>NC_137435.1:40442500-40917500 GCF_964374335.1 Astatotilapia calliptera | reverse complement strand
CGTGCGCTGCACAAAGTTGGCCTTTATGGAAGAGTGGCAAGAAGAAAGCCATTGTTAACAGAAAACCAGAAGAAGTCCTGTTTGCAGTTTGCCACAAGCCATGTGGGGGACACAGCAAACATGTGCAAGAAGCTGCTCTGGTCAGATGAGACCAAAATGCAAAACTCTGTGTGTGGAAAACTAACACTGCACATCACTCTGAACCATCCCCACTGTCAGATATGGTGGTGGCAGCATCATGCTCTGGGGGGGCTTCTCTTCAGCAGGGACAGGGAAGCTGGTCAGAGTTGATGGGACGATGGATGGAGCCAAACACAGAGCAAGCTTGTAAGAAAACCTGTTGGAGTCTGCAAAAGACTTGAGACTGGGGCGGAGCTTCACCTTCCAGCAGGACAACGACCCTAAACATAAAGCCAGGGCAACAATGGGATGGTTTAAAACAAAACATATCCATGTGTTAGACTGGCCCAGTCAAAGTCCAGATCTAAATCCAATCCAGAATCTGTGGCAAGATCTGAAAACTGCTGTTCACAAACGCTGTCCATCTAATCTGACTGATGCAAAGAAGAATGGGCAAAGATTCAGTCTGTAGATGTGCAAAGCTGGTAGAGACAGACCCTAAAAGACTGGCAGCTGGAACTGCAGCAAAAGCTGGTTCTACAAAGTATTGACTCAGAGCTGAATAATTACACACACCCCACTTTCAGTTATTTATTTGTAACAAATGTTTGGAGTCATGTCTGATTTTGGTTGCACTTCTCACGTGTGCACCACTTTGTGTTGGTCTTTCACCTGGAATTCCAATAACGTTGATTCATGTTTGTGGCTGTAATGTGACAGAATGTGGGAAAGTTCAAGAATGCAATACTTTTGCAAGCCACTGTATCTGCATGTGTCTTATTGTCCAGGTCACTGGTTCCCAGTGTTGGAGTCTGGACCTCCTGCATGTTTGCAGATTCAATCTGAGACAGAGAGAAGCAGTTTGTATATGTTGTTCTGTGCTGTGCGTTAGTGTGGTTTCATTAAGGAGGCAGCAGCAGCTTTGTGTCCTGTACAGCTGTGACTTTGCTCCTCGGTCGTGGACAAACTTCAGATCAAAGCTGAAGGTTTCTGTGACCCTGGACAGATGCGAGCTTTGCTGTGTTGTTACATGCTGACTAGGGCTGCTCAATTAATCGAATTTTAATCACGATTACGATCTGGGCTTTCAACGATCATTAAAAATGACTGAGCCGATTATTAGCCCCTCCCTCATTTATCCGCGACACCTTAAAGGCCGGTCCGTGAAAATATTGTCGGGCATAAACCGTCCGTGGCGCAAAAAAGGTTGGAGACCGCTGATTAAGAGGACCCGAGGGAAGCTCGGAAAGCTAAGCAGAAGTTATTTGGAGAGGAGAGTGACTGCCGCTGGTTGAAAAGAGGTAAAAAAACTTCAGTGGTGTTGCACACTATTTTATATTATTTTTTAAAGTCATTGTTAACCCTTTAAAGCCGGTCAGAGCAGCACGCTCCGTTTTGTGTAACTATTGTTAAATCCCTGTAGAACCTGAACCGTGTAAGCTAGCGCAATAATTTGTTTTGCATATGAAACCGGAGGAGTTGTACTTACATCTGATGCCATCAGCTTGTCCTCGGTCACGGTTTCCTTCCACATAAAGCTTTGCAAAAATTGCATAAAAAGCTCTTGCAGGAACAAAAACATAATATTCCAGAAACACGCTTTGCCGATCCGATCAGCTGTTCGTAACACTTCCCACAGTGAAATGATGCACCTGCTGTTTTCTTTGCAAATTTGCATCATAGGATTGTTTTTTGTTTTTCCTGCAGTATATAAAAATTGCTGTATCTCCAAAATAAAACTATGAAGACACTCAAAATAAATTTCCTGTTGTTGTAAACTATTTTTTGCAACTTTATTGTATTTAAAGTTTTGAGGGATAAACCTCTTAAATTTCTCCAAGTAGAAATATATGTAAACAAAACAAAAGCGATTTTCAATATTTTTTGTAGTTTATTGCACTTTTGGAATTTATGTAATTACTATGCACTTAATGCATACATATTATTAAAATATGGGCTATAACAGTTGTATTGATGTATAGCAACTTGAAATGCTCCCACAAATGGCACTACAGCATGTAAAAAAATAATATAAGCTCTGGTGGACTTGGTTCTATAGTAGGTCTTAAAGGGTTAAATAAATATCGTCAAATAATCGTGATTATCATTTTTGCCATAATCGAGCAGCCCTAATGCTGACTCGTTAGTTTTGTATTTGTCTTATATTTTCCAAGTGTGCTCTCACTGCATAACAGTACATAACGATAACATTAATAATATTAACACTGATGATAATATGAAAATAAGCTCGTATCAAAAGTAAGCTGTAGCTGTGCTGGTGAGCAGCAGACAGCCTGGTGTGTACCAGGCGTCTGTGCTTCTTCCTCAGGTTCTCGCTAACTTGCTGTTTGTAAGCTAGCTTTTCCTCACTCAGCTGTGTGTGTGTGTGTGTGTGTGTGTGTGTGTGTGTGTGTGTGGCATCAGTGCTCCTAATGCGTCAGTGCCGTGTGACTAAATGGATCAGAGCAAAGCAGTCTGGTGTTTGTAGCTCGGCTGGCTGCCACCCACGGCTGCGGTCACATTTGTCAGCTTTTCTCACGTCTGCCTATGTTGTGTCTGTGACTGCTGCACCACAGAGCCCCAGACCTCCAGACAGAGCGCCGTAGAGGGAAGCTCAGCAGGTAGATGGAGCAGCGCGTCCAGGGGTCGCACACTTCTCCCGCTCTCTGCGTTCGGCTGCGCAGACGCCGTCTGCGTTTGCTCAGCTGCTCTCTGTAAATCACAGGCAGGGTCTGAAATCAGCTGTTTGTCACAAAGGTACTGCTGTCTGCGTCTGCCGATGGGGACGCAAAGATGGAGCTTTAGCCTCGTAAACGAAGCAGCCTGGCTGCGTCCAAAGAAGAGAATTGGAGGCTGATCTCAAATGAGAGGCACTCTGACAGCTAGCTGCTGTTGATTTATCCATCAAAGGTAACATTTAACAGGACTCGACACGTGGCTGCGGTTCGTTTCAGACCCTGTCTCCAGCCAGCCCTCCCCTCCCTCTTCATCCTCTCTGGTGTGTCATTAACGCCTCTTTCTTTTCATCTTTTTCTTTGTCTGTAACATTGAATCCTCTTTCTTCCTCCATCAATCTTCCATGAACCTTCGTGCTGCTGGAGAATCAATTTTGCATGTTCAGTGTTCAGCGAGCTCCTGGTTTGGAGCCAGATGTGTTACGAGCTGCGCAGCGGCTTCATTCCAAATGTAGGATGTTGGACGGACACTTTTGCTTCAACTTTGTGGGTTTTTGTAGTTTTCCTCAAGCTTGTTATTACTGAGAGAGCACATACTTGTATGTGTGGTGCATGAATCTGGTGTTGTGGGCTGGTGCTAGTCTCCTTTACGTGTTGAGTGATGATGTCCTTCACAGCCAGCTCTTTGTTTTCTGCAGGAACAAACGGGCCTGCTCGCACTCGAGTCATTGTTCCGTCTGCAGACCTCAAACGCTCACCGTGTCCCCCTCCCCCCTCCAGGTCAGCAGGTGATCGAAGAGCAGCGCCGCCGTCTGGCCGAGCTCAAGCAAAGAGCAGCAGCGGAGGCTCAGTGCCAGTGGGAGGCCCTCCACGGCTCCCAGCCCCACCTCGTAACCTCGTCCTCCCCGTCTCCCTCCTACTCACCCATCATGGCCTACAGCCCCGCGCTGAGCCACACTTCCTTGGGCCCCCCTCCTCTGGTTCACCACTCCATCCTGCACCATCAGCCCCCGTCGGCCGGGGAGCAGCCGTACGACACCCTGAGCCTGGAGAGCTCGGACAGCATGGACACCAGCGTGTCCACCGGGAACAACTCGGCCTGCTCGCCTGACAACATGAGCGGGTATGACGCACACACAGTGGATTATGGGGTTCTATGTTAATGTTTGTGTGTAGCTGATGTGAACACACTCTGGGTTTGTTGGCTGTGGCCTGGTTCAGTGTTCAGACGCCAGCTCCTGACACACCAGCTGCACCATCACGTCTGATGTCAGAGTCGTTGGTGAACATGTTTCGGCTGGTTCCTCACATCTGTTCCACTGAACACAGCTGCCTCCAGATCTGTGCGATAATAAAAAGCATTCTTCATGCTTCTGGTTATTTTTTGAAATGAAAGTTATTGTTACAAAAATGTGAGCATATCCACGGCGTGGCTTTGTCAGCAGATGGCCCCGCCCCTCCCTGAGCCTGGTTCTGCTGGAGGTTTCTTCCTGTTAAAAGGGAGTTTTTCCTTCCCACTGTCGCCAAAGTGCTGCTCATAGGGGGTCATGTGATTGTTGGGTTGTCTCTGTATGTGTTATTGTAGGGTCTACTGTACAATATAAAGCACCTTGAGGCAACTGTTGTTGTGATTTGGCGCTGAGTAGATAAAGCTTGATTGAAATGCTAAATTGAGACACACACACACACACACACACACACACACACACACACACACAGTGGGCTGCTAATCTTCAGACTCCCCCTGTGAGTCTTTGTCCACAGTGGGCTAGTTTGCAGGCCATCTTTGAGTGTGGTCGAGCTGCACTGCAACAGTCCTCAGCACAGCGTGCTCACACTGGTTTGCTCACATTATGAAGAGTTTAATGGGATTGAAGCTGTGATGGAGAGGATGGTTCCACTGATGTGATTAATGCTGCAGCGTGACCTCATTAAGCGTTTTCATGTCTTTCTTGGGCTTTAGATGCTTTTATTTTGTATTTGTCGACTTATTGCTGTGAGACTTTGTGTAGTAACTAATGTCGTGTTTGATGGCAGCGTCGGAGGTGTGGACGCCCTGAAGATCGAGGAGATGGAGAAGATGCTGAAGGAGGCGCAGCTGGAGAAAGCCAGACTTATCGAATCGCGGGTAAGAAGCAGCGTCGCAAGTGCTGCAGCGTTAGCTGATTGTCCCGAATCCATACTCGCTGAGCGATGAGTTCTCGCAGCGCCCCCGTCGATAACGCTGAATTGAACTCGCATTTCTTAAAAAAATCAAAAGTTCCTGACAGCAGCGCAGAGCTGCTAATTATTTTATTGGACTTTGCACATTTTGTTTTTGTGCCTCGATGAAGCACCTCAGATGATCCCATCCATTATCTTCTGCTCTCACCGAGTCTGACTGCGAGCCCCATCCAATTAGGAAATCTCACACAGAGAAAACAGTGAGCGCCTTTGTTTCTCACCCTCCAAACGGCTTCCACGCAGTCGTAGTACTGCAGTGTTTGCGTCGATGCATTGTGTGTGTCTGCCGATCATTACGCCTCCAAATATCAGATTTTGTGTTTAAAGAATGGAAGCTGCGCGGTGGTCAGCAGCTCCAGGTTGTGGGCAGCTCCCAGCAGGACACCCTGTACATAAATGTATGAAGAGCGAACATGTGCGCTCTGCCAAACCCTTCCACAGATCAAAAAAAATATTTAATGAAAGCGCTGTCCGCTAGGAACGGGAGAGCCTGGCTCGCCGGCAGATGCTCGAGGAGGAGAGGCGGAGGAGGGAGGAGGCCGAGAAGAGGCTGCAGGATGAAACTTTCCACCGGCAGCAGCTGGTGGAGAAGGAAGTCAAGATGAGGGCCAAGAACTTCTCTCAGGTCAGTGAAAGCAGATGTAATCGAGTCCGTGTGGCGGAAACGTGCAAAGTGACTCGACGGGCGGGTGTGGCGGCGCCACGGACGGCTGGCGGCACATAAATATGGCCGTGCTCGTAACAAAACCACCCCACGTGCATTTATGATGTAAACCCTGTGTGGCCATAAATACTGTCCATCGACATGCAACACAAACGTGAACGCGTGCTCCAACATTTAAAGCTTGTTCTTTACCGCCGTGTGCCAACAGCTCGCCAACAGTTGAATCCATGTTAACACAAAATGCTAAAAGTCTGTAAAGACGTGAAAGGTCTCCACAGGTGAGCCTGTGAAAGCACCAGGTTCAGCTTCATGGTCGGAAACATCAGAGTGACCTGCTGATGTTTCCCACTGTGACGGAGCAGCCTTTGCTTTTAAATGTCGTTTTTCATACTGTGTCAGAATAATGGTTGAAGGATCGTGGAGCGCACACGAGTGACCAAACAGGGTCCTTTATTCAACATCTGTCCTGCGTGAGCAGCAGCTGGTCTTTGTGGCACAGAGACCAGCTGCAGCCAGGCAAAGAGTGCACGATGAGTAACCTTCTGCATTTTCATAGACATTAAAACATGTGGCATAAACCTGACTTTGAAAATGAAGCGTGTGATTTATGCCTGATGTGGGCGCCTCGTTATCAGGCCGTCCACAGACAGGTGGAGGAGGTTAAGAAGGTTGTTGATCAGACTGTGACTGGCAGCTTGGTGCAGAGACGTTTCTGTCTTACTGTGTTTTTGTGTTCATGTCTGCATCCTCAGACCTGCAGCAGGTTCTGCGTCTGCATCGTCCGTATCAGTGACTCCTCTGCCCATGTCTGTCCACGCAGGCCCGTCCTATGACTCGCTACCTGCCCATCAGGAAGGAGGAGTTTGATCTGCGCTCGCACATCGAGTCGTCAGGTCACAGCGTGGAGACGTGCTATCACGTCATCCTCACCGAGAAGATGTGCAAGGGCTACCTGGTGAAGATGGGAGGCAAGATCAAGTCGTGGAAGAAACGCTGGTTCGTGTTCGACCGCCTCAAAAGGACGTTCTCCTACTATGTTGGTAAGAGCCGAGGTGTCCGCTGTGTTAGCGTGGCGCTCTTTGTCTGTCTGTCCCAGTTTAACACCTGACAAAGTCAAATGAACAGAAGAAGCGGTCCCCAACCTGTTTTACATCAGTCGGTTTGTGTCTGACAGTATTTTCATGCACCGGCCTTTAAATACAACAGAATAAAACCAAAAAAAGAAGATTTCTGTATGACACACGGGAAAAGACCCAGGGAAACCATAAACTTCACACCTGAGGCTCAACTCGCGGTACCTAACGTGGCCCCGACCCTGAGAGCACACCTGCCTGTGGAAAAGCGCTCTGTAGGGAAACAAACCCCTGATGTGTCTGGGTTCTTCAGTGTAAGTGCTCTGAAGCTTTCATCACTCAGTCCGAGGGGATGGATGTTTGTGTCCTCAGTGATGCTGAAAGCACAAACCTAACACGGTGACAAAATAACCTCCGCCTGCGTTTCACTCTCAGCTCTTCTGGATGATTTTCATGTTCAGTCACCAGTGGAAACTGAGATGATGTGGAAAGCAGAGCGAAGCAGCAACGCTGTGAGTGAGAGCAGCAACGAGTGAGAGCAGAGCATGCGTCCTCCAGGCTTGGAGCAGATCTGCGTGCACCTTGCAGGCTGGTGTCATTTGAGCGGCGAGCTCGGGGACGCTCGCTGACGGCCTTTGAAGTGCTCAGAAGGTTCCGCTTAAAGCTGCTTAAAGCGTACCTTGTTGAAAGCGAGCCAGGGCGAGGAGGTGTACGGAGATTACTTTGGCAGTAGTTAAAATGCACTCGGCGCCACGCTCTCTGAGGAGCTGATTGACATGCACCTCTCGCCCTCTTCTCTTGACCTTGAACAGCATTTAACTAGAGGTGACGTGCAGAAGTCACAAGCGACGCTAATTCGCATTAACCAGCCTCCACCAGCAGCAGCAGCAGCGGGTCGTTGGCTAGTTTAGATGCAGCCTGATGAGATGCAAATGCAGGGCTGTTTGAATGCTAAAGAGGTCGTTAGCAGATAATAGCAGCGCGTTAAAGGCAAAGCGCCGTTCCTCGAAATGAAGCGCGGCGTCTCTACCTACTACTCTTTAAGTTGGCTCGTGGAGTGTTTGTGCCTGGAGGTAGAGAGGGGCTGTTGAGTTCCCCACCGGTTCCTGACTGCAGTTCTGCAGTGGCTGATGAAACAAACTGCAACCATGTACCAGAGTAGCGTAAGAATGCAGTCAAGTGTGAAAATACAATGAGAGCACCACTGGCTTAAAAACAGAGGTGGGGGGGGGGCACCGTGCTTGTCCTTTTCCATCCATCACTCTAATTGTACTCTGGTCAAAGTTTGATCCCTTTCAGCGTGCTGTGGGTCTTCCCTGTCCTCCGTGCCAGCCTGGGAAAGTGCAAACGTTTGAGTTTCTGACCAAAGCCTCATTTCTGTCCTGCAGACAAACACGAGACCAAGCTGAAGGGAGTGATCTACTTCCAGGCGATAGAGGAGGTTTACTACGATCACCTGCGCAGCGCCACTAAGGTACAAATCTTTAAGTCTCATCCTTCTTTCCTTCACGTCTCCTCCTCCTGTCACACTGAACATAAGCAGCATGTGCATCCTCGCTTTGTGCTCGCCCGCCTGACCTCGGCCGCCGTGTGCGCCAGGGGATGTAGTTCTATTGTGCTGACACCCTCAGTGACAGAGTCGCACCCTAACTAATCCTTCCCTGTGTCTGTCCCAGTGATCCCAGTACAGACCAGTGGAGTGTTTCGAGCGCTTCCTCATTCATATGCTTCACAGAATACATCCAGGCTGTATTTATTAAGAAGTGCTGCCTGTGAGTGTCTGATTCCTCTGTTCACAAACGCCTGACGCAGCCGTAGGTGTCTCTCCGCTCATGTTTCTTGCTGCTCGTCTTGAGCCTCCACATCTTGTCACTTTATTTATCTGCGACATAAAGCCGAGCTGCTGTGTTTGACGGGCTGTCGCAGTACACCACGCTCTGACTGCGGGGCTCTGATCGACTCTGGAACTTTGATTCGACTTGTCACTTCCAATGTGGCGTTACAGAGGGAAACTTTAGAGTCTGCTGCTCTTAGCAGCGGCACAAAGAGCTGATGTTACCATGTCAGAAGGAGAACGTGGGTCTGTTTTAATTAACAGCAATTTATTAGTATTTTAATAGTAAACTAACAGCATACAGCATAACAGCATGGGGCGATCGTGGCTCAAGAGTTGGGAGTTCGCCTTGTAATCGGAAGGTTGCCGGTTCGAGCCCCGGCTTGGACAGTCTCGGTTGTTGTGTCCTTGGGCAAGACACTTCACCCGTTGCCTACTGGTGGTGGTCAGAGGGCCCGGTGGCGCCAGTGTCCGGCAGCCTCGCCTCTGTCAGTGCGCCCCAGGGTGGCTGTGGCTACAACGTAGCTGCCATCACCAGTGTGTGAATGTGTGTGTGAATGGGTGGATGACTGGATATGTAAAGCACTTTGGGGTCCTTAGGGACTAGTAAAAGCGCTATACAAATACAGGCCATTTACCATTTACTTCATGTGTTTCTCTTACCCTGCATTATCTTTAGTGTCAGTGTGGAACCAAAGGTGCCTGAAGTGTGTGGAGACTTTTCATCTGACATGGA
The DNA here is from genome assembly GCF_964374335.1 of Astatotilapia calliptera. NCBI lineage: Eukaryota > Metazoa > Chordata > Actinopteri > Cichliformes > Cichlidae > Astatotilapia > Astatotilapia calliptera. Next base: position 40,908,175 of record NC_137435.1, on the reverse strand, counting down.
TGTGTTAGCTGATCCATTGGCCCATCTGTCAGTATCTGCATTTATTTTGGCCCACGGGGGAAAGTAGAGACGGGGAAATGTTATGAGTGTTGGTGTTGCCTAGTTTGTCCACCAGAGGGCACTCGGTGTTCCAACTGGGAAGTTACAAAAATCACCAAATTGGCCAAGCCGAGCAGCCGGGCAGGAACGAGTGGATTTTAAATAGCTATACGTAGCAGCTGTTTGGAAACACTGGATTGTTGGTGTGGAGCTGATGTTAGACGGCTCTAATGCTGGCAAACAGTTTTTTTGCCCGTGTAGCATCACAGCCTCGGCCCACAGTCCGAGTGCCTCAACATAATGAGTGTTTCATTTAAGCTGTGCAACTGCAAGCTGCTCTGCAACCCACCTCCACCATGCTGCTCCACCTGCTCGGCTCGGTCCTGCGGGTCTTCTTCCCAGCTCCTAGGAGAGGCTTTTTGGCTACACAGAGCGAGGGATTCTGGCAGCTCAGTCAACGGACAGGCACTCGTTTGGTGTTTAAAAGAAAAAGAGAGCCTACAGCGCGTAACCCAACAGCTGCTGGTTCTGAAGCTCGTACAGGAAATGAGCTCAGCACCAGAGCGAGACACGTGGGTCGAGCTGCACTGCACAGTAGCTGATCGTCAGTGATGGCTCGTGGCAGAGAAACCCCAACAATCAGGCGGGCAGCACGCACTCTGTGACAGTGGGAAGGAAGAGCTTCCCTTTAACAGGAAGAAAACCAGCAAAACCAGGTTGGGGTGAGGGGAGCCATCATGCTCCCGCCTCCTGTGTCCTGGTCTGCTCTTGTCTGTACCAAATTCTGTTCCCTGTCTGTACCCTCAGCATCCGTCCACCTGAGGGTCATGCTGCGTTTAAATAGCTTTGTTCTGTGTTTGGCGTCTTCTTTTGAGGCAGAAATGAGGTACAAATCCAGTCCAATAAAAACATACAGTGATGTTGCATAAACCTGAATCGGTCGTTGGACCTTACAGAAGAGACCTGAAGGAGCCTTGAGAGCAGCGGTGACTCGCTGCATGCTGATGGTTAGCTCTTTGTTAACTGGACATTTCCCGTCTCTCTTGTTTTTTGTCCCGGTGTCCTCCAGAGCCCCAACCCCTCGCTGACCTTCTGCGTCAAGACCCACGACCGCCTCTATTACGTGGTGGCCCCGTCGGCCGAGGCCATGAGGATCTGGATGGACGTGATCGTCACGGGAGCGGAGGGGTACACGCAGTTCCTGAACTAAGAAGAGCGCTGGGACAAGCCGGCGGCTTTGGCGGGGACGCTCCCATCACAGACTCTTCCTGTTTCCTGTCCTCCGACGGCTCGCCTTCCTGTTTTACTTTTGAATCTAACATCTTTGATTTGACCGTGTACTTGTTTCCACCTCCACTCTATGTGATTCTGTCTGGATTTAAAAAGGGAGGAAACGTGCGCACGCACACACGTCTGTATATAAACCAAATGTAAACCTGTCAAAGACTTTATTACAAAGCCTTTCTATATTGCCAAATGGAGATCTTATAGTTAACTGTTTGTTGAACTTTTGTATTTTTTGTTCCTTTATTTCTTTTTTACTTGTAGAGAAAATTGCCAAATCACACGATGCCAATGTGTTTTCCTTTCATGACTTTGTTAGACAGGAATAGTTCAATCGAATCCTGTAATCATTTTTAGAAATATTTGAAAAAAAATCTCATTTCCAATGTGTAACCTGAGAAATACTGTAACCCCTGAGTGAGCCGGAGCTGGAGAGGACGTTTGTAACGGCGAAACACAGAGGAGCGCGTTTCAGCTTCACACTGAAGACAATGAGCCAATCACACTAAGCCAATCAGCATCCACAGCTACACCCACGGCTCCACCCTGTTCCTATCTCCACACACAGGCTTACCAAAGTAACTGGAAGTGATGTTAGACTTTGAGCCGCTCACGAGTTCACTCTGCAGTTCTCACAGCAGTTTGCCCCGTGGAGGGTTGGGAAGGTGTCAGTATTCAAGTTGCTTGTTGACCAGGCTTTGTGCAGGATTTGGTGCATTTCAGTTAATGTAGTACAATACACAGTACTGTGTATCAAAGCTAGCAAGAGCTGGTGAGAGACTAAAACATGTAGCTAATGCCACAACAGCGTTAGCTTAGCGTGAAGACTGGAAGCCCTGAGAAATGTTAGCCTGGCTATGTGTGTAAAAACCAGTCGTGGTTCTAGTACATCTCATTGGCTGTCCCACTCAGTCTTCATAGTAAACTGGTCATTTCCTTTGCTTTATCTTGTTGGTTCTCTGTGTTTTGTATTTAGCTGAAGCTAGCTAACTTTCTTAGCAAGCTAAAAAAGAGACAAGCTGCTAGCTTAAAAGTCTCGCTTTCTAGCTAGCTCTGTCCCTTTGCTTCCAGTCTTTTTGCTAGTCTGAGCTAACCCTAACCCTCTTAAAGAGGACCCGGCCTTCTGTATCTTCATGTTCATGTACACAGTTACATCTTGTATACATTCAGTCATTATTTCAACCAGTTTTGCGGCGTCATAACAAACTGATCGACTTGTCAATCAGTCATCTGCTCTAGGCACAAGAAGCCCGAGCATAACAGGCGTTACATAAACACTGGACGCTGCCCCGTGGTAGGCTTCCTGACGTTCTGCAATCAATGGTAGTGGGCTTTCAGGGAGGGGAGGGGGTCTCGAGAGACGGATGCTGAAACCGAGGGTGAACCGAGGGGCTCTAAAGTTGCCCAACTGAAGATGAACTGAAAGCAGAGAGAGATGGGTCCTCTTTAAGAAAGCGTTCATAATCCAGACGCTCATCGGTCCTTTGACAGCTTTGAAACTGGACTTTCCCTGAACGTTTTCCATGTGCTGTTGTAAGCCAGGGGCAACAAGCCTCATCATCAGCTATCCACAGTCTCTACTTTCCTAAATTATTAATTGCGTAATGAAGAAGCGGTCAGTCCATCACATTCACTGGGGGACCTCGAGTCTCAGAGATTGACCGCTACACTGGTCTCACCAAAGCTGCCACGTTCTCAGTGCACTTGTTGAATATGTTGAACAGGAATCTCACTGTGTCTGTATCAAGCTGTCATTTTGCCAACTCTAGGTGCAAACTGCATCTCTTTGTGTGCACAAAGTGGTAAATCTTCTGTTTGCCAAGTAGCCTTTAGCTAACCTGATATGACTGCTGGGAAGCAGCCATCACCACTGCCAGCCTAAGCAACAGCTACCAGATGGCACCAACACAGGACCACACAACACTATGGACTGATGCAATTCAGAACTGTGCCTTGACTATGTTGTTGTTGTTATTGTTGTCGATGCCGTGTCTGTGAGTAGAGCACAGCCTCTCCAGTTATATGAATGCATTGACTTTGTTTCTGAGCTTCACCACGGGGGTGTGGCACCACCCTGAGCAGTGGGGATCAGCTACCACACTATTGGACAAAGTGTTTTATTTTTCTTTCAACCAGTTTAATTCAATATTTATTTCGACGTAGCATCAATTAAGTCATCTGTTCCAAAGTGGAGTGAGAATCCCAACAATCCCAGCGTTTGGTGACTGCAGGGAGGAAGAACTCCCTTTTAACAGGAAGAGGACTTCAGTAGATCCAGGATCAGGGAGTGGCACAGAGAGACTTGATAACAATAAAAAGAATGAAAGCAGCTGTATGCAGATTTAAGGTGGAATTCACCAGTTTAATTAAAAAAATCAAGTGAGTTGCTGTACTGAAGTACAAGTTAGAAGTATTTATACTCCACTGCATTCTCTCATGTTACACTCCAGAAGCTACACGTCGTGGCCTCCGGCTCATTTATGTAGCTCGTTTGTTTTCATTTGAAATCGGCACAGTTCCATTTTTATGGGTCATAACGAGTACAGCTTTTTACACTGCAGTACCGCTGCTTTCAATATTTAGTTGTTTCAAGGCATTTGATTTTGTTGTCCATGCTGACTGACGGCTCTTCTTTCATTACGTACTCATTTCCCCTGCGATGGAGCGATGGGCTGATTCCTTGGTTCCATTATGAACATCTGTCTTAAAACTAAAACCTGCTCAGTCTCTTTCTGTGGCCCGCTGCCTGCACCAGGATGGATAAATCAATCTTGCACCTTCGGCTTTGATGGAGCGCCTTGTGTGGCTCATCTCACCGTGGTCGGTTTGGGATCAGCAGGTTTCCAGTGCTACTTTGATTTGTAGGAGCATGCGGAGCTGGTTTCATGTGTCGGTATAGTGATGATTACTTATAGTTGTGGTGCCTGAGACAGTGATATGTTTACTTATTATAAGACTAGTGAAAAGACCTTAATATACTCTGTCCCTACCACCCACTTGCCTTTTATTTCCCTGCACAGCGAGGACGTGCAAACCAAACTATTCAACACTGGCGAGGCTGTTAAATGCCGTCTGTGGAGAGCAGGAGGTGCACGCATCACTGTCATTCTGTGAAGACGATGCCTGAATGAAAACATGGAAATCAAACAGTATTGTATGGAAAGAAGTACAATTTTTACTTGTATCATTTTAGAAGTTTTATTGTCAGTTACATTTCAGATGGTATGGTAGAGATGTATCAGCGAGTAATCCACCTCACACTCACTAGACTCTAGTGTTCTTCATAAAGTGGTTCCTGTCACACACACACTCATACACACTCTTAGTACTCGGACCATGCTGTTATTGGTACCCTGTATGTCTCGTGTCATTTTCATGTATGGATTGTGTCAGCTCTATTAAACGACTATCACAGATTGGCTGCTTCCTCCACTTCAGCAGGTTCCAGTGTTGAGAGAGACAGACCAGTAACTGCTGTACGGACGCTAACGCTGACTGATTACGGGCTTGTTACACAGCCATCATAATGACAGCTCTAACACTGAGAAAAAACTAAAAATACATGAAATAGAGTCACTCTTAATACACGGCTAAAAAGTTGCTTTTTGTGTATTTTAATGGAAGCAAGGGGGAAAAAACAACAGTTTGACAGTGAACCTTCCAACTGTCCCAGCATAGGTTTGCAGGAAACCACTTCTACAGCTCATTGATGGTGTCACCTGCAGAGAAAACACAGTTATTTACATGGAAACCAGCCACAAACATTTCCACTCACTTTGTATTCAAATGAAGTGTGTGGATCGTTTCTTCATGGCCACATGAACACTGATCCAGTGTTGGCTTTTATACATTCATATTTGTTCTACAGCCCTCAGATTTACAGACTGTACACTGAAGATGGAAGACAGACTATGATATCCATGGTTTACAGAGAGAGAGCAGATAGAGCTGCAAACACATTATCTGCCAGTATCTGTTGAGTAACTGAGTAATAATAAAATACAGCAGGACCTATTTGTCAGTTAATCTTATTAAACATACTTGATGGTGCTGATGTGGCTGTACTTGAGTGAATTTAATGAGTCATGGTCCAGCACACAGTGCTGTATTTTTAGATTGAAGCTTTGTGTGGCAGAGCAGATCAGCCACTAACCAGAAGGTCAGTGGTTCGATCCCAGACTGGTCCAGTCTGCATGCCAAATATCCGTGGGAAGATACTAACCCATCCGAGTGTGAATGTGTATGAATGTTGGACAGGGAGCACCTTAAGAGCTTAGAAGTGCTTGTGTGATTGGGTGAATGAGTTAGTTGTATAGAGCGCTTTGAGTGCTCAGAGTAGAAAAGCGCTAAATAAGAACCAGTCCATTTACATTTACTGAGCTAACATCATACACCTGTCCATCAAAGCAGCCACACCCCTAATTGTTAAACCTCAGTGAAAGTTCAGCCCCCACACAGCTGACAAGATGCGATAAACCAGACACTGTTCTTGTACCAGCTCGCGTCATGTGACGCTGTGTAAATAAACAGACATGCAGTTTTTGGCACATTGCTCATATTTCTCTGGCTGTGAGCACAAAAGCCCAACTTACCTGGCATTAAACCTATTTACAGCCAATCACAAGAAAGCTGAGAGGAAACCTGACGGGGAGAACTGGGAGCTGAACAAAGGCCCAGTAAGATAAATTAGGATTATTTTGAACTGAAAATTATGCAAAGCTACTCTAATAGGGCCAACAAATAGAAATATTAAACTGAAAATGAGCCAAATAGGTCGACCTAAAATGGAAAAGAGCAAGGAAAAATCAATCAATATCTGTATGAGCTCCATCAGCAGCTTCAGTTCTGCTGAAGTTGAATGTGATGCCATTAATCTACTCGTGATCAACCCCCCATCCGATTGGTGCCCCTCCCTGAGCCTGCCTCTGCTGGAGGTTACTTCCTGTTAAAAGGGAGTTTTTCCTTCCCACTGTTGCCAAGTGTTTGGTCAGAGGGATGTAACACGATTGTTGGGATTTGTTTCTCTGTATTATTGTACTACTACTGCTTTGATTTGGCGCTTTGTAAATAAAACTGAACTGAGTCTGTGCGTCAGTCCTGCACAAAACACTGAAGCATGAAAAGATGCAGTGAATGAAGGTGTTACATACTCTCTGCACAGGAGGACGTGTAGTCGGTGACCGCCTCATCACCTGAAATGAGAGCAAAAACATTTCAGCACCGAACAGAACGACGGCAACTCCAAAGAAGCATCTGCACGAGTTTCGGTTCTTACTCGTCTGGTAGTAATCGTAGACTTTAACCACAGCTGGTTTCAGGTTCCTGACAGGCTGATCCTCTTCGAGTGTCACACTGTAGATCTGCATGTCATCCTTCCTCAGCTGCAGACAACATTCACAGCCGCTGTCATGTCTCATGTTCCTTACAGCAAACCAAAGACTTTCCACAAAAGTTCAAACTGAAACCCTTGAAGTAATCATGATAATTAGGACTCAGTGGCTAAAATGATTTTGGTAATAATGATGTTAGAAATGTAGAGACGGCTGAAAGACCTGCGTAGGTTTAGTTTTTCTCTACCTACTGATGACATCGGCTGACTGCGTCCTGAACTCAGAGGTCACAGTACGGCGTGCTGGGCATCACGTCAAAATACAACCAGCTCCTGCTTATGAGCACCATTTCACCAGCGTGTCACACACACTGTTACGCAGCACTTTGTCTTGTGATTGCTTTTCTTGTGCTTTGATTTGGCACATGATGAGGGAGACATGTCAATTAAAAGGTGGGCGGGCCCTAAAGCTGTGACGCGAGTATAAATGACACAAATGAACATCGTGTTGTATCAATAAGATTCAAACCAAGTGCAGGAAGCCATGAACCAGCAAAGTGTTAAAGAAGCAGCACGGCCATGTTTTTTTATACAAACTTCTTTACGCAACCGGGGGAGTCGCCCCCTGCTGGTCATTAGAGAGAATGATGCTTTGAGGTCATCCAGCTTTTATACAAACAGAGCGGCCGTGCTTCCTACCCCGTCTAAGTAGATGTTGATGAATCCTTCTTCCACGTCCACGCGCTTCACTGAGCGGTCCTTCTGCAGCTAACACAGCATATCACAACAGTTAGTCTGTAGGACAAACACCATGTGGCAGGACTGGCAGCACCTGCGGCGGGCCAACTGACCAGTGTGAGGGAGCTCTTATCCAGGACGTATCCAGACAGGAGCTTGATGTTGACGATGACCATGTTGGTCTCCTCTCTCCTCCCCTGGTACCTGCAAAAAGTCACACAGTGCTGTGATCCTCATGCTCTCAGGTTGTCTCGGGGTTTAGATAATTATACCCAAGACACACATGCAGAGTACCTGACATGCACGAAAAGGATGAGCTGCGGCCTGCTGATGTTACACTTGGCCATGGTGTTAGCAGAGACGTTGAAGGCAGAGAAGTCTGCAGGAGGGGGGATGTTGTAAAACATGGAGATCTGCAGAGACACAGCAAAGTCAGGCTGTGGCGAGCGGCACGGCAGCACTAGCAGATCAGACGCTTCACGTCACGCATTAACACACTGCAAAGGAAGCTTTTACCAATCAGACGTCTTTAAATCTCGCTGGTAGTCTGACGGCGGCCCTCCTCCACCTGAGCCTGGATGTTTACCTTCATCCCAGTCTCCATCTGCTGCACCAGCCGCAGGTGGAGGCTTCAGTGGCGTTTCTTGCCTTTACTAAGGACCGTGGCTGTCGCGTCATCAACAACTAGTCGCTAAAATACTTTTAGAACAATAAATATTGTTCTTCCCATCTACCGATCACCTCACTGTGTTTTCTCCAATTTGAGCTCAGTGGACATGTACCAGTTCATACTGGGCTCCTCCTGCTTTACGTTTGGGAACACTGAACATGTACGAGTACATTGTTCAGGTGCAACACACACTAACAAAGGCCTGCTTTCACATATACTCCAGAGCTGTAGGTTATCTTATGTACTGTTGTAACCAGGAAAGTTTCAGAGACTTTGTCCACACTACAGAATCAGAATCAGAATCAGAATCAGAATGGGTTTATTGCCAGATGTTGAGGTTTACAACATTAGGAAATTGCTACAACACTCAGAAGGAACGCTTGGAGTCATTCGTCTGCCGTCATGCCAGGTCATGCCAGGTCATACCAGGTCATGCCAGGTCATGCCAGGTCCATGAACAGTGTGTTTAGCTGGAAGCTGTCACAATGGTTCCAGCTGCTTGTCTCTGTTTAAAAAACTAAATACTTCTGTACTTGGTGTGCTGCACACGTATCTGTGTGGTACCTGTGTCAGTACGCAGTTCTGTCCCTCGGCTCTGATCGTGTACTCTCCTGGGACCTCGCTCAGCTTCTTCTCCTGGTACAGCAGCCTGTTGTCCTGATTCACGGTGAACTCTTTGTTCAAGCCTCCTAAAGAGGTCAGTGTCACTGTAGTGCCCACCTCTGAACTGTAGGTGGCAGCACCATACTTCGCCAACGCTTGAAGGGCCACTACTGTGTCCTGGGGGCCACAGACGGATTAGAAATGTTGTTAGCACAGGTTCAGAGTTCACCCTCCTTTAAGGTTAAACGTGGTCTAACTGACCTGTGTGGAAGAGAAACCGCCAAAGGGGTTCTGCTGCTGAGTGAGCCAGCGCACAATGGCAGAAGAGTACTCCAAGTCAAAGCCTGGCATGGAGGGACCGGACAGCAGAGCCAGCAGCACGTAGGAGGTCATCTCCACCTCCAGAGAGTCCAGGCCTTTCCCAGAAGCCCCTGCTCTCTTCCAGTGACGGGTGCCTCCTGCCAGCCAGGACAAATAAAGGACCAAATAAAGGACACGTCTGCAGATATCCCAGTGTACGCACGCCATCTGTCACACGGCTCACACACACAAACAGACGACCACATTGGCACTCATCACCAATGAACCTAACCCCACGGTGCATTCGTTTTGGATCGGACATTTGTAAAGTCTGATTAGATGTGACAATGAACCAAAGAGGAACCTGTTAGGGTGAAGCTGGTTTCTGCAAGTTCCTGCTCCTATTTAAGACTTTCACGATTATGCAGATGACACCTAAATGTATCTACAAAAGCTCAGTCACACTATGTCTCAAGAAACACAGCCTTTCCTTTCTAATACAAGGTTGGAGGTGTTAGTATTTTCTAGGGCTGCCACGACTTATGACGATTACGTCGACTATCAAAATCATCACGACTGATTTAATAGTCGACGCATCGTTTGAAGCTTTGTAAGATCACAAAAGCCGCAGGAATAAGTAGCAGGATTTAAGAGTGTAATAACGGACTGAAACAGAAGATGGCAGCACTGCATGTACAAGGATGCCAGCTGCCGTTAAACCCCGAAGAAGAAGAAGCTGTGTCCCAGAATTCATAGCGCGGCCCAGCTCAGTTTCCAACAATGGCGGTAGCTAGTTAGTTTTAATATTACTCTTATTATTCTTTCTGGGTCACAAAATAAACGTTTAACATATTTTCAGGCGGGGATGTAGCTGTGTAAACCTCAAATATCTGCTCAGTTTATCAGGACACCACATATTTTCAAAAGCGCTCCGACGTTTTCGGAGACGTCTGTTACCCACTAGCTCGATAGTTAGCCGGGGGCTAGGCTCACTAGAGCCGTGAGAACAGCGGACTCCCGGCAAATCGTTTTCAAACCCACCGCCGTCTTTCGCTACTCAGGTTAAACATGATATATGAGTCACTTAGATAACTTAAAAATGTTGTTGTTTGGCTTTTTTCAGTATTTTATTTGTTGCTGAGTAAATCGGTTTGGCTGAGATTAAAGTTTTTACACAGCTGAATAAACATCAAGCAGACAGCTGATTATCAGAAGTGTGAGATGCTCCAGAATTTACTCCGGTGTCCTGTTATATTTTAGATAGCAAGGAGTTTATTAAACTTCACCGAAACAATCTGCAAATGTCATTAAACTTTAATAAACTATCATCTTGTCTTTATTTTTAGTTAGCACAGACCTTAAACACTTCAAGCTGTAAGCTAATGATAGTTATATAAGAGCAGATGCTGCTGGTGCAATAAGCTGTACGTTTTACGTCTAATGGATGATGATCTGATTGGTCGACTAATCGCAAAAATAATCGCAGACTAGTCGACTATCAAAATAATCGTTTGTGGCAGCTCTAGTATTTTCTAACTGCAGACTAACCCAAGGTAGCTTGTTTCGACTGAGAGGCTAATTCCTACTGTCTGTCTCAACAAGCCTGTCTTCAGATGCTCACAACAGTTATTGCAGCACTGTGAGAGCACGCACAGCACACGACACAAACACTTCTATCAGGCAAACAATTATACGATGTCCTGCTCAATTTTTAAGCTTTCACACTTACAAAGAAATAACACCATAAAAATGGAGACAGTTCATTTTAATTCAGAGTCAGAATATCAACCACAAATCCAGAAAAAGACCAAAGAGCTGTTAAAGTACTTCAAGGACAGACCTGCACAAAGCTGTACGAGCTACCAGACCATCAGCCACGGTCAACTGGTGCGATTATTCAGAAATATACAAAATGTAAAACGACCATCAATCACCCTCAGTCTGGAGCTCCATCTGGCCTCATGGAGCGAGGATGAGGAAGGAGGGTTTTCAATGATCTGAAGGCAGTTAGGACCACAGGTCAGCACTGGTAGAACCATGTCATGGTGACATGAAATCTTGCAGAGCCTGACTTAAGTTTGCCAATGAACATCTAAATAATTCAGGCCTGGGAGAAGATGCTATAAGGCCACAGCATGGCTTCATCACACTGAGGGACCGACTCCTTCCTTTAGCCAGAACACTGAAGACGGGTTGTGGACGAGTCTTGCAGCACGTCAGTGACCCAAAACATGTCACCAAGGTAACAAAGGAGAGGCTAAAGATGGAGCCAGTGTCCAGATCTCAGTCCTGTAGAAAATCTGTGGAGGGAGATGAAGCTGAGCAAACAGCAGCCGAGACACCTGAAGGATTCCTGTAAAGAGGAGTGGACTACGATCCGTCCTGAGATGTGTGCAAACCCCATGACGTCTTACCACCGTGCTCGCCAACAAGGCTTTCTCCACCGAGCACGAAGTCATGTTTTACTTGTGGATCCAATACTTATTTCCCTCCATAACAGCAATTTAATTTATAACTTGTAAGTAATGTGTTTTTCTGGATATTTGGTTGACATTCTTTCTCTCTCCATTAAAATTAAACCATCAGACAGACATTTAAAAATGAAATGACTTCTTTGTAAGCGAGGATCAAACAATGATTTCCAAGTTTTAGACTTAACTGAAGTCGAGGGAGATGACGATGACGCTGCGTTCTCTCTTTGTTTCAGCCAAAAAGATCCATTTACTGAGTTAAGGAAGCAAAGACTCGTTCTTCCTCAGAGGGAGGAAGTTTATTGCATCATAGAGTTGGATCAGTGTCAGCCTCACCGTGTGTGTTCGATTTCTCATGAAGAAGGGTGATGAGTTTGCTCCTCATCTCCTCGTCTCCAGCCAGAGTGAAGGTGTAGGACAGCAGGGCAGTGGTGTACAGGTTATCGAGCTGGCCAGCCGCTGCAGCCTTCAGACAGGTCAGGCTGTTGTGTACCACGGGATCCTGTCACACGGCAGACATGAGCACACGTATGGGACAGACTGCAGGAAGTGCTCAGAGTAAAATCACGCGTGTTATTCAGGACCGCTGTCGTGTAGCTTTCATTCATTTGCTAGCTCTGCTCTTCCACACAGCGTACGGCACAGAGAGCAGATGTGACAGAAACAGGATGAAGAGGAGGCGACTTTTGTTGTGATTTGGCGCTATATAAATAAAATTGAATTGAATTAAAACTGGGCTGCAAAGCAGCTTGCAGACAATCAGGAACTGTAGGGCAGATACAGCAGCTTAAAAAGTGTAATTTGAGGTTTAATCTGTATACAAGATAAACCATCTCATGATGTAGAACGGTATGACAGTGGCTGAATGTGACACTGAGACACTAACGCTAGCATCTACACCTAAAGCTACGATGGTCGACAGAAATGCACACGACCAGTTTCACCTGATTAGTATTGCTGAGAAACCGTCGTGTTACAGCAACTGTTTTAAATCGGTAAATGTCCTGATTTTCAAAAGTGAAGTGAGACTTACTGTAACATTGGCGTCAAGCTCCAGCATGGCAGCAGTGATGTAGGCAGTCAGGGACACGTCGTCACTCACTCCTCCCTGTGGAAACATGACAACACCGTATGCTCACAAAACAACCACAGAGCATTCTTTTGTAATGTGTCTCTATCACCACACTGTTTAATGTGATCATCCACGAAATGTGACAGAGAAAACAAAAATGAGGCTCCTTTAAACGGTGTGATGCTCCACGAGGCAGCGCATGCATGTCCAGTGACACGAGAGCTCGAACACTCAGCAGGGGCTGTGTAACCTGCTGTTACAGTCACAGGATTCAACTTTTGGTTTTCCACCAGTGCCAAACGCCCAGACTGGAACTGTGTTTTCTAACGTTGCTACTGCTGTGCAGAAGACACTGAAATGTGTCTGCTGTGCACCAAAAATCAGAGGCAGACCAAAGCTAGGCTCCTGAAACATGCAGCTGATGAGGCCTGTGGTGCTTTAGGAGAAGCTGGAAAGTCATTGGATAGTTTAGGATATTTCCTGTGCGTGTGTGTGCGCGTGTAGCCTGCAGGCTATAGGCCATCTCCTCTGAAACTTCTATGTAAATCACTTCTAATACAGAGTTCATTTTGTGCTTTTATCTTGCAGGAGAGATTTATCCAAAGCTGAACACTTAAAGCACCAACAGCTGCTGATAAGAAAGCTCCATTTAAAGAGAGTGATTGTTACCTTCATGCCATTGTGAAAGAGCTTTCCAACTGATCTGATGCAGCCATCAGGCCGCTGGTGTTTAGACAGCCACCTCCAGGCTTCTGTAATGTGCTCGGGCTGCACGTAGATGTACGGCCGTGCACCACCAAAGGACTTCATCACGAAGGAGGTCAGCCTAGAAAGACACGCACACTTTAGAAAACCAATCTAATCGTCGATTCGTATTAGTAACCCCAACACGACCCCAGTTCCAGGACAATTACATAACAGCTTCACAGGACTCACAGCCCCGTCTGCAGCAATCATCCCTCTGAGCTCATTGGTGATACAGCAGAATTCAGCGTGTATACGAGTGCTGTATTTTCAGGAGCCCAAAAGGCTAACTGTTTAATTACTCTGACCACTAGACCACGATGAAAGTCCATCAAGCTGAAAACGCTGAGATATACATTTCTGACTTTCAGTGTCAAACAGTTACCAACACCACAGGGAGGCCACGGGAGCTGTGTTGCTGTCAGATTAACACTCGCTCTCCACTCCTTTAGCTGCTACAGATCCTCAGAAACATACCCAGCTCTTTAACCATTTCATGCTCACAGACTGCATATAAAGATGTTTGGAGCTCCCTGGTCCTAAGACAGTCACTTAAAACCTACATCTGTTGTTAAAGTACACAATGCATCCCAGGGCTCTAGAGTGCGACCAATTTGGTCGCAAATACGACCAAATTTTTCAGTGGTGCGACTAAAAAAAAATAAATTTGGTTGCACCTGTGCGACCAACTGTTCGGGTAGCAAAAAACAAACAAAAAAACCCCCCTGCAACCTTCCCTGTGGTCAACAACAGACACACTAAACCAGGGGTGCTCAATACGTCGATCGCGATCGACCAGTCGATCGCAAAGGTAGTATTGGTAGATCGCATGGCATTAAAAAAAATAGATGCCAGCCTATCATCCATCCCGTCACTTGATTGATACAGGGAAGCCAGTCAGATTACATCAGATTTTTTCTGACGCTTAGGTCGCTGCGCATGCGCAAACAGCGGCGCGAAGTGTAGTAAAACTGACAAGCTAGTCAGCGAGTTAACTCCAATTTTTAGCTCTCGGTTTTTTCTCTTAAACCTGGCCGTCAGCAGCTACTGTCCGGACTATGCATCCCTGGCTGATTCAATTCAGTGCAAGTCATCAGAGTAAACTCAGGTAATGACAAAAAATTTACATAGTTAATTGTGTTGTGAAATATTGGATATTGCGGTTATGCATGTATATACATTGTAGATATAAAGAATCCTCAATATATTTATAAATAAGTATATGTTTTGGATTTTTGTAGTGGGTAGATCATTTTGACTTGGTCATTTTATAAGTAGCTCACATGCGGAAAAAGTGTGAGCACCCCTGCACTAAACCAATCAGAGATAGTCAGGGGCGGGACCTCTCTGATTGGCCGTAGTCCAGTTGAAAGTGCAGGTGGAAGTGGGAGGTGAGTAGCTTGAATAAAGCGATATCGATTCATTAAATCCTGAATCGACTTTTAAATATAACTGTGTTTTGCCAGAAACGCCAGATTCTCAGATTAAAGCTCACAAAACCATTTCAACAACAACCAAACAGCAGATGAGAGCAGGTACACGGTGTTAAATTGTAATATTATTTTATGCCATGTTATACCCCTAGTTAAAGATTGTGAATTATTATGTAGTTTTAGTTTGCATTATTCTCCTGAATTAGAAGAAGCGGATAACTATTGCATTAGTTCAACTGATTCATCGCCTTATTTGTCTGATTAGAAGAGAACAGAACATGCTGGAGTTTTCTGCCCCATCTCAGCAGGAGCAGACAAACGGGGAGCCAAGGTTGTAGCTTAGGCGCCGTGTGAGAGAAAGCATGTGAATGTTTAGGCTTTTTTGATAAGGTGGAGGCACCAGAGGCTATAAGAGTTTGATTAATGCTCCACCATTTTGAGATCTGAGGCTGTCTGCATACAGTGTCCATCTCCCACGTGTGTGATCATTAAAATCATCGTTTGACTTAACCCGGCCGGACCAGTGTTGTTATTGTGGTTTTTTCTCTTGTCTCCATCCCCAATATTTGAACTCGTAACAACGGATTCCACACAAAGACGTAAACACAGACCCGACGCATCAGAATCAGCTTTGTCTTTCTCGGCTTTCTCGCCCGACGGTCCGTAGACGGACACGCTGTCAGAGCTCAGCGATCCTGATGCGTCCGGTCCGCGCTGTGTTTACGTCTTTTTGCGCTGATTCTGAGCTGCAGGTTTTGTCTCTCCAGCCAAAATCCACCGAGCCAGCAGCAAAAGAAGCAGCAAACTGCGCTTCACATTTGATCAATGTCATCATGAATTTTGCTGTTTTGCTTCCACGACTATTAAAATCACACTCCATGCACAGCTAGCTCTCTCTCTCTCTCTCTCTCTCTGTGCTTCAAGAACAGTTTCCGTCTCCAATCTCTGTTTTCTGTATTATTCATTCGCTTATTACCCACCAGTCTACCGTTGTTTACAGCGCCGTGGCTGCTGTCTTTTTCTTTTTCACTTAAATGACCTCAGACAAGAAAGCCTGTTTTTTCTGTTATTCAATACTGAAGAAATTTTAACTTTATATGCAGAACATTGCAGAATATTTTTAAGGTTATCTGCTATAAAAAGTCAGACCAGGAAAATCTCCTTCATGTTTTTGTTTTATTCTCAGTTACTTTCACACAAAGGCATCTGCTGTGATGTTCACAATTCTGATGAAGTCAGTACTGATAAATGATCAGAATTATAATATTTCTGACTGTCTGAGGCTAAGTTGAATCGAATCGGGACTTTGAAAACCAGAATCGAATGGATTTTAGAAATCAGTGATGATACCCAGCCCTAGTGAGCAGCCTAGGCACGACAGACGTGGATGTAGCTGTAATAGGAAAAGAACTATTGCTCACTTTTCTGTTAAGGCCTGATCCTTCTGAAATTCATAGCCAGTGCTCTGACACGGTGTCATCAATCTTTGAATGCTTTATTTATTTAAAGATGAACACGTACGGAGACATCCTCGATGATAACCTGCTCCATAGCGCTCTGGACCTTCAGTTTCATCTTCCAGCAGAACAGACCCTGAGCACACAGTGCAAATACCAAAGGGACCACTGTGAATGTTCTGGCCCAGCCAGAGCCCAGACTTGAACCCGATTCAGCATCTCCGTAGAGATCTGACGATGACTGTGCACAGACACTCCCCATCTAGCCTGGTGGTTCTGGCTCTGCAAAGCTGAATGGGAGAAACTGCCATTCACCAGTGCTGGGGGTGATGGTGTAGGATGGGTAAACTAGCAGGAGATGCACAAAGGAAGTCTCACTGTGTCAAAGTCCATGAGAGAAGGATCTGTGAGCTCAGGGGAACCTTCCTGATATCTTTATTGTTAAATAAAGTGAAAACAGTCTGATGTTTGTTTTTTGAGTAATGGTCCCCATTGGTGACCAGAGAGACAATTAAAGCAAGGCATGCTTTATAGGGCACACCTTGTGCAGTCCAGTCAGAACGTGTGTGCATGTATGACAGACATACTGGTGGCCCCCAGTGCTACCTGTCAGCCTCCCAGTTTGATACAGCCATGGTATGAATCGCTGCATTCCCAAGAACTTCAGGAACTTTACCTCTGACCTTGATGTCGAGGTCACTGGGATTCAAACTTGTCTAAGATTGGTAGTACGTCTGTAGCAGGGGTGACAACAATACCCTATCAGTGTTTTACGGCTGAAAATAAAATGGTAGGACCGGCCGCAGAGAGAACGCAAAGGTCAAGACTTTGCCAACTGTTGGGCGTCTCTGTGGTGGCTACGTCCATTTCACAGCAGGACACATCCCACACACGAGTCATTTGGTCATGTTCCTGTATACAGATGTGCTGGTCTCAACATGTCTGCAGGTGGCTACAGCAGGTTTATCAGAGTGTTTATAGTGAAGCTTTCTGCTCTGTGTGACAGCAGAGCTGATGAGACGAGTCTGAAAGCCACAGAACCAAAAACAAAAAGAAACCAGGAGGTAAGAGGCTTAAAAGCTGTCACACTGAGGGAGGTGCAGGATGCGGTGATAATTCTGTGTGACTTTGTCTCCATAGGAAACTCCTTTCACATGGTGCTGTTTGTTCATATAAACATGTGGAGGACTGCAGCGTCGACGCTTGGGTGAAGGTTTTACATCAACGCATTCACAGAAACTGTTGTTATTTTAAGTGATTTGGACAATTTTCATCCAGTTTTCTTCTGAAATTCTAATGTAACTGAACACTTGAGAGGCCTAGTTTCTCAAAAACACACCCACACACACACACACCAAGTGCCAAACTGCCCAGCACCCTTTCAAAACAGCAGTAGATTTGTTAAATCCCCTGAGGCACTGTGCTTTAAGCCCATTAAATGAAAATATTAATATTTTCTGGCACGTTCCTCATAAAGTAAATTATTAGGACGCTTGCTGGTGCCAAACACCAGAGAGGACATGCAGCGCGCGTGTGTGTGCGTGCACACGTCTACCTCCCACTGCGTGTGCTTTGTGTTCTCGTCACATCAAGTGTTCGAATTGAGCTGAAAATATTCAGTTCAACAGCAAAGCTCTGGATAAATGTTTGAATGCTTCTATAAGTGCTGATGCAACCGCAGCACCAATGTCTTCTTTGTTATGTCAGTATTTATAGGTCATCACAATGTTGTTGCCGTGCAGATGCAAAGTAAACACAGTTGAGACAGAGGCTGAGATTAGAACTGTTTACAAAATATTTACACAACAGTTTTACTTCAGTTTGTTATGTCTTGATGCTCAATCATCCAGGTAAGTAAATCAATGTGCTGTTTATAAGACTGAAGCCTGCAGTCAGCTGAGACTGAAGAAGTCACCTGATGATGACGAAACGTTTCTCCCACAAAACGCTTCGTCCAGATGAACTGAATCACCGTTTGGAGATTCAGTTTGGAGAGTTTATATATAAATTAAATAATACAAATAAAGCGTTTGGTGCTTTGAAAAGGAGGCTGAAAGGACTCCGTGAACATGTGTGCGTCGTTGCTGCGTGTGTTCACCAAACTTTGGACAAATGATGGATATCAGCTCATCCAAACACGAGCGAGCGACTGACGTCATCGATCACAGGAAACCAGAAAACAAAAAGAACAATTATGATTCGATAAAAATAAACTAACTATCGTGCACATCTGTGATCATGTTTTGTAGAAGAGCCTTTTGGCTTGCTCTCATTGGTTCCAGCATTAGGACTGAGTTTTAAGGTTAAATGGTTATGATGAGGCAGTTTGCTCCGTGTCCTCACAAAGGCAGCGAAACAAACACCAGACAGCCCACGACGAGCGCTGCGAAGATTAGTCTACACGATCGATGACATCGACTGTAAACTATAAGACTCACTGACATCAGAATTTTGTCACATACTGAGAGAGTTTATATGCAAGTTCAATAAGAAAGACCTTTGGTCTGACATCTCCCAGGTGCTGCCGGCTAAATCTCAGCTTTCTCACTCCCACTTTCCCGCACTGACAAGCTGTTTGTGTCATTACTGGTCTCGTCCAATCACCTTTTCCAGGACAATCAGCATTAATGCCGCTTACTTTAAATCTCTCTCATTCTACATCCTTCTCCTTTGCAGATGCCTTTGTCCAATCTCGTCCACGTCTTGTCACGTTCATGTCGTTGCTTGCTTTCAATTATTTCGATTGTCCGCAACATAATCTGATTCCGTCATCCTCGCCGTCCTGGAAATACTCGTATAAAAGCAGAATTCACTGATCCCACATTACGCCCGGCTTCTACCAACCAGCAGTTCTCGCTTCACCAATGCCAAACGAGCTCTAGCCTCAGCACTGCGCAATTAGACAATTTCCAGAGCTTGTTTCCGTTTTCACATCTGCAAAACTCAACTCCAACTCCCGTTGGCAAGTTTGGGTGAGAGCTTCAGCAACGGCACCCAAATTCCTCCTTCCCTGGCCTTCTATGTGTATTTAATGTGTGCACAAGAAACAAAATATCGGCAAGGTAATAATCCGATTTCAACTGTCTCTTGGTGCCATTCCCTTTAGCTTACCCTGAACACACAGCCATGATTCATCTCTTTTCTAATGCTACATAGCAGTCATCTAATTTTTGCTGGAATTTTCTCCACTTAACACCAAATCCAGGCTCCATATGCTTCTGATCTGTTCATACTAGGACTGGGCGATATATCGAGTTTTTAAATATATCGATATATTTTTATACGAGATAAGAGATGTGACAATATTGTTTATATCGATATAGTCTACTATACTTGTGGAACCACAAGTTTGCCTCTCTTTCGTCCACTTTTGTCTCTACGCTGCGTTACTCTGTCTCGCCTCTCCTTCACTGAACACAACTCCCCCTCCCCCATCGCTTCACCTGCAGGCAACGACAGGACGGACACGGCAGCTATCAAAGAGGAGCTGCTCGGTAGAGATTACTATTTTAGTGCTGCAGCGTTACTCTCGTTAAAATGACGTTAATGGCATAACTGTATTAACGAGACAAATCTCCGTTAATGAGTTACCGCGGATCGCCCCATGCGTGGGGCTGCACGGCGTCAACGCGTTAGCGTTGTGGTTAGCATTAGCAGTTACCTCGTTAACATGTTGATGCCATGCAGCTAGCATTACTTGCATTTTCACCATTTACTACAGCAAAATGAAGAGTGTGTGAAACTGTGTGCTGCATCCCAGACTGCAAAGTCTCCAGCCTCCTGCCTCGAAACAAACTACCTTACAAAACTCGTATACCATATTTTTCGGACTATAACCTTGCACTAAAATCCTTTCATTTTCTCAAAAATCGACTGTGTGCCTTATCTATGAGTTCTGGTTGTGTTTACTGACCGTGAACCGATTTTATGTGGTACACGGCGCTCAGCAATCTGTCAAAAATGCTTTGGTAAGCTACGAAGCTGCACCGCTTGATGGATTGTCGGAGTATTACGGCTACCGTAGTCAGGAGCCCTGCAGAGTAATGCATACTATGCTTCAACGTAATATTACCGTACTGTGTGTGTATAAGGACCACAACTTAGACATTCACATTACTCACACTCTCATTACACATACATATAGGATCTTGGGGGTGGGCACGATACACGGAATCCAAAGTACCATCAGGGTGTACACCCCACCCCTGGCGTCGTTGCCCACCCCTCAATTTTAAATACACGTAGACATTGAGGGCTAGCAGGAGGGACCATGCGCTTACCTGCTGCTCTCTGGCAGGTAGCTCCATGCCCTCCTGGGTTTTAAATGCACCTTAGAACACACATGCATCAACATTACAATGAGCGGGTGGAGGGAGGTTTGGAGTCTTCTCTCACCCCCATTCTCTGCGACCTGCTGGAGCGGGGGGGCTAGGAGGAGGGGTTGGCCGTCCGACTGCGGTCTGGAGTGTGGGGCCTCCCTGCTGCTGCGGAGTCGGGGCGGTCTGCCTCCCCCCACCGCAGGGAAAAGGGTAACACCACCTGGGTCTGGGTGCAGTTCCCCCCTCCAGGGGCAAGGGTACCTAGACCCGGTTTGTAGAGTACGCTTGGGGAGTGTGATCGTGTGTACAGCGTCTCTTTATGTCTGTCTCCACGTTGGTTGAGTGTGGAGTAAGTGCATATGAGAGCATGAGGGTGGGAATGGATGTTTGTATCTGTGTGTGCCTGTATGTCTGTGTCTATATGTCAGGTTGGGTGTCAGGTGCCACCTCTCTGGGGACACCTCAGGCCCTCCAAGGTATGGAGGCCTATCTCCCCCTACCACCACTTCCCCTGCCAGTGGCGGACTCCCTCAGACATCGGTGCGTTGGTGGTTCTTTGTGTCCGGGGATGGGCGTCCAGGTACACACCGGCTCACTGGGGCTCGCTCGGGCCACTTCGGAGGTGGGGTGCCCCCGGCCTCTCGGCCTGGGGCTCGGTCACTCAGGCACGGCTGGCTGCCGGCGGAGCTCACGGGCGCGTCACTGCAACTCCCCCTGGCTTCTGCTCCGCGGCTGCTGAGTGAGCCCTCATCTGGGACTCTCCTCAGCTCTTTCCGGGACAGTGGCGCGGCTGCCCCTCTGTTGGTCTTCCTTGGTCTCTTGTGTTCTGGGGGCCTCTGGATGTCTGGAGTTTTGATCTCCTCCACACCTGCTTCACGCCCTGGAGGACGGGGCTGTGGCCCCCCCACACCCTCTAGCAGATTATTACATGAAGGAACCTTTTAAAAAAAAACAAGCGCGTCCATGCTCACAGGTGTACACACGGGTGATCACACCCACAAACTACACCCTTTTTGGCTCCTACCTCAAAGCACACTGTGTTCTGTTGATCTTATGTGCTGCACAATAATGTTTAACATTTAGTATTTACTGTCATATTCCCATATATCATTGTGATGTTGTTTATTCTATTACTCTTGTTCTCTTCTGCTTGCTTTCTTTTTTCTTTCTCAGCAGGTGATCCAGGTGATTGATATATGCATTTTTTTTTCTGCCCGTTCTGTTGGTTTTTGTTTTTTGCCCTTCTCCCCCGTCCCTCTTCTCAGCTGTTTCTCTTTCCCTCTTTCTTCCTCCCCTTCTTTCCCCCAGTCAAGTCTGTCCCGTATTCAGTAAGTGAAAATAAAATAAACAATAAAAGGTGAATCAAATGGACCATTACGGCAAGGCTGGGATGGTCAATTTGGTAAAGTAAATCCGTTGGGCATCTTTCTTTGCCTTTAGACAAGAATTCTGATGCAAAAGAACCAAACGGGACAGGCAAAAAAAAAAAAAAAAGGACCACAAATGGCACCTGTTCAGAGTCACGGTTACGAAGCGGATTTCAAACTCCAGGCTGTCAGTCACGCAGTAGAAGTTGTGAACAGAGCAGCTGTGAAATCTGTCTTTGTTATTATGCTCAGCGTCTGTTAGTTTAAATTTTGACTGCACAGTTGTGAGCTTTTTTGTTATGCACAAAAACAACATTGTTTTATTTTATTTATGGAGAATTATTATTTAATAAATGCTCAATTTATTTTTGAGTAATTTTTTCATGTACATCTGTGCTGTATATTAATAAAAGTGCCTGTGTGACATCTGGGACACAGCTTTGACTAAGAACTCTCTTTTTGTTCTTACTTTATGGCTTAACAAAAATATCGAGATATATTGTATATCGCCATCCAGCTAAAGAATATCGAGATATGAATTTTAGGCCATATCGCCCAGCCCTAGTTCATACTTCTCCCGGCCAGTCCGTGTTAACAAACTCAAATTTCTAGTCTAATCTCTCAGGCCATTTATTTGGACAGGTAGGTGTCTAGGACATTAAGACTAAGGGCTTAATGTTGTAAGTCCCTACAATTATAAACAGCTTTCCTACTAACTGTCTCCAACTGGACTGCAGGTTATCAGTGACATTTTCTTCTTGCATCCATTTCAACTCTGCATCACCCTATATCCATGTGCTTGGTCAAATCGCATTTTCTTAACCCTTCCTGGTTCTGTCTTACGTTTTCTAAAACACTCAAGTCTAAATTCCAGACAATTTGGCATACAGCTGGTGGCACACTGCAAAAACTCCAAATCTTACCAAGTACATTTGTCTTTTTTCTAGTCAAAGTATCTCGTTACAGTTAAAACAAGGCACAATCAGCTACAGAGTAACATTTCAGTGAGATATACAGTAGGAACTTGCTTTTAGACAGTCCGTCTTCAAACTGGAGAATTTTCATTTGTTCCAAATGGCAGATTTTTTTTACCTAATACAAGACATTTTGGTGAGAGTGAACGCTGAGTGACCTCGCCACCCAAAGAAGAGGAAAATAATTGGTGGCAGGCTAGCGAAGCTGCAAAGCACTCAGTAAGGTAGTCGAGGATTCCATGGAGTGGAAGGAATGGCAGGAGAAGAGATCAAAGGTAATTGCGAACAATGGAAATCTTAATAGATGAATGAGGGGAACCCTCGATCAGGTAGCGACATGGCTCAACTTTGAACTGAAGCTCTGACATAGAAGTATGCTGGATATGGAGATTTGAGGTGAGGCTTGATGGTTCGCAAACCTTGCGTGAGCTTGTCTTTGAGTAGAAGATAGAGAAGGGGTGCTTGGCTGGTTAATTACTTCAGATAAGGTAGTGACAACTACTGTACTTATTTCTGAAATAAACAGAAGTGACAGCAGCAGCTTGGGGAGGGTTGATGAATTGAAAGACTGATTAGAGGTTATAAGTCATCTTCAATAATAATGACCCCCATAATCGTCAGAGAGCAGAGTGCGAGTCCACTGAACTTCATGGGAGATGATAAGCTGTTTAGACGTGGTCAGAAACCCTGAGCCAGCTTAGAGAGCGATTCTTGAATGATTGTGTTGAAAGTGGATGCTAGATAATGCTCGTAAAAGCACATGAAGGGATGTGAAGGGACGCCATGAAGAATTATGCGCACGTCGCAGTTTGGATGTCTTAAAAGGAGCGATAGAGGACAGAACCTGGCATCCCAGTGCCATGAAGGTTCGCCGGTGCTTTGCGAAGGCAGGAAAGATGGCAGAGAAACTGGCATCTCGGTGCCGGAACAGTTTGCTGCTACATCTTGTGGAAGACTGGACGAAACAGAGAAACTGGCATCCTGATGAAAGGAATGTTTTGGGGTTTTTTTGGCAAGTGATTGATGGCGGAACCTGCCAATCCAGTAATGGAAGGGTAAGCTGCTTAGGGAACGGAACCTGGCATCTCGGTGCAAAGAGCGTTTTCTGCATTTGCAAATGAGGAATACAGGACTGGCGTTTTGGTGCCGAAAGGAACATCTGCCGCTTAGCATATGAGGGCTAGATGCGGAGAAGCTGGCATCCCAGCGTTAGAAGGATTCACTGCTGCTTTGCTTTGATAAATGCAGAGAAACTGGCAACTCTATGTTAGAAAGCTTGCTGCTGAGTTTGCGAATGAGGGATAAAGAAGAACCAGGCATTTGCAAAGGTGGGATATAGGAAGAGAAGCTGGCATCCCGGTGCCAAAGCTTGCTACTGTACTTGCATAGGAGGGATAGAGGAAGATAATCTGGCATCCCGGTGCCAAACCTTGCTACTGTGCTACTGTACTTGCATAGGAGGGATAGAGGAAGAGAACCTGGCATCCCGGTACCAAAAGCATGCTGCTGCATTTTGCCAATATAGGATACGGGAAAGGGAAACTGGCGACTTGTTCATAGAAAAACTTGCTGCTGCGATTGGACATGAGGGAAGGACCTAGCATCCTGGTGCCACGAAAGCATGTTGCTGAAATTCGTGAAGGATGGATGGAGGAACGGAAACTGCCAACGCATTGGTAGAAGGTTTGCGGCTGCGGAAAACCTGGCAACCCAGTGCCTTTTTTTTTTCCTCATGCAGAGAAACTGGCCATTTTGCAAATGAGAGATGAGAACTTGGTATCCTGGGCTAGAAGGATTCGTTGCTGCTTTTTGCCATGATAGATGCTGAGAAACTGGCATTTCAGGGAAGCTATGAAGGGGTGAAGGAAAACCTGGCAACCCGGTGCCTTTTAATTTTATTTATTTATTTTGTCGATGCGGAGAAACTGGAAACCCCATGGTCAAAAAGCTTGCTGCTGCTTTTGCGAATGAGGGATAAATGAACCTGGCAACTCGGTGCCTAGGTTTGCTGCAGAAT
This sequence comes from Astatotilapia calliptera, assembly GCF_964374335.1. Lineage (NCBI taxonomy): Eukaryota > Metazoa > Chordata > Actinopteri > Cichliformes > Cichlidae > Astatotilapia > Astatotilapia calliptera. The sequence continues at coordinate 40,883,358 of NC_137435.1, read as the reverse complement.
TTTGCGAAGCAGGGATGAGAGGCTGGGAACCTGGCAACTCTGTGCCGACGCTTACTGCAGAGTTTAGCAGAGGAGGGATGAGTGGACGTATGCTGCAGAGTTTAGCCAAGGAGGGATGACAGGCTGGGAGCCTGGCAACTCTGTGCCAAAGCATGCTGCATTTGCTACGGAGGGATGGAGTACTTTTTTTTTAAGCTATGCTGAGAAACTGGCAATCTGATGGTCGAAAAGCTTGCTGCTGCTTTTGCGTATGAGAACGAAGGAACCTGGCAACCCGGTGCCGAGGTTAGCTGCAGAATTTGTGAAGGAGGGTTGAGTCGCTGGGAACCTGGCAACCCGGTGCCGAGGTTAGCTGCAGAATTTGTGAAGGAGGGTTGAGTCGCTGGGAGCCTGGCAACTCTGTGCCAAAGCATGCTGCATTTGCAACGGAGAAATGGAGAACTGGCTTGCTGCTGTGTTTGCGAATCAAATCAAATCAAATCAAATCACTTTTATTGTCACATCACATGTGCAGGTACATTGGTACAGCACATGTGAGTGAAATTCTTGTGTGCGAGCTTCACAAGCAACAGAGTTGTGCAAAATACAATAATGTAAACAAGCAAAATACAAGAATGGCTACATCTGAAACTAATAAATATATGTACAATATATAATAGTGTATGCATTTCTGGATGTGTATACTAAATATTTTTCTACGTGTGTGTGTGTGTGTGTGTGTGTGTGTGTGTACACATATTTTACAAATTAAATAGAGTAAACAATAAATAAAATATATAAAATAAAATATACAGAGTTGAGACATGTGCAAAACAGTGGCATTACTGTACAGTATGGAGTGCATAATGTTAAAGTTCCAGTAGTGAAGCTGAGGTGTCTATGACGTGTTCAGCAGTCTGATGGCCTGGTGGAAGAAGCTGTCTCTCAGTCTGCTGGTACGGGACCGGATGCTGCAGAACCTCCTTCCTGATGGAAGCAGTCTGAACAGTTTATGGCTGGGGTGACTGGAGTCCTTGATGATCCTCCCCGCTTTCCTCAGGCACCGCTTCCTGTAGATGTCTTGGAGGGAGGGAAGCTCACCTCCAATTATCCGTTCAGAGCACCGCACTACTCGCTGGAGAGCTTTGCAGTTGTAGGCGGTGCTGTTGCCATACCAGGTGGTGATGTATCCAGTGAGGATGCTCTCAATGGCACAGTGATAGAAGGTCCTGAGGATGCGGGGGCTCATGCCGAATCTTTTCAGTCTCCTGAGAAAGAAGAGGCGCTGCTGCGCCTTCTTCACTGTTTTGTTTGTGTGTCCTGACCACGTAAGATCCTCAGCCAGGTGTACACCAAGGAACCGGAAGCTGCTCACTCTCTCCACAGCAGCGCCGTTGATGGTGATGGGGGTGTGTACTTCTCTGCACCTCCGGAAGTCCACTATCAACTCCTTTGTCTTTGCGACGTTGAGGGTGAGATGGTTGTCTTGACACCAGTGGGTCAGGGCGCTGACCTCCTCCCTGTAAGCCGTCTCATCACCGTTGGTGATAAGACCCACCACTGTAGTGTCGTCCGCAAACTTCACAATGATGTTGGAGTTGTTAGTGGCTGTGCAGTCGTAGGTGTAGAGTGAGTACAGGAGAGGGCTCAGTACACACCCCTGTGGAGCACCAGTGTTCAGTGTGATGGGGGATGAGGTGATGCTGCCCAGTCTGACCACCTGGCGTCTGTCAGACAGGAAGCTAAGGATCCAGCTGCAGAGGGAGCTGCTCAGTCCTAGATCCTGCAGTTTCCTGTCCAGCTTCGAGGGAACGATGGTATTGAATGCTGAGCTGTAATCTACAAACAGCATTCTCACATACGTGTCTCTCTTCTCCAGGTGTGACAGGGCAGTGTGTAGTGTCAGGGCTATGGCATCATCAGTGGACCTGTTGTGGCGGTATGCGAACTGTAGAGGGTCCAGTGAGTCGGGTAGTGCAGAGCAGATGAAGTCCCTGACCAGCTTCTCGAAGCATTTGCTTACGATGGGGGTCAGGGCTACAGGTCGCCAGTCGTTCAATGAGGAGATGGTGGAGGATTTGGGTACAGGGACGACGGTGGCCATTTTGAAGCAGGCTGGGACTACAGACAGAGAGAGGGAAAGGTTGAAGATGTGCGTGAACACTCCAGCCAGCTGAGCCGCGCATGACCTGAGGACGCGGCCGGGAATCCCGTCCGGACCAGTAGCTTTGCGTGCGTTCACCTTCCTGAAGCACTTCCGCACATCCTCCTCAGACACAGTGTGCGCACTGACGTCATCCGCGGTGCGCACACTGTCCGGTCTCATGGTGTTCGCTGTGTCGAATCTAGCGTAGAATACGTTTAGATCCTCACACAGAGAGGCCGTGGTCTGCGGTGTGCTGGTTTTCCCTCTAAAGTCTGTGATCGTGTTTAGTCCCTGCCACATACTCCGAGGGTTGTCAAACTGTTGCTCCACCCTGTCCCTGTACTCACGTTTGGCTGCTTTGATCGTCTTCCGGAGTTGGTAATGTGCGTGTTTGTAGTCCGATGTGTTCGCGGAGGCAAAGGCGGTGCTCTGTGCCGCCAGTGCCGCGCGAACATCTCCGTTAATCCAGGGTTTTTGATTTGGGAAGGATTTAACTGTTCTGGATGGGACGACATCTTCCACGCATTTCCTGATAAGTGTCCCACGCATTTCCCAGTGTCGGCTTGTGGGGGAATGTAAACAGCCGTAATAATCACTGCTGTAAATTCCCTCGGTAGCCAGAATGGCCGGCACTTAATCATCAGGTACTCCAGGTCCGGTGAGCAGAAGGATTTGACCGGGTGCACGTTCGCATAATCACACCAGCTGTTGTTGATCATGAAACACACACCACCGCCTCTGCTTTTCCCAGTAAGATCCTGTGACCTGTCCGCGCGGTGCACGGAGAACCCCGGTAGTTGTATTGCGGAGTCCGGTACCTTGTCCGATAGCCAGGTTTCTGTGAGGCAGATCACGCAGCAGTCCCGCATCTCTCGCTGGAATGAGATCCGTGCCCGAAGCTCGCACAGCTTGTTCTCCAGAGACTGCACATTAGCCAGTAATAAACTGGGTAACGGTGGTCTGTTAGTGCGCCGTCTCAGTCGAACCAGAACGCCAGATCTTCTCCCTCTGCGTCGGCGTTTGCGGCCTCCAGGGCCAGAGAACAAAGGCGTCTCAGGTGAGATGAATGGGGGTCTGCAAACGGAGCGTCCGTGTTGCAAAACTTGAACTCCGGAAAGTTATAAGAAAGACCGTCTTTTATGTCCAGTAAGGTTTGTCGGTTGTACACAAGGAGACAAGTGCTGCTCGTGAAAAAATGAAGGAAAAGTAAAATTAAACACAGGAAAAAGCCGTTGCTTGGGGGAGCTCGCGACAAGGCTGCCATACTCGGCGCCATCTTGAATCATCAGCGAATGGTGGATAGGGAAGAACCGGGCATCCCAGTGCCAACTTGCTTGAGCATTTAGCGAAAGGAGTGATAGAAAACATCATGGTGATGGAGAAACAGTAGAGCATGTAGCTAGCGACAGATTTCCAGCTTGCATTAAATGGTGTTAGGAGGAAGGAGCACAGAACTGAGTCGTCCCTGCTACCTGGCGCTTGCAGTGAAGTACACTGTAGCTTTTGCTGTTGGAGCTGCGATTTGTTTGGAAGCATGGGTACGGTACGGCGTGGCTTCTGGGTTCGGCGCTGATGTCCGTCAGCTTTTCGGCTAACTCGCCCGGCCTGTGGGCCTGTTTCAGAGCGACGTGAGGGGAGCTGCGAGTTTGGCATCCAAAGTCACTTCATAATTGGATTTAGCGGAGATAAGATGACTGGATGGATCGACGTAGTGAAAACTGCTAGAAGGTCATCAGCATTCAGTCTCTCGGAAGCGCCGCCGTGACGTTCGGTGTACTCCTTTGATTGCCGGAGGAAAAGCCATGAACGCAGAGCTTGAGTAGTTGTTCATCTGATGTGCTGCAGACAAGAGGATGTAGCGGATGGAATGGACCCTGTTTGCACGCAAACGAGAATGAACAGCTTGCAGAACTGGGGGAACCTATATGGATGACAACCGGAAGGAGCGTGTTTGGAGGTGTGGTCCCGCTCCTGAAATTCCGATACATAATCTTGTTGGCTGAAGGCAGCAGAGATCAGAGTTATTTAAATAATCGTTGACTAATCAAAGAAAAATTTGCAGATCATCGACTACCGAAATAAGAGTTGCAGCCCTCAACACAATGCAATATTACATTACATTACATGATTTCATATGTTGAGTACTGCAGTGACATTGTCTTTTTTCTCACTGTAAATTATGTCCTCAAAGTTGAACTTGGTAAATATCTTCTGTCAGACTTGAATGAGGTCAAGTTGGCAATTACATGCAATCTGGTGAGATGAGCCCTCTTGCAGTAGAATTTTAATGCATTTCATAAACCAATATTGCATGATTAAACATACAATATTGTCATGTAAAATACTCTGCTGTGTCAGCTTTTCCCCTCACCAGCCGACACTGTAGGAGAATAACTCTGAAATTCAAAGGCCATCATCCCAATGAACTATTAGCAGCCTGTTGTTGAGTCAGCTGCTGTATCACCATCTACTTCTTATATCTTCATGCTCTCATTCACGTTACTGACCAGGTGTTTCCAGAGGAGTCTGCCTTCCCAAATGCACTGTAGGAACCATCGTCATGCTTGTACGTGAGCTCCCTCTGATATCCTGCAGCACCAACACACAAGAAATCAATAAAAAGGAAAAAAAGAGGATTATTTTTTCACAACACAGAAAATGTGAATCAAGTACATTTGGATTTATTTACCGTACAAAACTCTAGTTTTGGTGCCAAGTTTATTTCAAGTGCAATTTATATCTACAGTCCGGCTATGTTACAGGAGCTCCCCGTCAAATGTGCATACTTACAAGGCTTCACAACCAACACATCTGCAGTTATTGCCATTTAAGTTGACTTATTATTTAACAGCTTGCTGTGTGGACTGGTCTGATCTGATTTGCAAGGATTGCCCCTGAGCTTGACTTGGTGCCCTGTTTTTAAAGATCACACCCTCTTAACTTTGCACTCGTTCTACTCAGCTGCCATAAACAGTTAAAACTAGCTTTAAGATCAGCTGATTCAAATTTTGCAGAGGTAAAATCCACACATGACCGTTATCAGCGCCAATATGCAGAGTTTAGGAATTAGTACGGTGGCTGAGTCCAAGTCAAAGTGGAGTACAGTTTTAAGATAATAGCAGCGACTCTTCCATTTTTACGGTTCTCATCTGATGCATTTTTTAAGGTTTAATTTGATCACCATCATTGTGATCATTCTGCGTGGGGGTGGAGCACGCACATTAAACCTTGTCCTAAGAAAGCCCCAAGTGCTTACCGCTCTCCAGGAAGTGCGTGGCCTTGTCCAGAATATTCTGAGTCAGCTGACCAGTGCTTTTCAGGTAGTTCAGGATGAAGATGTTGGGAGCAAACAGGAGCATGTTCTGCTCCCCGCAACCGTACGGCATGGCCAGGAGCTTGTCCAAGTTCTGCGCTGCCCTGCCCATCAGGTCACCTGCCCAAGCAAACCGAGGAAAAGCTACAGAGATGTTTCACCTGGCAAATTAAAGTTCACTAAACAACAGAATCACTAACCAAGCACAGAAAAGGTCGCTCTAGCAGAACCAGCCACAAACAGCTCGGGCATAAGAAGAGAGACATTCTTCTCCGTGACCCCATCTGGCAACAACAACAACAAAGAAAAGGAAGAAAAAGCTTCTTTAATGAAAGAATTAGCTCAACCTCTTTTCTTGGCTAAAGTTTATCAAACAGAATGATTTTACTGTTAAAACACTGTTATGTACATGAAGCTACAAGCAGTTTGTTTATGTGAAACACAACAAGGCATCGCAGCGCTTTGATTTTGAGACAAGCTCAGCACTACAGATTACACGAGACGGCTCATGTTGGTCATTTAGTTGATCACAGTGAGGAAAGTGCATCTTACAGCGGCTGCTCGACTTCAACTTTAGCTAAAGATCTGCTGCCAGTGGAGAAAATACACAACGAAAACTAGAGATGGACCGATGTGAAGTATCGGTATCGGTGACCTAAATTACTGGATCGGATATCGGAGAGAAATAAAAAAAAAAAAAAAAAAAATGTAATCCGATCCATTAAATATCAAAAAAGCACCTCACAAAACTTGCGACACGCCGTAACTCGCCTCATAACCGTAGCACGTCGGAGCAGTTTGCATCACGTGATAGAGCGGCTGTGGCAAGCAAGTGTGTAAGTTCATCTCTGAATGTTTGTGAAGCGTTCCAGCGTTAAGCTTAACAACCGATATATGGAGCGACTGCCTCTCTCTCTCTCTCTCTCTCTCCTGTTGCTGCTTCAATCATGAACCTGATCAATGATCAGCTGATCGTCTCTCTTGTTTGTTTTTTGGCCCACTTCACACCAGAAAGAGGAAACCAGCAGCTGAACAACAGCAGCACGTTTAACCTTGATAAGCTTAATATTACTTTCTACACCAGGATCTTTTTCTACAGCTGACGGCTGTAACTGTGCAGGGGCGGATCTAGCAAAGTTTAGCCAGGGGGGCCGATAGGGCATGAACAGGGAAAAGGGGGCACAAAGACATACTTTTCTTTCTTATTCTCATTTAAAATGTCGAGCTTTTAATAAATAATTATCTGAATCTTACACCCAAAGTTTTAATCTGATGTAAAATGTATAGAAGTCCATTACTGTATATAGTAACTATTAAGTCTAATATACCCTAGTAAGCTATAGTACTTTTTCCATCTGTGCAGTTCTGTTGAAGAAAGATGTTGAATATATTTAATTATTCTTGAAAAAGAATTTATTTCTGTGCATTTTTCTTTTCACACTGCATCAAATTAAAGTTGATTACGTCGATTAAGCATCATGAGGTGGGGGGTGGTTCCCTATTTTTTTTTGCTGGGAGTTTTAGAGCCCTATTGATTAGGTTGCTTACTCTTTAAAATACCAGAATAGGGAGGATGGAGCAGGTTTAAGTTTATTAGATTCATCAGTTTTGCTGAACTATGAAATATTTTGGGTGCAGTGCATTTTTTGCATACAGGTGTAACAGAATAGCTTGAGTGTTTGTTTGTTTTTTAACTTGAGTATGAACTTTTACAAAAAGCAGCAAGATATTAAAAACATTTTTTTATTGATTAAAAAACACTATATATCGGATTTATATCTGTATTGGCAGATATCCAAATGTATGATATCGGTATCGGACATAAAAAAGTGGTATCGTGCCATCTCTAACGAAAACACAACGAATTTGGTTTCCTCGCCATGCTGAATAACCATCATGATGCAGGGAAGTGTTATGATGCATGTATGAGGTGTGAATGAAAGGCCCGAGTTGGAGTTCAGAGTTCAGCACTCAGAGTCAGGAGGCCTTACCTGGGGGACAGAGGTGAACGTTGTGACTGACCATCTGTGGGGTTCCTTCGGCCTTGGGAAGAGAGACAGAAGTGAAGACGACCGACTGATTTCATCACTCCAAACAAACTTCTAAACAGCTTAAACATAATAACAGTGAGCTTTGATTTGGTGACATACTGGATTATTTGAACTTAATCCCACTGACTTTCCCATTAGCTGAAAGCTGCTAAAGCAGTTTGTTTCAGTCAGAGGACGACCGAGAGGCTGACCGAGACCCAGTATAAACATACCAGTCATGTACTTTGAGAGTGAAGTCAAACTAAAATAAAGATGCTTAAGTGCTCCTATAGAACTACGGCAAACTGCAGATACAGCCGATCATCAGAAAATGCAGACGGGAAGGAGAAGTGGACCGAAACTGAAGTGATAACAGCTGCCCTAACAGAAAGAAAGTGAAGGTCTGTGCAATGCTACAGGTTCCCTCTCTCCATGCCCATCACCACAGTAAAGACCTTTGAAGCTCCTGGGGTGCACTTCTTAACAGGCGCCAACATTGGCTCATTGTCCACCATCTAGAAAAACAGACTTGTTGGGCGTTCTGTCACAGCACCGTGCTGTCTTTAGACTGACCCAGATATCTGCAAAGGCGGACTGGCCGGGTGGCTAGGTGCTTAGTGTTATAGCTGTGGCCATGGGACCAAAACAGAGAAGTGTGGCCCCTGTTTTCATCCATACACTGCACATGTACATATATTTTAAAAAAATGGCTGAGCCAGGTTTGACAGATTTCCATATCTGATGTTCACTCTCCATCAAAGCAGCCGGCGCATCATTAGTTCTAATCTCAGTGCCAGCCTACATCAGATAATGGCTCAGCTGACGTCCTTCCACAAACCCAATTGTCAAATATCACAAATTTGACCTGCTTTAGCCTGGCCTCTGCAAACTGCTTTGCAACCCACCTGCACCTTTTCCTAAAACACGCTGTCAAAAACAACTGGAAATACAGGAAATCTGTGGGCCCCTGTGGCCGAAACCGAAAGATTTTAAAATTCTGACATTATTCTCGCCACAATGTAACTGATCAAAATAATACTGACAACGTCTATCAGCTTAGGACCTGTGAACACCTTAAGTTTGTCATGTCACTGACCTCCACCAGCAGGGTGCGGATCACGGTGTCAGTTCGACCCACGTCGGGGACTGTGGCCACCTCGTTGCCACACAGCGCCTCGGTCTTCAGGGCCTCAGCGCTGACCTTCAGATTGACCTTACCTGTGAGCAAACACACACGGCGTCACTGTGGAACGCCTGTATCGATTATTGCTCCCTTCCCCCGCCGTACTGTCGTGTTCTGTGTACAGAGGCAAAACCGCCTCCCATCTGCTTCTCAAGCCAACTCATTATCCCCGCTGTGTTTTCCTTCCTCCCCGTTTCCCATCGCATTCGCCCTCATTAATCCCCATTTGTTGCCTTATTATAGCACACGGCTTGTCTCCCACCCCCACCTTCCTTCCATCACAGCCCACAATCCTTCACATGGAGGACAAGTACAGATCGCCCCTTAAGGGAGAGGTTTCTGACTGTTTCGTCAGAGATACTACCTGACTTGTTAGTACAAGTGATTGTCAGCATTCCTCTAAGGGGGAGTTAGAGGAGCGCAATTTGACATTCATCAGAGCCTCATCTCCATCCCTGCTGATGGAGGCTGATATAAATCCTCTGCTTTCAGGACAGGCAGAGCTCCAACAACAGCCGCCCGTCTTCGCTTCCAGCAATGAAGATGCAACAGCCCTCAGTGCCCTCGATACGGATTAATTACCCCGTTGTGTCTCATTTTTCACTCAAAGCATGAGATTGTGTCGGACGAAAGAAACAACATCAGTATTTCATTTTAAAAGCCAAGAAAATTGCATTGTACAGTTAGAGAATTGCCTCTGGTAACGAGGAGCTGGGGAGAGCGGAGCTGTGAGCGGCTGACACCGTGTGACAGTCTTCAAACAGCCGATTAGACCAAAATCAATAAAAGAAAATAAAGTTTTGTTCACTTCTTTTTTCTGGTTTGAATCTGACATGTCCTGTTTAAGCTAAAACTGGTTTAACGAAGACAAAGACACTCAAAGTTGTTTACATTTTCCCTTTAAAGGTGGGAAAACGCCACACAGCATGTGACGCATAGCGACCGCCTTCCATTTGAATTTCTCCTGTAAAACAGAACATGGTTAAAGACGGGAATAAAAGTAAACCAGAAAAATAAAAACTACAGTTTTAAGAAACGAAATGAGGTTAATTTGAATTTAGTGGTAAGAACACACCCCATGGGCGGGGTCATGTTTACCACGCTGTAGCATCCATGCTTCTTTTAACAGCAGTCCATACACATCTGGGAACATCTGCACTTGTGGGAGAGGAATGTTTTCCCAATCTTTTCCCGCACAGGATTGTAGTTGGATTTTTTGGTTCATCCAACAGTCCAGACTCTTCTACTGTTAAGCCACGCTGCTGTAAAGGCTGCACTACACGGTTTAGCATCGTCTTCTGAAATATGGATGCAGCTCTAAAAACTTTTATACTGGTGCTTTTCCTGATGTGGAGGCCGACAGTGCACCTCCATACCATCAGAGCTGCAGGGTGTGGAGCTGGTGGTCCCTGCCTTCTGTAGTCCAGAGGACACAGCATTCCCGTTTCCCCAAAAAATCGAAAACTAATTTTAAACTTTAATAATAATAATAATAATAATAATAATAGGATGCCACACAAGTATGCTGCTCCCATTGATTTTAGTAAAATGGTCCGTTTGCACTAAAAACACCTAAAATGTTCAAACTGTGTTCTGCTGTTGTGGATTTATGAGATTTGCAAATCACTGCATTCTGTTTTGGTTTCATCTGCAGAACTGTATGAATAGACCACTCTGTATATTCCAGTTCATTACGGCCTGCTTTGGTGATGGATTTGTGCATCTTTTCAGTTAGTTCCCTCTTTTACCTCCATGCCTGCAAATCTCCACATAATGAAAGATGGCTCCTGGTCCGTTTAGTGAGATATTACAATATTCTGCATATAAAGGCCCAGACTGCTGTGAGATGATTGCATGTTTGTATATTAAACAGGTTCATTATCATCCTGCTGACACTCACTTTACATCTGTCGAACGCTGGGGCTCTTTTCTCAGTCACATTAATGGGGATTTAATTCAATTCAATGTTATTTACACGGCACCAAATCACAACAACAGTCGCCACAAGGTGCTTTATATTGTAAGGTCGACCCTACAATAATACATACAGAGAAAAACCCAACAATCATATGACCCCCTATGAGCAGCACTTTGGCGACAGTGGGAAGGAAAAACTCCCTTTTAACAGGAAGAAACCTCCAGCAGAACCAGGCTCAGGGAGGGGCGGGGCCATCTGCTGTGATTGGTTGGGGAGAGAGATTGAATATCATCTTTAACCCAGTCGACTGCACTTTGTGTTGATGTGAAACTACACGTCTGCCGGACCCCAACTCCTTCTTGGGCCCGGACGAATGGTCTGGCCTGGGTGAACTCTCTGTTGCCCTGTCTAACTTCATTGTCTTCGGACTCTATCTGCAGCATCGGAACATTCCTGCTGTACTTTTGATCTGGAATGACTAACCGGTGGTTTTTTGTTGTTTAATGTTTGTTTCTTTTCTCTGTGCTTGGATGTTGAATTTGGTTTCTTTGTCTTGTGTGATTTGATGTAATTTTGAACTTAAAATCTTATAAATAAACATTAAAAAAGAAAAATAAAGAAATAAAGGCCCAGTAAGGAATCCCTTTGTAAGGAATTCAGATGTAGAGGATCATTTGATACCAACAAGAAATATTTCTAGGAACTGTTGAAACATGAAGATCTGCTGCTTGCAATTCTTCCATTTTTCATTTGTTTACATTGGTGGCATACTGAAAATCCACACATGGGAGGGGCGGTAGTTACACTCAGAGCGGGAGGGAGAGAGAGAGAGCAGGGACAACAACATAAGAAAGGTATAGTAATCATCCACAACTATTTTCAGTTGCAGATGATAAAGGATTCAGAAAGTTTATTCATGCAGGTCCATATGACAGAATATGCATCTTCTTTTTGTTTTCATATTATCATTTATATTTAATTGTGTTGTGGTTTGCAGTGTTTTGTGTTGTTTCATTTTAAATTTGTTTAAAAAGAAAAAGCTGAAAATTTAAATAGTTAAAAGTTAAAATGTGAATAGTTGGTTTTTGTATTATATGATTTATTTATTACATTTTATGTGGAGTGAATAAATAAAAATATAGTTACGGTGGCCCCTACAGACAAAACACGTACAAACACAACAGCAGTGCTCCAGGATGCTAGGGCACAGTGTTGAGCTTTTGTTACCTACTGGCTACACAAGCCAGCAAGTACCAACGATCGGATTTGGTGTGTGGTAGTAACAGGTAAATGAACATATTTTTTAATTATTTGAATATATATACGAGTGCCTGTGTATAAATACACAAACAATACACACATGCTTTCAATTGTGTAATTTAAGTGATCTAGTAGCTCTGCTTTGGAAGTTCAGTTCATGCTAGAAATGTGTTTTGGAGTTTGTACGTGTTTTGTCTCTAGGGGTCACCTCATATATTTATATATAAACATATATAAATAAAACCACTTTTTTTACGTTAGTAATTCCTTTTGTGCATAATTTTATATTATTGTTATTAATAATTTAATTAAAGCAACAAAACAACCTGAAGAGCCGGTTCGGAGCCGAAAGAGCCGGATCTCTAAAAAGAGCCGGAAATCCCATCACTACTGGATAATAAGCACTTAAGAAAAAGGGAAGAATGGAATACCTAGGGTAGTCGGAGTTACAATCCACGAGAAGGTCCTGCTCTCCTCTCCACAAAGACACACGCTGTAAATGCAGCCATCACAGTTTCTGAAGGTGTGCTGGTCAGAGGCAGCCAGTGTTACCTGAACCTACAGCCAGAAACCAAACACAGAACACACGAATGCAACAAACTGGTGCAGTAACGCATCACACTGAGGACTGATTAAATATGTGCTCGTGAGATCGTCTGTTCTCCCAGCCATCATTTTGGGTTGCAGCTTTCTTCAGAACCACTCATCCACACAGCACGAGTTAGTGACGCATTTGTCACACAAAACAAAAACTACAAAGTAATAAGTCTTGATGCATGCTCAATCATCCAGGTAAGTAAATCCCCAATAGTTGATTTTGTTACACTGAAAACGCTACATCGGATGGAAAGTATCCATCCATCCATTCACTTCCGCTTCTCCTTTTCAGGGGCGCTGGAGCCTATCCCAGCTGTCATAGGGCGAGAGGCGGGGTACACCCTGGACAGGTCGCCAGTCTGTCGCAGGGCCAACACACAGGGACAGACAACCATTCACACTCACGTTCACTCCCACATTTACACCTAGTGGCAATTTGGATTATCCAATTAACCTATCCCCACAAGCTGCATGTCTTTGGACGGTGGGAGGAAGCCGGAGTACCCAGAGGGAACCCACGCAAACACGGAGAGAACATGCAAACTCCACTGATGGTGGAATTGAACTCAGGACCTTCTTGCTGTGCGGCAACAGTGCTAACCACCGTGCCCGGATGCAAAGTAATACAATGAAATTTCAAAAAGAAAACAAAAACATATCCAAGCATTTTCACAAATGTTTTCCACAATCTGACAGGTGTCGTCTTACTTGTGGATGCCCTTAAGTACAAAGGATCTGTAAGAAGCAGATGTGGTTGTTTTTTTTACCATAATGCACTTTGAGAGATAATTGAAGACGGTGGCTTTGAGGGTGAACACCTCTCCTCGGATGACAGAGTATGGCAAGGTGAGACTGACAAAGAACGGCTGGAACACAGTAAGTCCGGTGTTGGGAGCCACACCAAAGCCCACAGAGGATACGCAGAATGCTCCGGCTGCCCATTTAGTGATGGTGTCAGGGGTCGTCTTCTCCATGCTCACCAACCCACTATCTCTGTTTGAACAGACAGCCAGACGTGACATTTAAAGTTCAGGTACTATGGCATTTTTCCCCAAATACACTGATCAAGCAGAGCATTGTGACCACCTGCCTACTACGAAGCAGCCCTGACGTGTCGAGGCCTGGACTCCACCAGACCCCTGAAGGTGTGCTGTGGTATTTGGCACCAAGTCAGCAACAGATCATTTAATCCTGCAAGTTGTGAGGCATGGCCTCCACAGATCAGACTTGTCCAGCACGTCCCACATGGGGGGCTATCCTTCTGACAGAGGCCATCAGGGATTACAGTTTCCATCAAAGGGTGTACATGGTCTGCAACAATGCTTAAGTAGGTGCTACATGTCAAAGTAACATTCACAGGGATGGTAGGGCCCAAGGTTTCCCAGTGGAAACCTGCCAGCTTGCCTTCTACCCATCGTGCATCCTAGTGCCAGATGTTCCCCAGATAAGAGACCTGGGCATCCACGTGACGTAAGACGTGATTTCTCACACCCGGCCACCTTTCATTGCTCCGTGGTTCAGCTCTGATGATGGAACACAGGGCCGGTCTTTATTCCCCACGTGCATCAATGGGTCTCTGTGACCGTGTCGCTGGTTCACCACTGCTCCTTCCTTGGACCACTTTTGATAGATAGCGACCCCACAGACTGGGAACACCGCACAAAATGCTCACTTGCTCCTTAATATATCCCACCCACTAACAGGTGCCATGATGAAGAGATAATCAGTGTTATTCACTCCACCTGTCAGTGGTCACAATGTTATGCCTGATGAGTCTATATTTATATATACTTACACTGATGAATTCAAGTGTCTACTCAAATTCATTTGAATTTCATACACGATAAGCTGTGTTTTGACTTTAAGATGTGGAACATAAGGGAAAGCAGCAGCCTCTGTTCAGTAAATATCACTGACATAAGCGTTTGTCATTAATATCTGCTAACGAATACAACTAATTCTGTTATTTGGACTGCAATGAGCATCCATGTTATTCACATTTGATTACCTAAAAACAGTTTCAGTGTCATAAAAAAATACAGTGCTGTGATTCTTTTCATAAGATATGTTAATCTTACCCCACAGTAACGAGGTCCCAGATCCAGGTCTCAGGGAAGAACGTTCTGATAGTCTCCTTTTTGCTGTCCACTTTAGACATCTGCGTGGTAAGTATAGGTTCAGGCATCATGTTGAAGGCCAAGGGGATCGGTGAGTCCAGCCCTGAGAGCATTTAAATGGGGAGGGAAAAATGGGGAGGCTTTGTTTCCTTCCTTATTTTTTTTTTAAATAAACCAAAAGTTATAATAATTGTGTTACTTCCAAATGCTTGCTCGAAAATCCAGGTAAGGAAACCCCAGAAAGTTGAGTCTGTACATTTAGACGCAGCATTTTTAGTGGGAGAAACTTTTTAGCATCCCAGGAGTGACTTGGATAATGATGGAAATGTTAAATCTACTGGAAATGCGGCATCCTGATGTACAGAATAAACTTTCTGGGGAAACCACTGAGTTCATTTCAGCTTCCTGCACTTAATACATAACAACAGCTCGGAAAAACTACAAAGAAATTGGAAAAAGGGATAAAAGGTACACTTAGTGTTTTATGCATTCAGCTAATATTTCTCCACTAATTAAAAATGTACTTTTCTAACAATTAACAAATTCTTGGATTTAAAAACACACAAAAAAAATCTTACACTCTCTCAAAAAACAACTAAAGCTATGCTAAGCTAGACTTTCCAAAATGGGCTTTCAGCTTAATATATAGATGCCAACTGAAGTCAATACCGGGATAGGCTGTACTTTCTATTACCATCACCACCAAATGGTAAAGTCAGTGTAGCATCCCAACTGCCCTGAGCGCAGCAGAGGAACAGGAAATGCTAATAGGGAGGAAAAGGAAATAAAGATAATAATGTGGAAGGACAGGTATGGCGGTGAATGTGAAAGAAAACAATGGAAGCATCTGGAAAGTGACCCATATTTACCATCAGCATAAAGTCCCTGAACTAAGTTATTTTCTTTCCTCATTTATAAAGAAAATAACTGATAACCTCCCCTCCATGAATTGTTACCTTGGAGGGGTTTGTGTGTCCAGGGATCCCAGGGGCCATGTTGTCAGGAGGCTTTTGTGTAAATGTCAACTTGGTCCTGGTCTGGTGGCTAGGCTTAGTCCATGAGGCCCGGACGGCACAGCCCGAAAAAGGGACCATCCTCCTGTAGGCCCACCACCTACATGAGGCGAGGTAGGGGTTGGGTGCAATGTGTGTCAGGCAGCAGCCAGGCCCTAGCAGACTGATCCCCGACTTCTAAAACTAGTGATCGGGACATAGAATGTCACCTCCCTGGTGGCCTCAGCTCAACCACGGCTTGTACTCTGGAACCAGTCTCCTGGAGAGGGGCTGGACTCCATCTCAGTCTGGAGTTGCCACCTAGACGTATAGTGAGGGTGCGCTGGGAACACCTGGTCCACGAGATCTTCAACTCACACTTCCAGCAGAGCTTCAACAGCATTCCAAGGGAGACTGTGGAAATTGAGTCCGAAATAACTATGTTCAGCATCTCCATTGCTAAAGCCGCTGCACTGAGCCACGGCCGCAAGGTGGTTGGTGCCTGTCGTGATGGAAACCCCGAACCAAATGGTGGACACCAGAGGTGAAGGGAGCCACCAGGCTGAAGGAGGAGTCCTATCGGGCTTGGTTAGCCCGTGGGACTTCAGAAGCAGGTAATAAGTATCAGCAGTAAGTACCAACACTGGCTGAAGCAAAAACTTGGGTGTGGGTGGAGTTTGGAGAGGCCATGGATAAAGACTTTCGGACTGCCTTTCAGACTGAGATTCTGCCAAATTGTCAGGTGACTTAGGAGGGGAAAGCGGTGCTCTACCTGCACTGTGTATAGTGAGGGTGAAGCGCTGCTGACTTCGACTGAGAACAATGTCAGGATGTGGAAGGAATAATTCAAGGACCTCCCTAATCCCACTGGCACATCATCCGCGGAGGAAGCAGGGTGGGGGGACGAGAGGGGCGACTCTTATATCTCTGGGGGTGAGGTCACTAAGGCAGTTAAACAACTCCTTGGCTGGCCCCTCGGGTGGATAAGGTTTTGCCCTGAGTTCCTGAAGGCTCTGAAGGCCCTCCGTAAAGCTAGAACATCTTACTATTCATCACTGATTGAAGAAAATACCCAGGTTTCTCTTCAGCTCTGTAGCCAGGCTGACAAACAGTCAGAGCTCTGTTGAGCCAACCATCCCTTTACCGTTAACTAGTAATGACTTCATGAATTTCTTAAATAAAATTTTAACCATTAGTGAAAAAAATACTCGTAATCATCTCACAGATATGGCATTATGTACAGCTACTTTCAGTACCATTGTTATTTATTTAGAGTCCTTTTCTCCAGATAAAGCCTTCTGTGTTATGTAATGTTTCTATCTCTAATAATTAGCTATCTACTACAGGTCTTTAAGCTGTAATTAAATAAAATTGAATTAAACCATTAAATAAACCACTACTTGAAAAGCCAGCTGTCTTAGCTAATTATACGCAGATCTCCAACCTTGCTTTTTATCTCAAAAATTCTTGAAAATTCTTGAATAATTCTTGAAAGAAGAAATTCAGAGGTGGGCACCTCTCAATTTTAAATACATGTAGGCATTGAGGGTTTTCAGGAGGGGCCGTGCCGTTACCTATTGCTCTCTGGCAGGAAGCACCATGCCCTCCCGTGTTTTAAATGCACTTTAGAACAGCACGCAGCAACACCTCATATGAGTGGGCGGAGGGAGGTATGGGGTCTTCACACACCCCCATTCTCTGTTAGCCATTGGGGCGGGGGGCTGGGAGGAGGAGTTGGCCGTCTGGTTGGGGTCTGGGATGCGGGGCCTTCGGGGACGGTCTGCCTGTCTCCACCCCAGGGAAAAGGGTAGCATCTCCTGGGTTACACTGCTATGGAGATGACACCCAGCTCTATCTGTCCATGATGCCAGATAACACAGTTAAACTGCAGGAATGTCTTAAAGACATATAGACCTGGATGACCTCTAATTTTCTGCTTCTAAATTCAGCTAAAACTTTATTGTATTTGACCCTAAAAATCTTAGAAATATGGTATCTAACTTTCTCTGGATGGCTTTACCTTAGCCTCCAGTAACATTATGAGGAACCCTTGAGTCATTTTCAGTCAGGAGCGGAGGCCACCTCTGGGGACGAGTGGGATGACTCTTCTATCTCTGGGGGAGAATTCACTGAGGCCGTTAAACAGCTCTTTGGTGGCAGGCCGCCTGGGGTGGATGAGGTTTGAGTTCCTGAAGGCTCTGGACGTTTTAGGACTGTCTTGTTCGACATGTCTCTATAATGTTGCGTGGAGATCAGGGGCCTACCTCTGGAATGGCAATGGTGGTTCTCATCTTCAAGGAGGATGGATGTGTTCCAACTACAAGGGAATCACACTCCTCAGCCTCCCTGGAAAAGTCTATGCCAGGGTGCTGGAAAGGAGAGTCCATTCGTTAGTCAAATCTCGGACACAGGAAGAAATATGCGGTTTTCGTCCTGGTGGTGGAACACTGGACCAGCTCTTTACCCACTCGACAATACTTGAATGGGAGTTTGCCCAACCAGTCTACATGCAATTTGTGGACTTGGAAAAGGCATTCGACCGTGTCCCTCGGAGTGTCCTGTGGGAGCTGCTCCGGGACTATGGGGTGTCTGGCCCATTGCTACGGGTCATTCAATCCTTATACAACCGTTGCAGGAGCTTTGTCCGCATAGCCAGCAATAAGTCAGACTTGTTTCTGGTGCGTGATGGGCTCCACCAGGGCTGCCCTTTGTCACAGATTCTGTTCATAAATTTTATAGACAGAATCTCTAAGTGTAGCCAAGTGGTGGAAGGCTTTCACTTAGGTGGTCTCAGAATCTCATCTTTGCTTTTTGCAGATGATGTGGTTCTGTTGGCTTCATCGGGTGATGGCCTCCAGCTCGCACTGGAACAGTTCGCAACCAAATGTGAAGTGGTGGGAATGAGAATCAGCACCTCCAAATCTGAAGTCATGGTCCTCACCCGGAAAAGGGTGGAGTGCCCACTCTGGGTCAGGGATAAGTTCCTGCCCCAGGTGGAGAAGTTCAAGTATCTCGGGGTCTTGTTCACAACTGATGGAAGAAGAGAGCGGGAGATTGACAGATGATGCTGTGTAGTGATGCAGAAGGATACCGTGAGGAGTTTGTCCATCTGGGAGGAGCTCACAGTACAGCTGCTGCTCCTCCATACTGAAAGAAGCCAGTTGAGGTGGTTTGGGCATCTGACAAGGATGCCTCCTGGGCACCTCCTGGGCGAGGTGTTCCGGGCATGTCCCATCAGAAGGAGGCAGACCCAGGACATGCCGGACGGATTATACTTCTTGGCTGGCCTGGGAACACCAGCCTCCTCCAGCTTGCCGAGGGGACAAGCTGAAAGGAGGCGGGGGAGAGAGAGGTCTAGGCTTCTCTGCTTAGGCTGCCATCCCCTTGACCCAGCCCCGTATAAGGGGAAGAAGATGAATTGATGGATGGATAACTGATAACCTCGTTACTGAAACTAGACAAGCTACCCACCCTTAGAGAGGGAAAAGAGTAAACAGTAAGTAAACAGGATTCTGAGTTCATCCAATTCTCAAGAGAAGACAGCAACAAGGACAATTTCATGGTTGGATACAGGAGTCTAAGTTGTATCACAACCACTTTTGCACATTTTTCAGGATATCAGTGTCAGTTTGAACCCTTTTTTGGCAGAGTTGAGACCACATATGTGGAGGCAGAGAAATCGAGGCGAGGGAGCCGGAGCAACATGTAGCTATACGTCTGAGGTAACTTTTTGCCAAATGCAGTGGTCTGATTGGTCAGATCTGTTTATTCGCATGTGAAAACTTAGAAAAAAATAATTCAGTTTGAAAAAAATAAATACCACAAATTCATCCAGTGAAATTATGTGGTGGGTTTGAACGGCTGTATTAAGGATATCCGAGTCCAGAAAAAAAATTTCAGGATATATTTTCATGGATTTTACGCATCCGGTGTGATATGAGTGACTATGAGTGTAAAATAGGGCTGTGCACAAATAGCCAACTAATTCTCACTGCTGTCACTAGGTGATACCAGACTTATTAATCATTTAACCTGATTGTTACAATTTAAATTGATGCCCACGCCGGTAAATTACTGTGTCCTAAATGTTGTGTAGCCATCTGCCTTTAGATGACACATTGTTGTCGAGATGCACCATAGATTAAATCTGTTAATCTATGGTAAGAATTTGATAAATGATTTTTAAATGCCTTTGTTATTATTTTTTGACATTTTCCATTAAACATTTCTCAAATCTAACTGATTACCTGAGTGTTTTTTAGTTTTACACTAGTCAGTTAGTCTATTTTTTTTTCCTTATTTAGCTGACAGGAATAGTAATAGTTTAAATGCTAATGTTAGCCTTGTAGCAATGGTAAATGGCCTGCATTTGTATAGCGCTTTACTTAGTCCCTAAGGACCCCAAAGCGCTTTACACTACATTCAGTCATCCACCCATTCACACACACATTCACACACTGGTGATGGCAGCTACATTGTAGCCACAGCTGCCCTGGGGCGCACTGACAGAGGCGAGGCTGCCGGACACTGGCGCCACCGGGCCCTCTGACCACCACCAGTAGGCAAACATGGGGTTAGCATCTTGGCCAAGGATATCTGGCATGCAGTCAGGAGGCAGCCTGGGATCGAACCACCGACCTTCTGGTTAGTGGCTGACCTGCTCTGCCACCTGAGCTACAGCCACCCCTTCATAAGCCATTGCTTCCTTTATAAGCAATGGCTTATGAAGGAAGCCAAATGTTTAAAGTTACTGGTATTGCTAACATGTTTGCCAATTTTTTGCTGATGCATTCCACAAAACATACTTACAGACATAAAACTGCTGTGGCTGTACTGCCTGTAACTCCTAGCTTCATATCTAGCCATCTCATTCTATCTAGGAAACTGCTATATTAGGGATCTCAGACCATAGACCATGTTAGTAAAGTAAGGAGCTTTGAAGACATGAACAGTATAACTGATTGAGTTTGATTAGTCAGACTGCATTTGTCATACTCGGACAAAGAACAGAACCCATTAAAGAAAGCAAGCCAGAAATGGTGGCGATTCCATTTAAATGTTCATTTTCTATTTTATCTAGGGATTGAGAGTAACGAAGTTTCTATTCTCTGTATGTCCTGTACATGTGGCAGAATTGACAATAAAGTTGACTTTGACTTTGACTTTGAAAAGAAGAGATTCACTTACTATTTTTGCAAGTGTAAATAAATCTTACAGTTACACAAGTTGTAAAAACAACAGTTCTTCCTAAGGTTGTATCAATGGGCATTGGAGTCAACAGAGAATAGCAGTGACCTACTATCTTCTACACTGAAATAGAAGCTCAGTTCGTCGCAGTTGTAAGGTTTCTTCACATCAGAGTTCGTCATAATTTTGAGTCCAATTTCCTAGAAGTGGAGAAAGAGAAAAACAAGTCATAGTAAAACCATAGATTGTTTCTTGTTTTTTGCTGTCATAAGTAGTAAACAAAATAAAACAACATTGGCATAACAACTATGCTATTTGTTTATTTATTTTTAAATACAAGGACAAAGACACAAAAGAGGATTTGGAGATAGATGGAGAGAAACCGAAACAGGTAAAGAAGGAAGAAGAGTGGCAAATTGACAAAAAAAACAACCCCAAAGAACCAAAACTGTACAGTTGGAAAGAAGGATGCGGTACAGCTAAATGATACCAAACTTTGGTTCGAAGAGTGTGAAAGACCTGCAGAGAAAAAAAAGATATCTAGATATAGATCATATGAATATCTAGATAGACATATAGATAGATATGACATTACTTCCGGTGCAAACATCCTGGCGCCCCTCCAGGCAGACGTGTTTGCTTGCTCCACTCTCAGATGCCAACTTGTTTGTTTTTTGTTCTTTTTGCACTGGATAAGTGCTGTGCACTCTTAACCATAGCTGGACTGGCCAGCGGCCCACCGGGCATTTGCCCGGTGGGCCGCTGGCGATTTTTTGTTTTTATGGGCCGATCAATTTTTTTTTTGGAAGTGTGTAAATAATGAAAGGTGTTGGATTGGCCAATTGGTCATGATCGACTCTGGGCTGGACCAATTACAGCCGAGCAGGTCGGATGCACCCTCCCCCTTGTTTAGCAATCTTATAGACGAACTAAAGAAAATGGAGAACAAAAAAAAGAAAGGAGGTGCAGAAAAAATTAGGGCCAAAAAGAAACAAGCCCTTCAGGCAGACGCTGCCAAATGTGTAAAAATAACTGAATTGTTTGCAACATCAGCAAGTGGTGGAGGCCAGCAGGTGGATAAGGGAAAGGGGAGGCAAGAGGAGGAGAGACCCACTTATTTTATGCTTAAGGTTAGTTTCTCAAACTCCTCAAAATCTCAAAAAGGCAGATTTATCATCAAAAGTGGAGAAGTCTGTGACAGAGGAGACAGAAGAGCAGCAGAGAGAGATGGAGAGATGACTTTATGTCATCCATGAGGGATGCATTTGACATATGTTTCACATATTATAGCCCAACAAGTTACTCATAGCAATTTAAATACCAGCAATCACTTTTTGGCACAACACCGGCTATTGCAGTTAATAATACAACAGCTTCTTGCCATTTTTTGTGTTTCTTTTTATCGCTGTGTAACTGAGTTCAATTGAAAGCCTGCATGCGCTAGTACCTCTTGCCACAAGTTCCCAGTATCCTTTGCGGTTTCCCCCTGAACGACATCACATTTTTGGTGGGGCGGTCTCTAGTCAAAATGCCCGGGCCGATTTTTTGTCCCAGTCCAGCCCTGCTGTTAACATATCCGAGACAGGCACTACTGGACATCGGTAACTCACACAATCGTCCGGACTTTAACCTTCCACCGGACTTGAGGGGGGGATTCCATGTGTTCACTGGAGTTTTTAATCCTAAAAGGTCACCCTTACTATCTGCAGCGGGAGCTCTCAGCTGTGTTTTTGGCCACTGTTCACATCCAGCTGCAAGCTGACTCCACGGCAGCGCTCGGCCAACTCCATGACGTCATCAGCGCATTAGAGACAACTCATTTAGATGCTGTTTTTATCGTCACCGGTGACTTTAATAAGTGCAACTTACGGACTGTACTCCCAAAATACCACCAACACGTGGCCATTCCTACCCTTGACAAGAACACCCTGGATCATGTTTACAGTAACATATGTGGTGCATATAGGGCTGCACCACGCCCCCACTTTGGACAGTCTGACCACATCTCTTTGTTCATGTACCCAGCTTACAGGCAGAAGCTGAAACAAAGAACCCTGTCATCAAACCTGTTAAACTGTTGACCCCAGAGACTGAGAGCATCCTACAGGACTGTTTGCTCAAACAGACTGGGATGTGTTTCAAACTGCAGCCACCAAGGAGAACTGCTCTGTCAACATACAGGACTATGCTGAATATGTGACTGGGTGCGTCAGCGCCTGTGTTGACAATATTGTGCCCACCACACACGTCAGGAAGTCCCCCCCAAACAGAAGCCCTGGATCAACAGTCAGGTACGACACATGCGTACTCAGTCTCTCGCATTTAGATCAGGGAATGAGACGGAGTACAAAGCTGCGAAGTAGGGACTGAAGAAAGCCATTACAGCGGCTAAGAGGCAGTACAGAGAGAAGCTGGATGGCTTCTACTCTTCTGCTGACCCCAGGCGGATGTGGCGAGGGCCGCCATCAACACCATCAGCTCTGCAGGCGGTCTACGGAATGACCTCAATGGACTTTACACCCACTTCGAGACCTCTCCAGACCTCACAGACCTTCACCCAACGCCTCCCCATAGACCAGTTGCACTCACTCCAATCATTACAAAGTGCTTTAAGGGAGTGGTGTAACATCCCAGACACTCTGGATCTCCACGTCAGACCCCATCACTGCCGCTCTTCACTGTTCCCTCTCCCATCTGGAAAACAAAGACTCATACATCAGGGTACTTTTTGTTGATTACAGCTCCGCCTTCAATACGGTCATCCCACACAAACTCACTCACAAGCTGGCAACACTCGGCCCGAGTCGGTCAGGATCGGCAACAGGACCAGCATTATTACAAACACTGGCGTTCCACAGGGTTGTGTCCTCAGTCCCATCCTCTACACCCTGTACGTCTCCAATAGGGATAACACCATACTGAAGTTTGCGGACGATACTGCAGCGATTGGTGTGGAGAGGGCGAGCAGCTTTAGATACCTGGGCGTCTACATCAGTGAGGACCTCACCTGGACACGGCAACACTACTGCTATGGACCGCAAACGCCTGCAGAGAGTGATAATAACTGCAAAGATCACCAGGACCCTGCTGCCCTCTCTGCAGAGCATCTACCATCACAGAGTCCAGAGGAGAGCTGCCTCCATCCTCAAAGACCCCACACACTTCCAACACGGACCGGTTACACTTCTGCCCTCAGGGCGGAGGTTCAGAAGTGTGAAATCCAGAACATCTCGACTCAACAACTCCTTCTTCCCCACTGCTATCAGACTCCTGAACCGCTGACCTATTCTAACAGTAATAATCCTTTTTGCACATCTCACATATCAAACCAGCATATTAAGCTCATAGTTCTTTTGCACACAAATCTATTTAATACTTCAATTTTTTGTCTCCATTTATTTATTCATACTATTTGTATTTATCTGTTCTAGTTCTATTTGTACATATTATCCGGCATCCATGTGTGGACAGCAGAGAAAGAATTTCATCGTACAGAGAAATGCAGAGACTGTTACTGCCTACATCAACAAGTGTATTGAGGATGTAACAGTCACGAAAACCATAACTGTCCGGGCCAATCAAAAACCATGGATGACAGGAGAGGTCTACAGGCTGCTGAAAGCTCGGAATGTTGCCTTCAGAGATGGAGACGAGGCAAGCCTGAGGACAGCTAGGGCCAACCTTTCCCGTGGCATCAGAGAGGCTAAGAGACAGTACTCCAGGAAAATATCTCATCACTTCAAAGACAGCAGAGACTCACGGAGCCTGTGGCGGGGCATTCAGACCATCACAGATTACAAGCCCCCACCACAGACCTGTGATAGCACTATCCCCCTGCTGAACGAGCTGAACACTTTCTTTGCTCGCTTTGAAGTCCAAAACAGCACCACTGCACAGAAGACCCCACCCCCTCCTGGTGACCAGGTGATGACTCTGTCCCCGGACAGCGTGAGGAGATCCCTCAGCAGGATCAATGCACGAAAAGCTCCGGGTCCTGACAACATTCCTGGTCGTGTACTGAGAGACTGTGCAGTGGAACTCACTGATGTCTTCACAGGCATCTTCAACATATCACTCATCCAGGCTGTCGTCCCCACATGTTTTAAAGCCACCACAATCATTCCGGTTCCAAAAAAGTCATCTCCCTCCTGCTTTAATGACTACCGTCCTGTTGCACTTACTCCCATCCTGATGAAGTGCTTCGAACGACTAGTCATGCAACACATCAAGACTGTCCTGCCCCCCTCCCTGGATCCCTTCCAGTTTGCGTATCGACCCAACCGCTCAACCGATGATGCCATCTCCACTGCACTCCACTCAGCACTCACACACCTGGACAAAAAAAGATTCATATGTTCGAATGCTGTTCATAGATTTCAGTTCAGCATTCAACACCATAATCCACCAACAGCTCACTCAAAAACTGGTCCAGCTGGGGCTCAACACCTCACTGTGCAACTGGCTGTTGGATTTCCTCACCGGAAGACCTCAAGCAGTACGGGTTGGCAGTAATACATCCAGCACCATCATTTTAAACACGGGGGCCCCGCAGGGATGTGTGCTGAGCCCCCTCCTCTTCACTCTGCTGACCCATGACTGCACTCCATCACACAGCTCCAACCTCTTCATCAAGTTTGCGGACGACACAACGGTGGTGGGTCTCATTAGCAACAGGGATGAGACCGACTACAGAAGTGAGGTGAGACGCCTGGCCACGTGGTGTGCTGACAACAATCTCTCTCTGAATGTGGAGAAGACGAAGGAGATTGTTGTGGACTTCAGGAGAATGCACACCCAACATGCTCCTCTGACCATTGACGGAGCGTCTGTGGAGAGAGTGAGCAGCACCAAGTTCTTGGGTGTGCACATCACAGAGGATCTCTCCTGGACGTACAACACCACAGCACTGGCCAAGAAATCACAGCAGCGTCTCTTCTTTCTCCGCAAACTAAGAAGAGCAGGAGCTCCAGCCCCCATCATGTACACTTTCTACAGAGGCACCATCGAGAGCATCCTGTCGAGCTGCATCACTGTGTGGTTTGGAGCCTGCAATGCGTCCTGTCATAGAACCCTCCAACGCATAGTGAGAGCTGCAGAGAGGATCATTGGTGTCTCTCTCCCCTCCCTCCAGGACATTTACAGCACCCGTCTCACTAAAAAAGCCCTTTGCATAGCGGCTGATCCCACGCACCCAATGCAAAGCTTCTTCAAGCTGCTGCCGTCAGGGAGGAGACTGCGGAGTCTCCAGGCCAGGACCAGCAGACTGAAGGACAGCTTCATCCATCAGGCTGTCAGGAAGCTAAACTCCCTCCCGATTCTGCCCCCCTCTCCCCTCCACAGTCTCACTGAACTCCTGCCCCCCTCCCTGGATCCCTGAATGAGACTATTTGCACTATTTGCACTACTATGCCTCCTTACTTGAATATTGTATATTGCATAGCTTTTTTTTTGTTATACGTAAAATTGTATTGTATTTATTTAAATTTTTACTTTTTAATTATTTTATTTGCATTTTTTTAAATCACTAGGGATTGAGAGTAACGAAATTTCTATTCTCTGTATGTCCTGTACATGTGGCAGAATTGACAAATAAAGTTGACTTGACTTGACTTTTCTTTGTACACATCACAACAAACGCTTTGAATCTTGAATCATGTCTTCTGCAGCTAATAGGAGACATTACTGTGTAGTTTCAGTCAGACATCAGATTAGATGAACAAATGTTTTACTTTAAAGATGCTGTAGACGTCATTCTTCTGACTGCCTGGTCCATAGTAGATCGAGCGCGTTTCTCGCCGTGCTCCCAGATTGTCGCTCACAATGGCCGGTGCTGGTGGTGCTGTTGGCGGTGCTGCTGTCTCCAAATCTGCATCTATTACCATATCTGGCACTGGCAAGGGGTAGCAGGGATATGGCTCTGAGTCCTCAACATCATAGGAGTACCCAGACAGCTTCTCCACAGGCAGCTGACTATATACCTGCATGAAAACACATCTGTACATGAGCCTGGTGGGGTGATAGCGGTGATCTTTTTCTCTTATCATCCATTAGCAGCAAACCACTTACATAGATTGTCTACTCTCTAGGAGCACTCAGGTGTAGGAAAAAAGTGCTTGTATTAGTGGGTTTGAATGGGTGAATGAGGCATATTATAAAATATATATTTGCTTTGATGCAAATGAAGGTGACAACAGATGCACTGGAGAAATAACACTACAGACTAAAAAAAAGATGGTTTTGGAGGTGATGGCCACAGCCCCCCAGGAGCCAGAGCAGACAGAGATGGAATCAGGGAAACTGCATCATCCACAGCCCTCAAGATGATTTTAATTTTTAACTATGATTTTTGGTATGATTGTGAATCCATCCGCCAAGACTCAAAGGTGACTATACAATTTATAGGCAAGGCCTGTTTGCTAATTACTAAAATAAAGAGTCGTTTCCAAATGTTCAACTTTCACACAGGAAGTCCCAAAATCCAGGTCCAAATAGATGTCTGTACAAATAAAAGAAGCCATCATTTCACTGAAAAAACAAAATAAACCTATCAGATATAAAAACTTCAGCAGTGGCCAAATGACCAATTTGGTGCATTCTTAACAATGAAGGACTATATCTCTATCTCTATCTATTAGGGCTGAACGATATATCGCATTTGCGATAATATCGCGACATGATCAAGTGCAATTTTCTAACCGCAAAGGCTGCGATTATACTGCGATTATATTATACAATTCATGGGCTGCATCCTCCTGAGGCCGCATTTGTAGACCGATTACGTCACAGCGACGCGCCGAAGGCTGTCCAAATTACTACCATATCCCAGAATTCATAGCGCGGCCCAGCCAAACTCCAGTTTCCAGCAATGGCGGCCGCTACTAAGTTTTAAAATTACTCATACTAATCTTTCTGGGTCACAAAATAAACTTTTAACATATTTTCAGGCGAGAAAGTAGCTGTGTAAACATCAAATATCTGCTCGGTTTATCAAGATATCCCATATTTGCAAAAGTGCTTCGACGTTTTCAGAGGCGTCTGCTACCCACCAGCTCGACAGCTAGCCGGGAGCTCGAGGGTTACTGATGCGGCCGAGAACGGCACAACTCCCGGCACATCATTTTCAGATCACCGCGGAGTTTCGCTGCTCGGGTTAAACGTAATATATAAGTCACTTAGACAACCTAAAAATGTTATTGTTGGGCTTTTTTCAGTGTTTTGTTTGTTCGTGAGTAAATCGGTTTGGCTGAGATTAAAGTTATTAGATTAAATAAAATAAAACTTTATTAATCCCCCGGGTGGGTTCCTCCTTGGTTTTCACACAGCTGACTAAACGTCAAACAGAAAACTTATTAAACAGAAGTATGAGACAGTCGAGAATTTACGCCAGTGTCTGGTTATATTTTAGATAGCAAGAAGCAGACGGCCGAGTTTATTAAACTCCACCGAGACAGCGGTGACGCTAATCAGAACTAGACCGTCCAATTTCACCCCTTTAAACTTTAAAGGCGTGTTTGTGTGTGTGTTTATACAATTGCTATTATGTTTGCACTTTATGTGTAATGTTACTGACTGCAGAGATCAGTAAGATGTGTGTATTTTTTATTTATTAGTTTTATTTATTTAATATTATTTTTTAATTGAATGACTGTCTAGTAGTTCACAGATGTCGAAAAACTGAGTGTGGTAAAGCCACTGATTTTGTTTATGTATATTTCTGTAATCTGCACATTGTACTGACTTTCATTTTAATGTTTACACCAGGGTTCCTTGTCAGCACTTTATGCTCAGATGTTTGTAAGCTAAAAATAAACTATTGTGTATGTTCAAATATACTGTTGTGATTGAAGAAGTTAAATAAAAATGTCAGTCATCAATTCATGCATCACCTCATGTCATCATAACAGAGGTCTGTCTTCCAGGAAAGAACAGTTTAAAATTAATGTAATATAGTATTGGCCATACTATATGATGTAATGCTTGTCTTTGTTAGACAATACAGAAGACAAAGACCTTAAAAAATAATCGCATATCGCATCGCAATCGCAATATTGGGGCAAAAAATCGCAATTAGATTATTTTCCATAATCGTTCAGCCCTATCTATCTATATCTATCTCTCTCTCTCTAATATATATATATATATATATATATATATATATATATATATATATATATATATATATATATATATATATATATATATAGAGAGAGAGAGATATATATATATCTCTATATATATATATATATCTCTATATATATATCTCTATATATATACATATATATATATATATATATATATATCTCTATATATATATATCTCTATATATATATATATATATATATATATATATATATATATATATATATATAGAGAGAGAGATATATATATCTCTATATATATATATATATATATATATATATATATATATATATATATATATATATATATATATATATATATATATATATATATATATATATATATATATATATATATATATATATATATATATATATATATATATATATATATATATATATATATATATATATATATATATAGAGAGAGAGAGAGAGAGAGATATAGAGATATATAGAGATATATAGAGATAGATATAGATATAGAGATAGATATATATAGAGATATATATATATATATACACACATAATTAATAAATAAATAAAAGCTAGGTCAACACCACCAAAAGACCATGGAAGACAACCGAAGCTGATGATCAGATTTGTTCCCTTGGTTAAGAAAAACCTTTTACACCATCTAGCAGTATCGACAGAAATCCTGAGGCGGTAGACCGTCGATTGTCAAAGTACATAATCAGTAGACGCTTTCATGAATGGAAATACAGGGTATACAACAAGATGCAAACCACTAGTTACACTCAACAAGAAGGCCAGATTGGACTTGACTAGAAGACATGTACGAGACCCTAAACAGGTATTTTGACTGACGAAACCAACAAACCTGTAGCAGAATGACCAGAAGAGAAAAGTCCAAAGGAGAACAAATAAGGATCTGGAGCATACCATATCATCTGTCAAACATGGTGGAGGCCATGAGGAACTGGGCCATTCATGTTTACTGATGATGTGACTGCTGATAGATGTAGCAGGATGAATTGTGAAGTGTACAGAGCTGCACTCTATGCTCAGATTCAGCCAAATGCCAGAAAACAGATCAGATTAGGGCAAATGGATAATACCTGCAAAAACAATCAAAGACTTGTCAAGGTAAAGAAATGAGATACTCTTCAGTGGTGAAGTCAGACACTGAAGACAAAACCAGCAGCAGAGAGGCCCACAATCAAGCAGCAACTGAAGGCAGTAAAGGCCCAAAGAAACAGCTCAAGGGAGAAAACACTGCATCGGTTGATGTCGATGGATGTGAAAGCAAAGGATTTTCATCAAGCAATTAAAAACAATATTTCTACTTCAATGTATGTTAGTTTGTTCAGATACTTTTAAACTTCAAGAACTTTTACCTTGAATATTTAATTGATTAAGAGCCAACAGGTCTTCCAGTATTTTCTTATTTCTACGCATTTAATTTTTTTGAGTGGTGTAGAAAGTAGAAGATGTTACAAAACCAAACTATAGTAATGGTAGTGTTCTTAATATGGATCAAAGTAGGACGAATGATTGTCGTACATAGCTGACAGTAAGTTCCTGCTCAGTCCGGAGCAGCAGGACGCTCTGGTCAATAGCTCTAACAGAACACAAGGAGCCAGGGTGAGCCTTGAGACTGAGGGTGGTCCTCTCTGCTGGAAGCTCCTGGAGGGAGGAGAACTTCAGAGACACCTGTGTGGGAGATACCGAGGCGGAAAACAGATTAAGCCTGTCTATCCTTATGTTAGCTCTCTAAAATGCACACATCCTTCACTACATTCCCAAGTGGCTTTGAGGTCCTAATGTGGTAATGTACTACCTTGTTATTGAGGCAGAGCTGAACAGGGAAGTCATGGCTGTCAGCAACAGCCTCTCCACTGGGCATCAAAGTGTAAACTACCACCTGGGCAAATGGTGCCAGGTCTGACATCCGAGTGAGCGGCACGGACATCTCCCCTTTGTTGACTGAGGAAGAACCAAAGAAAGCATGGCAGCAATTATCAAAATAAACAAGATAATATTGAGTCACGTGACTAATGAGCAAATAAGCTACATTATTAGCATGAAGCTAAACTTGCAAAATATAATTAGATAATCAAGAACGAACAGTTATGTCTATAACTTCTGTTTCCTGAAGGACAGGAATGAGATACAACACATAAGTATGGGATATCATGCCCTTGTGTGTCCCAGTTGAAGAAACCTTTATTCACGGCTTTAAGGCGGATGACGTGTGATGACACGCACATGGCCCCGCCTGCACATATAGCCGCTGTCATCACAGTCATCCCTCAGTTCGATAGCCACTCTTCACCGAGCCATGCTGCTCAGCGGGGCCACCTTGTGTTGTACCTCGTTCCTCTCCTTCAGAGAACAGAAGTTATAGATATAACTGTTCGTCCCTTACAGTTGATTCACACGGTACAACACGTAAGTATGGGAGAAATATACACACCCTGCAGAGCAGCCACCGAACTGGCATCGGACCACCACCACGTTAGTGTGCGCTAGACCCAGCAGAAAGGACAGCATGAGCCACCGAAGGGGCTGTAACGTCCAAGCAATAAAACTGCACAAAAGTGTCCAAGTAGTTGCAGCACAAATATCAACTACAGGCACCTCCATAAAAAGAGCCCATGAGGTTGCCATCCGCCTGGTGGAATGAGCTCTCACCCCCAAGCAAGACCCTTATTGCTGTACGCCAGTGAGATAGCTTCTGTAATCCAGTGGGACAGCCTCTGCTTGGACAGAGCTCTACCTCTATTTGGATTAGCGAAGCAGACAAACAGCTGGTCACATAAACGCACATTCTGAGTGCGCTCAATGTAGGTGCGTAGCACACGCACTGGACAAAGAGAATGCATCCTCCTCTGCTCCTCAGGTGCAAAAGGAGGGGAGCAAAAGCTCAGCAACTCAAACTCCACTGAGCTAGAAGATGCAGGCATGATCTTGGGATAATACGACTTTGTGCCATCAGGAGAGAACTGTGTGTAGCAGGGAT
Organism: Astatotilapia calliptera; assembly: GCF_964374335.1. Lineage (NCBI taxonomy): Eukaryota > Metazoa > Chordata > Actinopteri > Cichliformes > Cichlidae > Astatotilapia > Astatotilapia calliptera. Next base: position 40,851,515 of record NC_137435.1, on the reverse strand, counting down.
GCACAGACAGTGCATGAAGGTCACCCATTCGCTTTGCCGAAGCCAAAGCGAGAAGTAATGCAGTCTTATATGAAAGAAATTTCATATCCACAGACTCAATAGGTTCAAACGAAGAGCTACAAAGGGCCTCCAGCACCAAAGTCAAGTCCCAAGCAGGGACACTGGACTTAAGCACAGGTCTCAGCTGGCGAACTCCTTTCAGAAAACGTATGGCGAGGGGATGTGCACCTGGTGTCACCCCGTCAAAGCCAATATGACAAGCAGATATAGCTGCTGAATAAACCTTAATTGTCAAAAATGAAAGGCCCTTATCCAGCAGCTCCTGCAGGAATGTCAAAACATCCACAATAGAGCACTGAAATGGGAGAGTGTAGCGGTCCTGGCACCATCGCTCGAAGGCTCGCCATTTGTAAGCGTACAAGCCTCTAGTAGATGAGGCCCTAGTGTTCTGAATTGTCGCTATCACACTAGGTGGCAAACCCTTAGCAATCAACATAAGCAGCCAGAGATGGCTCCATAGGGGTGGGTTAGCTAAGCCAGCTTCCTCTGCACCATTGCCGACCGACGCAGCAGCAGCGGCAGATTGGACCGACAATGGGCTCTCCTGCTCATCCTCCGGCAAACCATGGATGTCCAGGCTGATGTCCAGCATGTCATCGTGCTCCTGGGGAGATGATGACATGCTGGCGCTCCTGCATGGTTCCAGCTCGTCTTCGGTTAACCCATCAACATATTCCATGTGGTCAGCCCAGCTAATTGTGGGGGACACCGACCGGATAATCCTTGTCCTCAGACTTGGATGAAGCCGGGGCTCCAGACACAAAGAAGTGATGGTCGTGCTGTGTGACAGCCGTCCGTCCCAGCACCTTTTCCATAAATGTCACCCGTCTTTAAAGGATCAAGTGCGGACCTGGAACAGACTTTGGGCTCCGTCAACACTCTCATGGCGTGGAAGATCCCAGGCAGACAGGGCAGGCATCGTGCTGGTTGCTGTCGTGCAAAGAGAAACCGCAACCCTGAGGACAGGGAAGGACAGGGGCGAACAGAAGATTTCTGATTTGCTCGCTTCAGTTTGGAGTCCATTCCAAAACGCAAAGTAAAAGGCTGCACAGGAAAACTGGAAATTAGCGCTCTGCAGGTAGCCTACTCACCAACTGTGTGGTAGAGGCCAACACCAATGGGCAGTTAAGCTAAGTTCAAGTCAGCAGATAACAGAGCTAACTAGCCCAACTCACCAGAGGTGTTCTCAATGAGGTGACGAGCGTAAGAACTGAGAGATAAATGGTAAATGGCGTGTATTTGTATAGCGCTTTACTCGTCCCTCAGGACTCCAAAGCACTTTACATATCCAGTCATCCACCCATTCACACACATTCACACACTGGTGATGGCAGCTACATTGTAGCCACAGCCACCCTGGGGCGCACTGCCAGAGGCGAGGCTGCCGGACACTGGCGCCACCGGGCCCTCTGACCACCACCAGTAGGCAACGGGTGAAGTGTCTTGCCCAAGGACACAGCGACCGAGACTGTCCGAGCCGGGGCTCGAACCGGCAACCTTCCGATTACAAGACGACCTCCCAACTCTTGAGCCACGATGATTGTGATGACAGGGTTACATGCGCAAGCAGGGCTGTGCGCATGTCATCACAGGTCATCTGCCTCCCATGTTTCTTATATATAAATATACCACTATTTACTGAGGACCATTTTGGACACCCTATACCAGGGCTGCCCAATCCCAGTCCTCAAGAGCTACTATCCTGCAGCTTTTAGATGCATCCCTACTCCAACACAGCTGAATCAAATGGTTTGATTACCTCTTCAGCATGCCATCATGTTTGGCAAAGGCCTGATAACAAGCCATTCATTTGATTCGGGTGTGTGGGAACAAGGATGCATCTAAAAGCTGCAGGACGGTAGCTCTCGAGGACCGGGATTGGGCAGCCCTGCCCTATACTGTACTCCACATTGCAAAGTGGATGCATAGCATTACATAAAATGGCCTTGTTTATGATAAGTAAAGGTATATTTCACACAGTGCACTGATGCAGACTTTAATAGTTTTTTGACATTAGGGCTAGATAGCCAATAGTAGAATATTGAAATTAGTGGATGACCTGCTCTACCACCCCAACCTCACCCCTACATGCTTTGATGCAACTTTAAAGGGCTTTTTCCATAGGACGTCTAACTCTAAAATCACAGACTTATACTTCAAAATTAGCTTTCGTCGTGTTCATACCAATTCCCACTTTGACAGCCACTGGGATACGACCATGCTGCACTACTGAACCTCTGGACTGCACCTGCAAAGAAAGACAGAACGGAAACGTCACTATGAGGGTGTGTTTATGTATATCTGCAATACATCTCAAACGTGTGCACAAAAGTCTTTAGAGAAAAATCATTTAGACTGAAGCTACAAACAGCAATTCTCATGCAGATCACCAAAATCGTGTTTCAATGAACACTGGGTGGGGTCACGTCACAATCCCTTACACGTACCAGATAAAAGAAGTCGAGGACCTCCTGCCCTTTCTCCAGCTCCTCTCCCTGGATGATGTACTGGGCACGCACAGTCGCTTCACTGTCACAGGGCAGCTTACTGCTGGCCTGCATGAGCTTCAGAAAACTACTACTCTTGGAGTAAAACGCTGTGACATGGTGGTGGCTTGCCCTGTAGTTGGGTCTCCTCAAACCATAAACATAATGGTCATGCTCCGTTGTATTTTTTGAACTCGCCTGTTGACAAAGTGAGGTCAAATATCAAATTCCTACTCTTCACATTAGACCAGTGTTTCCCAACCAGTGCGCTGTGAGAAATGATCAGGTGTGCCGTGGAAGATTGTCTGATTCCATCTGATTAGTACTCCAAGTGATCGCCGTGATGGGCAGAACAATTACATGATCTTCCACAGGACTACAACTACCTGCTCTAATTAAATCTGTTGCCAACTGCCAGCAAAATAGAAGATGAAGAAGAAATTACATAATAGTCGTGCTGTGACTGAGACAGCGCAGCCATAATAGCAATAGACAAATATTTGAAAGAAAAAGTAGACCTGGTCCTGGAGAAACCTCTGACCCAGATGAAGGCCGTAGCATGAGTAGTGGTCAGAAGAAGCAAAAAGGTAACTGGGACAAACCGAGCCAATACCGCTATACCTGATGTGCGGGGAAAATGATCAATATGCTTTTTGTGATATTTTTCTAACGTGAAATATGTGCCGTGGCTCCAAAAGGTTTGGAAACACTGGGTTAGACACTTGGAAATAATAAAATATTAAAAAGTAACTAATTTCATGACAATGTAGGCCAGCGTGGGTGTATGATCAGTACGACTGATGTGATCAATCACAGTCTATCGACCTTATAACTGATGAATGTTTAAGTGCAGGCAGCGGCAGCAACCAACCTTCAGATGGACACTGTCCTTCCAAAGAGACGTGCCCAGAGAAAACAAAGCCACGCCATTCACGTCTGTGGTGAGCTCTAGTTTTAGTGAGCTACCAACAAACAAGTACACTGGCTCATTGGCAGCAGGCTTGTTGTCTGGACCAACAACTTTGATCTGTGAACAAGACAGAGTAAGAAGTTGTAACAAGACTCACACATCTCCATAATAATGATTGTTATTGCCCTTGATTAGCTTCCTCTGCATGACTCAAAGCATCCCTAAATACTATTTCATACATCTAGTTACATTGTAACAAATGCAGTGTTACATCGTCCAGATTCTAGAGTCGTCTTAGAATCTTTTGGGCTCCAGGAGAAACACGTCCACCTCACGGTAGGATCAGATGAAAAGCTCATGAATCCTGCTGTGCAATGTCCTGACAGCAGGATGAGTCTGGTTACCTTTCCTTCAAACGGGATGCCAGGCTTGTATGCCTCAGGTACATCCTCGAAGGTGACAGTTCTGATGTCACAGGTGAAGCTGGTCTGCCCGTAGCCTTTAAGAATGACGCCTAGATGATAGTTAGCATACAGATTGCAGGTCATCAGGAATTCGCTGTGCTACCTTGATGAACAGTCGGCTTTTAGTCTGCCTACCTGTGCCATACTCTTCCATCTCAGCAGTCACCTCAAATGTGTCACTGTAGATGTTCTTGTGGAGGAAAAACGCCGTCATGTTCACAGTTTGTGTAGCACATCCACTTTTATCCGTCTAGAAGATCACAGAAAGTGAACACCAAGAAAGTAAAATCAGTGAAAAGGACTGATTGCAGTACAGTTAGCGTCTCTGTTAACATCTGGAACACTCACAGTTAGTTCGTAGGTCTTGCAGAGGTCTTTGTTTTGGGGAGATGAAAACCAGAAGAAACGGATGGCGTTTCTGCAGAACCGTGCCTTCACTGAACCAATAACAGGTTTCCCATACGTGTATCTGTTAAGAAAACATACAAAGATGAGATTTGTTGGAACGAGAACGGCCGGATCATGTTAGTTGTTGCCGGAAACATGACTGGTACAGAGTCTAGCCAGCCTCAGATCTTTCATTTCCTGTAGAGGCTTTGCCTTTTCCCAGCTGGCCACTGTTAATAGTATGAATTATATAAATACTCAAATTCCTCTAGTAAAAAGTACTATTATATCAAAGTACAGACAAAATAAGGAAAACATCATTGCTACAGGCAGTTTGTTGTTCCCACAAATCCAGACCCATCTTTTGTAATAAACGACAATGTTGTTAGCACCAGCGCTGCCCAGCTGCAGTTCTTCACAGTGTGGATTTCCTTGAACCAACACAGACAAGAACACCAGTTTCTGTTCAACTGGGACATTTACTTTCCACAAATCTTCAGTGCTGCCTCCTGATCCAGGACGGTAATCACACTGGGCAGATGAACCTTCACTTCATACTTTGGCAAAACTAGAGCAAAGGAAACAGAGTCAGATCTCCCCGTAGCTGAGAATTTACATAGACTGAGCTCGTAATCATTTCCGGTCTATAAGAGAAGATGCTTCATTTTTTCCCTCCCACCGTATTCTTTGATGTCAAAGCTGTGGGATATTTGTTCTCCCTTGTCTGTCAAGGCAGTGATGGTGTAGCTTCCTTGTACAGCCTCAGGAATCATGGGGTGTGAAAGATCAAGGATGCCGCCAACAACAGATTTATCCAGCCACTGGGCAATGCGATTTGAGCTAGGATCCTACACAGAGTAAAGACAGAGGAGAATTTATTTAGGGATGTCAAATCAAACGAGGCCGTAGCTTCCAGCCTCCAGCTCCTCTGCTGGGGCACACAGAGATGTTTCCAAGCCAGCCACCAGATAATCTGTGCTCTTTGTGGATTGTGGGTCAGCCCTGTGACATGGGGAGAAAAAAACAACACACACACACATGATCCCTCATCTGAGACGGGCATGCCAGAGTGCTTCCTGGAGCCAGGCATGGAAGAAGGACAAGCTCCTGCAGGAGGGACCAGTGCAATCCAAACATCGCCCAAACTGACTGGAGTGACATTTATCTTAACGAGCTCTCGTTTGGAGAAAAGAACCTATTATAGTCCTCCTCCTGATGGTTGCCTGTGTAATTAGGTCTGTGATTCAGAGGTAGCTAAAGTCCTTCTTAGTCTTCACAACAATGCAGCGCAGATATCCAATCTACAACAGACTATTGTAGATTGGATATCTTCTTAAACAGCACCACCCCAGAGAAGAAAGGGGGGGGGGGGGGGTGCAGGGAGCAGTCTGCACTTTAATTACATGTCATACAGCCCTCCCTCCATCGCCTCATTTCCTGCATCTTTGCCGTTACTCTCACAGAAGGCACAAATGGCAAAATCTTTTCAAAGAGCCAAACAGACATGTCAGCAGTTCCCAGAAGAGATGCCAATTTGAGTGTTTCTTACCTGCAGCGCCACTTCTTTATACTGAAAGGAAAACAGAAGAGTTTACATTTAGTTTATCTGCACACAGAATTAACACAATAAGGACAATTTATTAGAAACATATCAGTAAGGTTTCCTGTTGCAATGACTTTCAAGTCAGTATGCATGTAGGTCCCGGTTCAGATCACACAGCAGAACCCAATTACTCAGCAAGCACATAGCACTGAGTGTCCCGCTGACAGATGTGAAGGCGCCACACCCTGAAACAACACCACCACTGCCAGGTCTTATTTCCTAATTGGACGATAAGAGTCAAACAACACACGTCCCCCTCCACGGCTCATTTATTACCGTGTTTCTCTGTAACACCTTTGGCACACGTGATATTTTGGCCTCAATTATTTCGTTCTTACATCTCCAGAGTGCCGGAAAGAGCAGATGCATAATGGCAGATAAAGTCTCACAATGCCACGTCTTCACTACAGCTGGTGGGAGTTACCACCTTCAAGCTAGCTACTTTCATCATGTGATGCATCTGAACGGATTTCACGTCGACTGCGTGCAGTCGTGTTTTCAGCCTCTCGTCCAAAAACGGAAAAGGCCCTGAGCCGCTATTGATTCAGATGTTTGGGTCAAATGTAGTGTGCGCCAAATGAACTCTGACAGCATGTTTATCACACTACTCCACACAGCGCTCCACACCCACGCTGTCTTCAAAATCAACAAACAGCCTTCCTTTCACCTCCCACTCTCCTGAACCAAAATAGACCTTACTCTTCAGATTCACTGACTGCCTGCTACAAATCACAGCACATTATCAAGTTCGCTGCTTGAAATGACTCCACAAATGGCACAGCGGCACATGATTCTGACAGACGAGAACAAGTGGATAGAAACGTACCACTCGTTCCACAGGGATGAAATTGGCATCCATGGAGACGATCCGGAATTTGACTTTAAAAGAAAGAAAAAAAAATGCATTACTATACTGTATTTTCAGTTATTGCACAAGTGGATAATGAGAGGAAGAAGAAGACAAAGGGAAAACGATCCTGGTGATAGCAGATGGACTAAAAAGAAGCAAAGCAAAGTGTATGCAAGTCTCTCTTTATACTCTAATGAATTAGGGGCACATGTCAGATTCAGTGGGGAAAATGAATAAATCATGTTGATATCTATACTGATACAGACTGGTCACCGTGTTAGGAAAGGATGCCCCATCGTTTGATGGAAATGAGAATCATCAGTCTGCAGACGGCAGAATAAAGAAAAACCCTGAAAATCAAAGTGAATGATGGTGAAGACGAGTTTGTTTTACTGAAATGCAGCAACGGTGCTCAGCACTTTGTGCGACCCCCACGTGCTTGTCTGCATGCCTGACAACATCCCGGAGGATCTCCTCCCACATCCGGACCAGGGAATGACTGAGCTCCTGGACAGTGTGAGTTGCACCTGAAACATGATGTCCCAGAGGTGTTGGTGTTGGATCTCGGTCAGGTGAACGTAGGTGCCAGTCCATGGTATCAGTTCATACTGCCAGGCATTGTTGTGTCCAGTCTAGGGCCTGAGAATGGCTCCTAATGACAGTCAGGATGCTGTCGAGGTCTGTGTGTCCCTCCATGGATACGCCTCCAGTCATGCAGAACAATGTTACAGGCAGCATGTTCTCCACAGCTAGCCCACACCCTTTTACAACTGTCACATGTGCTCAGGCTGAACCTGAAGCTCATCTGGGCACCTGCGGTGGACCTGACAATTATAATACTGGAATACTAATAACACTAGTTCCATAGGTATCAGTAGTGACACTGACCCTAGCCAAATTCAAAACTAGTGGAACAGTCAGAAAAGATGAAGAGGGAAAAACGTCAGTGACCTTCAGCTGTGAAACCTTTCGCCTTTTGGAGTTGGCTCATTGTTGTCCCTGTAGCACACCGGTTGTTGCCTTCATTAACAACCCTGTCTGATACTTAACTGATCAGATCAACACCGCCCGAGTTTCAGTGACCTGGAATATGTATCGGAGAAGTCTACGGTTGCTGTTAGCCTTTTTTACACAGAAAAATATATCTTAACATGTATTTGCCTATTGTTGGAGGCAATACATTAAAAACCAAAAAAAACCAAAACATCTTTAAGGATTAGCTACTGATGACGTCACCTCAGCTTGAGCTGAGTGGTTCTGCCATTGGTTACGAAAGATGGATGTGTTGAGGAAAGGCGGGTCTGACTGTGACACAGCCAATGATCTTCCGTTTTGAAATAATAATAATAATAATAATAATAATAATAATGGATTGCATTTATATAGCGCTTTTCAAGGCATCCAAAGCGCTTTACAACTCCATTATTCATTCACTCACATTCACACACTGGTGGAGGCAGCTACAGTTGTAGCCACAGCTGCCCTGGCGCCATCTGCCCGTCTGGCCAACACCAGTAGGCGGTCTCTCCCAAGGACACAACGACCAGGACAGAGAGCCCGGGGATCGAACCGGCGACCTTCCGGTTACAGACGCGCTTCCCAACCCCCTGCTCCACGGTCGCCCCCCAAATGTGGTATGACTAAGGCTACGTTCACTCTGCAGGTCTTGATGCTCAATTCCGATTTTTTGATCAAATGCGATTTTTTTTGTCTGCTCGTTCACACTACAAATAAAATGCGACAGCAAACGCGCTCTAGTGTGAACGCTCAAAGCGGCCGCATGCGCAAAAGCAGACATCACGCACAACGCGCTCTGTTTAGACCCAGAGCAACAGTATTTTGACTGTTTCGGACTTTACGTTTCCCAATTTTGCTCTAAGTTATAAAGTTATTTTGTTATTTACATTTGGCCTAATAATTCGGATACGGATCGCATAGGGTCAAAAAAGTCGGATTTGATGCGCTTTCGCCTGCACTGTGAACGTAGCTTTTGATTTCCAAAACAGACTAAATTTATTGCCACCTGGTGGCCGTCAGACAGAATGCAGGTTTAAGGCTCTTCTGCATCGGGTTCATTTTTCTGACGCTGCAGCTACATCCATGTTTTATTCCACGTGCGATTTGGCGAGCGTGGCTTAGCTGGCCAAATAATACCAACTGAAAGCCGATTTCACAGTGACACGGTAAAGTGTAATGTTACTTCTGATTGGATCACCTGTGTCTGCAAATGGAAAGCATGAGACAGATTGATTTAGGTAAAAATATATATGTTACAGTATTCTTGTGGTTATAGCTTTGAACTTGTTTAAAGAAGCTGACTGACAAGCTCATTTTGTTGAGACTGACACCAGTTTATAAACTGTTATATGGGTCAAATTCATTTTTGATTTTTACTCGTGAAACATAACGTCGTCGTGAGTCCTTACTGAAACACTATGGCAATGCTATTAAAAAATAAACTTGTTTTACTGTCATAAGGAGTTGCAGAATACCCAAAAAAGTTAAACTCCACTAGATCATCTTATCTTAATCAGACTTAAAAAAAATGGTAAATGGCCTGTATTTATATAGCGCCTTACTAGTCCCTAAGGACCCCAAAGCGCTTTACATATCCAGTCATCCACCCATTCACACACACATTCACACACTTAGACACACAGACTTATTCAGGAGTTAGCAGCCTGCACTAGCACTCGACGGCACTAAGTGGTCAAATAAACTCCTTTTCTCTTCACCCACTCAGCGTGTAGGCCTTTCCTACTTTAAATATAAACAGCCTCTCTCTAGGAAAGCACTCTTCTTCTGTGCACTGAACAGACAACAACCCTCAAGTTATCAAGTTATTAAGTGGTGGCTCAGCATTATGCAGATATATCAGACCAAAAATGTGCAAGCACAGCAGAATGGGTAAGCAGTGCAGACGAGACGGCGCTGCAGTAGCGTATCGCTCCTTCTACAACACAACAGCTCCAACACCTCCACACTCACTCCACCTACCAGTCTGTCCAGGTTTGTAGATGGGCTTATCAGTCCGGACGATGTGGATGAAAGTTGGAGGCTCGATGACGACTTTGGTATGCTTGCTCGTCAGATTTTTTTCATGGAAAATATTGACATAAACTGTTGCCACAATTCGGCTGCGTACTGCAGGGACCTGCAACACCAGCAAACACACATTTGTCAGAGATGGAAAACGTTTCATGCAGAGCACAATCTGTACTTTTCCTCCACAGCACTGTGTAACAGTCTTCACACACACCTAAAGAAATGATTTATTCTTGAGTAACAAACAGCCAAGATATAGTTTTAAATTGTTTTGTTTGTTTTTGCCAGTTTAGCCTTTTTATGTAGACTACATTGGTTCGTCCCAGGTGTTACTCTCCTTTTCATGCATGAATGAGTCAGAGGTTAGAATAAAGTGAAAAACTAAATAAAACACATTCCACTGAAAATGGCAGGTACACAGCGTGGACTGCAAATGGGTGAAAGTGCAGCCAAACACATTGAAAGACTTTCAGAAAGTCTGAAGAACTAATGCTGAAAACCACTTTAAAAAGTGACAGTGTTGGCCCGCTTCCTTGGACACAAAATGTGTGGCAGCTCATGACTTTTGCATTAAACGTGTCATAAAAAGCCATCTGAGCTGTGCTGCTCTTAGGGAACAATGTTGCACACAGTTAATTATGAAATGCTGTCACACTTGTGCACGTTTTCACTTGTTAATGCTGCTGTTACATAACAAGGACCAGAACCACTTCCACACATGTCAAAAAGACTGTTGTGTTCAGATGTGTGTTGTGAGACTGAGCGCAGGGTTGGCTTCCAGAGGAATGCAGGTACATAGCTAGCCTCTGGCAGAAAGCAGTCTTTGTGCCTAGAGACAAAAACCAGTCCTGCAACAGGGCCAAATAGCAGGAACAAAGTGAAACTAAGCGCGACTGTCACAGAGGCTATTTGGGTCGGCGGGTCGTTCCACATCAATATGGAGCAAGGCCTGCAAGTTGCATAACAGCAAGCAGAGGTGTGACATAAAGCAGAGCTGCAATTTGCAGAGAACCCACTGAGGTTGGCAGTCTCAGTCATGGCGCCGGGAGGATAATTAGGTCCAAACTTGTGCCAAGATTTAAGCCATTAGCTTAATGGATGGTGATAGGAATTCTGCTTGGAAACCACGCTGGTGCATTTACTGTCTACAAACAACACAAAGCTTTTTGTTTTGTTTTTAAAAAGTGAAATACTGTAAATACCGCGAATCATTGTTCACGATTAGTCATGCTGGAGGTACATCATCGAAAAACAGCTGCAATTCAGCCAGAGGACGTTCTGAAGACAGTATTTAATGAATCAGAGTGAATATTTGTTTACAGCAGCTGTGTAGGAAACGAAGAGAACACTTATTACTGTAAAAGGAAGCTGGTTTCACGGATAAAACACTAGGAGCTAGAGCTGATTGGTCCGTGTGTGATTTACACTCTGGCGTGATGGCGTGGGATAACCACCAAGCAGATTTCATTCACAAACAGAAACTTCCATGTGGTTAGTGCTACAATTAAAATTTCAATCGCTTTATATCGAAAACATAATGAAATGTTCCAGAAGAAAAAAGTTTACCCAGTGAAATATGTATTTCTGGGCTATGGTCTAATAGGACCCCACTCATCCTGAACTATCCCCCACATGAAACTGGAAGTGTGGAGAGTGGGAGCCTGAGTATTCACAAGCTCTTTTGTGCTTTTCTTGGATCTGACCTGGAAGTTTAGGCAGCGGTAGAAGTCCTCATTTACTTGCTCATCTAAGATTGTGACAGAGCCCTCAGTGAGGCCGATGACCATGCGCACAGGCCCAGTCAGGCCGTGAATTTGGGCACACAGGGTCTCCTGTTTCCCTGCAGTCACACGCGAACTCACAGTCACTGCATAAATCCTGCAAGGAGAAGAAGAAAGTACCCTCATTAAAAACAACCCAAACTGTCAGCACTCGTTTAAGTGAAAAGCTAGGAGAAAAACAGTGCCAAGCATTAAAAAGTACAGCCCAGCTCCATGTTAAACACACGTTTGATTTAGAGAGATAACCGCTAATGTTTAAAAAGCACAAACTTCTAGCGTGTTGCTACAGCTAGCTGATAAATGGTCCAGTTAAAGAACTAAATGAGTGTGGCGCAGGGTTAAATCCTACAACCATCATCTGTGTCTTTGTTTCAAGGTGAAAGAGTCTGATTTAACCTCAAACAAAACCAGTTTCTTGTGCTCCAATATAAAAGTTAACACCCTGCATGTGAATTATGTAGCTTCTAAGAGAAGGAGTGTGCTAACAAGCTGCTACATGAGAAGTTAAAAGCATCCGATTACAGCAACACACTGAAATTCAGTGAGCGACTCATTCTGTCACAGATGTTTGTCAAAGCACACTACACGGCCAGGTGACTGGAAGCACTACTGGAAAACACCATCAAACGTTAAAAGGATGCAATTTACTTTTTCTGGAGGGAACCAGAGTTATGCTATAGTTCTGATTTGGCCTGCAAAAAGACAGGAAGACAGGACAAAAGACACTATGCTGAAATAGAGAATGGTGTGTGAACACACAGTAAATGAAAAAAGGAAAGGAAAGTGACTGTAAGTTAAAGCATCAGTTTTTATTTTAAAATCCACTGTGGTGGTAGAGAGAGGCAAATGTATCCAAAACATCAGTCATCTTCCAAACATTTATGGACCTAACTGTATGTAACAGAAATACTCCCCATTATGAATTTCTTCTTAATGTACCTGCTTGTGCACAACACATATAGTCTACAGAAACTGTGTGCACAGTATTTTTATTTCAGCCCTGGAATCAAAAGGGAAGCAGAGTTCCAGTAACTCCTGTATCCCCATGCCATCCTTCCTGCACAGCGGACATATTCATCCAAATAACCACACAAGGCCCATATAAGTTACATGTGCAAATGAACATTGGAAAACATCAGCAACAGCCATGATATCAGCTTCTAACGAAGCACTCTGCTGGATTCTCTGTGTCGACGCTGCTTGGCACACAGGGGCCTGCTGCTGCCAATGAGAAATAAAGGACGCATTTAATTGCGTTTTGGGTGGTGCTGCTGAGAATATTGATGCTGTTTTTGCCAGGGAGAAAGTTGCACAATGATGAAAAGTCATTTGACTCCCAGTGTAAACTATGAAAGGCATGCGAGCCATGATGATTAAAGTTTAGAGCAAGCAAAAAAAGTCAGGGTGGAAAATGTTATTCGGCCTTCCAGTACCATGGAAATCATGTCCCATTTACACGCTACTCAGGTAAAGCCGAGAGCAGGTTATTAATCAAATGCTGGTAAGTTGTAGCAGATGGGACATGCGCGTACGCACGCACGCACGCACACATAGTCTTTGCTCATTGCATAACACTGTCCTGTGGCCACACACTGGACTTTCTGCCTCACCAGTGGAATGTGCAGGTTTTTCGTGATTACACCAGAATCGAGTGACAAATACATGATGACGCTGCGCGTGACATTTTTTTTAAAATAAAGTTTTTCCAACACCACCTCGTGCAACTATTTGGACGCGTCTTGGCGCGAGGGGCAAGCCAAACTTTAGCACAATGACATGCATGAGTTTCGTTAGAAATATACGTTTACTTACGTGTCGTTGAGCAAGGCCGATGCTTGCACGAGAGCTGATGAGAGTATGACAGCAAACAGCTGAAGGACATGTGCCATAGCTGCAGAGGAGAGTCGGTGCTTTGCGAGCAGCGACACGAGCGGAGCGAACCGGACTGCACCGGAGGAGGAGGACGGACTTACAACCCCAGGGCCCGGACCCAGAGAGAGAGAGAGGGGGAGACACCGAGGGATGTGCGTGGTACCAAGTAGCTGTAAGAGAGGGGGTCTGCTACAGTGATTTGCTGTTTTTACTGCAAACACCGCCACCCCCTCTTTCCGAGTCACTCCCCCCAACCTCGTTGGACCTTTGCAGCCGCCTCCCTGTTCCCGAAAGACTCCCAAAAGTCTAATTACACGCGCACGCACACAGAGTCCTGCCTGCGGACAGTGTCTGCTGCTCGAGTTTCTGAAGAATTTCAGGAAAGCCCAGTGGGGCTGAGACGAGAGTGGGTGGAGAGGTCTGATACAGTCGAGATGACCCTGCACTTTGAGCACCTGTTGGCCAATAACAGTCAACGGGGCTTTGAAAACAACAAAGATAAGGCAGGGGCTCTGTGGACCTTAACTGTGTCCCCCAAAGCCTGCAGCTTTTCAGAGTTTTAGCATTTAGCGTTTCCCCCTAGAAACACTAAACACAAGAATTACAAATGTCCTCGTGCACTACCTTCACATGCAGGAGATATGAAGTTTTCTCAAATGATGAGAGCAATATTAAGCCCAATCCAATGTTTACCACCAGCAAACTCTTTAATCCCACTCAGCCTAATTGTTGTGCCCTGTCTCGTTTGTTTGTTTGCTTGGATGATAAGATCAGTGGTATCAGGTCACAGTTCAAGCCCGGAGCCTGTCAGCCTGGCCGAGGGTCTCAGTTCTGTTCTTTGACTTTTATCTGATTTTCATGACAGATCTCCTTGATATCCACATTTCTAGCTGACATTATTCCTAAAGCATTTCTACCTCCCACTGGCTTCTGACTAATGTCAGTCAGTCTCTCTCATTTGATTTCAAATCACTTTACAGCCAGAGCTGTCCCCGGACTGTTAAAGGGAAATAATATATTTGATAAATTCCAGTCTCGTTGTTGACAGAATGATAACACAGAAACAAGATTACTAATGTTATTCTTATTCACTTAGATAAAGGTGAAAATGGAATTTTAGATTTATTTGATTCATCAGCAGCTGTTGACACCATTAATCATGTCATTCTTATTGAGAAAATATGGACCTGTGTTTGTATCTGTGTAATTGCACTGAAAAAGTTTTCATCAAACCTTCAGTCCAGTTTTATTTATACAGCACCAAATCACAACATCAGTCGCCTTAAGACACCTTTCACTGTAGGTCGACCCTACAATAATACATTCAGAGAAAAACCCAACAACCACATGACCCCCTATGAGCAAGCACTTTGGCGACAGTGGGAAGGAAAAACTCCCTTTTAACAGGAAGAAACCTCCGGCAGAACCAGGCTCAGGGAGGGGCGGGGCCATCTGCTGCGACCGGTTGGGGTGAGAGAAGGAAGACAGGATAAAGACATGCTGTGGAAGACAGACAGAGGTTAATAACAGATATGATTCAATGCAGAGAGGTCTATTAACACATAGTGAGTGAACAAGAAACACCCAGTGCGTCATGGGAATCCCCGGCAGCCTAACTAAGGGAGGATTCAGGGTCACCTGGTCCAGCCCTAAGTCTATGCTTTAGCAAAAAGGAAAGTTTGAAGCCTGATCTTGAAAGTAGAGGTGGATAAGCAAATACATCTAAAAGTTAAAAGTACTGAGGCATATGTCCATAAACCATACCATAAAGTCCTCTGAGACAGGATATTTCTAATTTTAGCTACGGCCAGGATGTCTACTGAGGCATGAGATGGTATCTCGCCCCTGCAGAGGCTGCATATGTAGTCTAATTCCTTCAGGATGGCACATCAATATGTGCCATTACCAGTGTTGGGGAGTAACGGAATACATGTACCGCCGTTACGTATTTAAAATACAAAATATGAGTAACTGTATTCCGTTACAGTTACCGTTTAAAAAGCTGGTATTCAGAATACAGTTACTTTGTTGAAATAAATGGATTACACTGCGGTACTTTCCTGTTTCATATTGTCGCGGGTCAGGACTGTTTGGGTTTTGTTTGACAGCTACGTTCTGTTGTTCCAGGCGGCAGCGTTACGGTTGCCATGGTTACAGAGTGATGCTCTCGCTCTGAGTGTTTCCTGGGTGAGAGAGCGCATTTTTGTTGTTGTTGTGCTAAGCTAATAGGCAGAATGCAGAATGCAGCATCATAGGCAGTGTAGTCCGTGCTGCAGGGAGAATGGACTGCCATACCCGTTATGTGTCTGTGAGCGAGGGAGAAAAAGGAGAGTCGAAAAGTACGAGCAGTCATCGAGCAGAAACGGGAGCTGGAAGCATGTAAATATAATAATAACCACTGCAGCCAAACAGAGAGCCTGACGAGCCCAGTTGTAAGTAAGCTATTAAGACTCGACTGTACACCGTGTTCGTGTTTTCCTCCGAAAACAATAAGTTCTGTTGGAGCAGCCTTTCAACGCCTCTCTCTGTCTCTGCTAGCAAAGTCGACCCAGACAACAAAGTAAAGCTATTTTTCGGCTATGAGCCGACAGGGACCCCGCCGTATTAGTCAGAGGTCCCTTTACTACAGTTCGGAGTCGCGGACCTTCAGTAATAACAGTAATAAATCACAGCAATAGTACATTCACGTTGTTGTAAAAACCATGATTATATATTAAGTAATCCAAAGTATTCAGAATACGTTACTGTCATTGAGTAACGTAACGGAATACGTTACAGAATACATTTTGGGGCATGTAATCTGTATTCTGTAATGGAATACATTTTAAAAGTAACCTTCCCAACACTGGCCATTACCAGAAGGTTTGCTGTGTTTCCCAGCACAGTCTGAAGATCATGGAGGAGATTCCAGGAGATAGACAGTTACTCTACGAGAGCTTTAGAGAGAGAGGTCCTTCACCATCTGCAGGACTAGTATCTGCACCTTTGTGTAAGGAGGAACAGGACCAGCACAGAGATACGAAATGACCTCCAGCAGGATGCTGGTGTGAATGTCTCTGACCATACAATCAGAAACAGACTTCATGAGGGTGGCCTGAGAGCTCAACATCTAGTGGGCTCTGTGCTCACTGCCTGGCACCGTGGAGCCTGATTAGCATTTGCCATAGAATACCTGGAATGCCATATTCACCACAGGTGTCCTGTGGTTTTTACAGATGAGAGCAGGTTCACTCCAGCACATGTGACAGACGTGAAAGGTTCCGGAGAAGCCGTGGATGACGTTTTTCTGCCTATAACATTGTTCAGCATGACTGATTTGGTCAGTGATGGTCTGGGGAAGCAAATCCATAGAGGGGCACACAGACCTCTACAGGCTAGGCAACGGCACCCTGACTGCCATTTAAGTATCAGAATGAAATCCTTTAAACCCAGTATAGCATGTTAAATTCATCTGTATTTAATGCCTTTCTAATGTTGGTGTTCTATATTGTTTTTGTTATTTCAACATGTATTTTACTTTTAGTATTTCTATTTTGTATCAACCCAAGTGTCGATATAGTCACTGGCCCCAGATACTTTTTAATGTTCTTAATCCTTTTTGCTCCACGTGATAATGCTGGAGCTGTACCTTCACCAAGTACGTGTGATGACCTTTTGGCATTTTTATCCACAAGGTTTTGGCTATTAGGTTCCTCCTATGTGCTCAGCTATCTTAGAGCAGTTTGCGTCTGTCTCCCTGAACGAATTGTCTGTGGTAGTTTGTCACCTAAGATCATCACACTGCCCATCAGATTATCTTCCCCAAAGTCTGCTAAAAAATACTGTCAGGCCTTTTATCCGGAGATTAATCAACACTTCCCTTGCTACAGGCTGTGTCCCATCATGCTTTAAACAAGCTATAGTTCAGCCTCTTCTTAAAAAACACAATCTGGACCCAACTGTTCTGTCCAATTACTGGCCAATCTCAAAGCTTCCCTTTCTTTCTAAAGTTCTGGAGAAAGTGGTCTATTTACAGTTGCAGGCCCACCTTGATCTTAATCAGATTTCTGAAAAATTTCAATCCAGTTTTAAATCACTACACAGCACTGAGACAGCACTTTGAAGGGTTTTTAATGATACTCTTTTAACTCTGGACTCTGGCAGCCCTGCTGCCCTCTTCTTGTTGGACTTGTCAGCAGCCTTTGACACAGTCGACCACAACATCCTGTTATCACGGCTGGAATCATATGCTGGCCTAAAAGGGTCTGCTCTCTAGTGGTTTTGTCTTATTTATCAGGAGGGATTTTTTATGTCAACATGGGCCCTCACAGCTCCAAAATAGCCCCTCTTAATTATGGTGTATCTCAAGGCTTGATTTTGGGTTCTGCCTTGTTTGCACTGTATGTGTTGCCACTGGGGTCTATTTTCTCACAGTACAACCTTTCATTCCACTGTTTTGCAGATGACTTGCAGATCTACCTTTCTTTAAAAGCAGGGAGACACTCGCTTCAGCTATTATTACGCTGCCTGGATGACAAAAAACAGTGGGTGTCTTTAAATTTTGTTAAAATAAATGAAGACAAAACAGAGGTTGCCGTTTTTGGTAATTTCGTTAATAATCACATTGACAGTGCTCTGGGCCCATTATCTTCCTATTGTAAGACCAATGTAAAAAACCTCGGTGTGCACCTTGATGGTTCCTTCAAACTGTGTAAGCAGGTGAGCAAAGTAGTCCAATCCAGCTTTCTTCATTTAAGACAGCTAGCCATGGTTAAGCCATACCTTCCAGCTAATGTCTTTGAATGTGTTAGTCATCTGTTCATTACGTGCAGACTGCGCTACTGCAATTCTGTGTACTTTGGTCTGGACCAGGCCTCTCTTTATCGTCTCCAGTTGGTCCAAAATGCAGCTCCTCATCTGCTAATTGGCACTAAACGTTAGGAGCATATAACCCCAGTTTTACCATCTCTGCACTGGCTTCCTGTCTCCTACAGGATCTAAAATAAACCTTTACTTTCTGATTTTAAGTCACTTAACGAGCAAGCTCCTAACCTGTCTGAGCTCCTATTTATTTATGCCCCAGAAAGAACTGTGAGGTCCAGGTCAAAACTAACCTCAGCTATTCCACGGACTAAACTTAAGTCTCATGATGACAGAGCCTTCTGTGGCAGGTCCCAGACTTTGGAATAGTGCTCCTCTTAACATTAGATCTGCACAAACACTCGAACATTTTCAATCGTTCCTAAAGACACATTTTTAAGGTCTGGCTTTTAACACCCAACATTTTGGTTTTAACAGCCTTAGTTGTTGTTGTTTTTGTTGACTTATTTCATTTACTTATTTGTTTTTTCTATATTTTATTGCATCATTGTTTTGCATGTTATTTGTTTTAGTGGCATTTTACATTGTTAAGCACTTTGTGCAGCATGGACTGTTTGGAAATGTGCTATATAAATAAACTTGACCTTGACTGTTTGTATTTTATGTTCAGCACTTTGGTCAGTGCTCGTGACAAATAAACAATCTTGAATCTTCAATTAATCTTATTATTATAAGCCCATCCATCCATCCAACCAGCCATCCATCCATTTTCTTCCACTTATCCAGGGCCGGGTCACGGGGGCAGCAGCCTAAGCATAGAAGCCCAGACCTCCTTCTCCCCAACCACCTCCTCCAGCTCGTCCAGGGGAACACCCAGGCGTTCGCAGACCATCCGAGAGATATAGTCTCTCCAGTGTGTCCTGGGTCTGCCCTGGGGCCTCCTCCCGGTGGGACATACCTGGAACACCTCAGGAGGCATCCTTGTCAGATGCCCAAACCACCCACCCTTCGGAGGAAGCTCATTTCCACCGCTTGTATCTGCAATCTCTTTCTTTCGGTCACTACCCACAGCTCGTGACCATAGGTAAGGGTAGGGACGTAGATCGACCGGGAAATTAAGAGCTTCGTTTTTACACTCAGCTCTCTCTTCAACACAACAGACCGGTAGAGCATCTGCACCAATCCGTCTGTCGATTTCTCGCGCCCTTCTCCCGTCACTTGTGAACAAGACCCTGAGATACTTAAACTCTTCCACCTGGGGCAGGAACTCGTCCCCGACCCGGAGTTGGCACTCCACCCTTTTCCGGCTGAGGACCATGGCCTCAGATTTGGAGGTACTGATTCCCACCGCTTTACACTCGGCTGCAAACCGTTCTAGTGCGAGGTGGAGGCCATCACCTGATGAAGCCAACAGAACCACATCATCTACGAAAAGCAGAGATGAGATTCTGAGACCACCCAAGTGAAAGCCTTCCATCACTTGGCTACGCCTAGAAATTCTGTCCATAAAAATATGAAAAAAATAATGAGGCCTGGTCCTGGTCCAAATTACGAGCGGAACTGGTAATAAAGGGCATCTCCGGTGGTGTCCATCACCCACTGGGAACAAGTCCGACTTATTGCTGGCTATGCGGACCAAGCTCTTGCAACGGTTGCATAAGGATTGAATAACCTGTAGCAATGGGCCAGACACCCCATACTCCCGAAGCACCTCCCACAGGACACCCCAAGGCCATCGAATGCCAGTTGAATGCCTTCTCCAAGTCCACAAAACACATGTAGGCTGGTTGTTCAAACTCCCATGCACCCTCAAGTATCCTCGAGAGGATAGAGCTGTGTTCTGCGACCAGGACGAAAACCGCATTGTTCCTCCTGTATCCGAGGTTCGACTAACGGACGAACTCTCCTCTCCAGCACCCTGGCATAGACTTTCCCAAGAGAGCTGAGGAGTGTGATTCCCCTCGCAGCCGAGTGTGAAGCGGTGGGAATGAGAATCAGCACCTCCTATTTTGAGGCCATGGTCCTCAGCCGGAAAAGGGTGGAGTGCCCACTCCGGGTCGGGGATGAGTTCCTGCTCCAAGTGGAGGACTTTAAGTATCTCGGGCTCTTGTTCACAAGTGACGGGAGAAGGGCGCGAGAGATCAACAGACAAATTGGTGCAGACGCTCTACTGGTCTGTTGTGGTGAAGAAAGAGCTGAGTGTAAAAATGAAGGTCTCAATTTACGGGTCGATTTATGTCTCTATGTGACCGAAAGAACGAGATCGCGGATACAAGCGGTGGAAATGGGCTTTCTCTGAAGGGCTTCTCCAAGTCCACAAAACACATGTAGACTGGTTGGGCAAACTCCCGTGCACCCTCAAGTATCCTTGAGAGGATAAAGAGTTGGTCCAGTGTTCCATGACCAGGACGAAAACTGCATTGTTCCTCTTGTATCCGAGGTTCGACTAACAAATGGACTCTCCTTTCCGGGATTCTGGCATAGACTTTCCCAGGGAGGCTAAGGAGGGTGATCCCCCTGCTCAGTGCAGCGGCTTTGACAATGGAGGTGCTGAATGTGGTCCATTTGGACTCAATGTCCACAGTCTTCCTTGGAATGCTGCTGAAGCTCTGCTGGAGGTGTGCGTTGAAGATCTGACTGGACTGGGGCCTCTGCCAGGCATTCTCAGTGCACTCTCACTATACATTTGGGTGTGCCAGGTCTGTCCAGCATCCTCCCCCGCCACCTGATCCAACATCCCTGAGTGTCCAGAACATATGGCTGCATGTCTGGTGATACGATTACAAAATCAATCATCGACCTGCTGCCTAGAGTGTCCTGCTCCCAAGTGAACTTGTGGACACTCTTATATTCGAACATGGTGTTCATCATGGACAAACTGTGAGTTTGCACAGAAGTCCAAAAACAAATCACCACTCATGTTCAGATCCGGGAGACCCTTCCTCTCAATCACACCCTCCAGGCCTCACTGTCGTTGCCCACATGAGTGTTGAAGTCTCCTAATAGGACAACAGGTGGAGCACCCTCAAGTACCCCGCCCAGGGACCCAGGGAAGGCTGGGCATTCTGAACTCAGTCCATAAGCACAAGCAACAGTCAGGATCCTTCCCTGACCTGAAAGCCCAGGAAACAAACCCTCTTGTCCACCGGGAGAAACCCCATCGTACCAGCAGCAAGCCGAGGGGATACTAGAATACCCACCCCGGCCCGCCGCCTCTCACCAAGAACTCCAGACTGAGACAGAGTCCAGCCCCTTTCCAGGATAATGGTTCCAGAGCCCAAGCCGTGGGTTGAGGTGAGCCCGACAATATCTAGTCGGTACTTCTCAGCCTCATGCACTAACTCAGGCTCCTTCCCCACCAGAGAGTTGACGTTCCATGTCCCAATTGCTAGTCTTAGTAACTGGGGATCAGTCAGCCAGGGCCTCTGCTCTTGGCCGCCGCCTGGCACACATTGCACTTGACCCCTACGGTGCCTCCTGAAGGTGTTGGGCTTGCAGGAGGATGGGCCTATGTTCCTTTTTCATGCTGTGCTTGGCTCCATGGACTAAGGCCCGGTTTTCTGACAAACCATCCTACTTTGGCAAACCGTCCTACCATACGTAGTTTATGTCCTTTTCTGCTGTCACACAATAATTCCAGCATAAATTTAAGTATGTAGGATGGTTTACCACTTAACTTTACCCATCAAAGTATACTTATAGCACATATTTATAAAAGCAGGATGGTTTGGCACTTAATTTTATGTGCACAGAAACAATTGGTAGGATGGTTTGTGACTTAGGATGGACTCCCAGAACACAGGCCACCAGATGCTCGCCCTCGGGCATCCTCCCTGGGCCTCGCTCCAGGGCGGGGCCCTGGTAACTCTACCCCAGGCAGGGTGAACTGTTCCCTTGATCTTGCACTCATAGGGGCCTTCTGAATCGCTCTTTGTCTGGTCCCTCACCCAGGACCAATTTGCCATGGGAGACCCTACCAGGGGGCAAAAGCCCTAGGACAACATAGCCCCTGGGACACACAAACCCCTCCACCAAGATAAGGTAACGATTCGCGTATTGTTATAAACCCAATAATAAACATGTTGGATGCTGTGTAAAACATAAATTAAAAAGAGTGCACTAATTGTGGCTCCCTTAAACCTACAGTGGATACGGAAAGTATTCAGAACCCCTTAAATTTTACACTCTTTGTTATATTGCAGCCATTTGCTAAAATCATTTAAGTAAATTTTTTTTGTCATTAATGTACACACAGCACCCCACATTGACAGAAAAATGCAGAATTGTTGACATTTTTGCAGATTTATTAAAAAAGAAAAACTGAAATATCACATGGTCCTAAGTATTCAGACCCTTTGCTCAGTAGTTAGTAGAAGTACCCTTTTGATCTAATACGGAAATTAGTCTTTTTGGGAAAGATGTAAAGTTTTTCACACTTGGATTTGGGGATCCTTTGCCATTCCTTTTTGCAGATCCTCTCCAGGTCTGTCAGGTTGGATGGTAAATGTTGGTGGACAGCCATTTTTAGGTATCTCCAGAGATGCATAATTGGGTTTAAGTCCGGGCTCTGGTTGGGCCATTCTAGAACAGTCACAGAGTTGTTGTGAAGCCACTCCTTCGTTATTTTAGCTGTGTGCTTAGGGTAATTGTCTTGTTGGAAGGCAAACCTTCAGCCCAGTCTGAGGTCCTGAGCACTCAGGAGAAGGTTTTCTTCCAGGATGTCCCTGTACTTGGCCGCATTCATCTTTCCCTCAATTGCAACCAGTCGTCTTTTCCCTGCAGCTGAAAAACACCCCCACAGCATGATGCTGCCACCACCATGCTTCACTGTTGGGACCGTATTGGCCAGGTGATGAGCAGTGCCTGGCTTTCTCCACACATACCACTTAGAATTAAGGCCAAAAAGTTCTATCTTGGTCTCATCAAACCAGAGAATCTTATTTCTCACCATCTTGGAGTCCTTCATGTGTTTTTAAGGAAACTCCATGCAGGCTTTCCTGTGTCTTGCACTGAGTTGCAACTGCAACATTCTGTGCTTCACGGAGACATGGCTGACCCCCACCGTGCCGGACCAGGCCGTAACTCCGTCGGATTCATTCTTTGTGCTCCGCGCGGACAGAACGGCAGAGTCGAACAAAACCAAAGGTGGGGGAGTGTGTTTCATGATAAACAGAAAGTGGTGTGATGCCAGGAGCATTTCTACTCTCTCCAGCGGCTGCTCGCCACATCTGGAGTTCCTGAGCATTAAGTGCCGCCCTTTCTATCTGCCCCGTGAGTTCACCTCAGTCATCGCCACGGCGGTCTACATCCCACCCCAAGCGGACACAGGTATGGCTTTGTCCGAATTACATGATGTGCTGAGCTCGCTTCAAAACAAGGACCCAGGCGCAGCCCTCATTGTAGCAGGAGACTTTAACAAAGCGAACCTCAGACAAGTCATGCCAAACTTTTACCAGCATGTCTCGTGTCCAACGAGAGGGGATCGGATTTTGGATCACTGCTACACGCCATACAAGCAGGGCTACAAAGCTGTCTCACACCCGGCTTTTGGGAAGTCTGACCACAACGCCATCTTCCTCATTCCCCAGTATAAACAAAGCATACGGAGGGAAGACGTGACCAAGAGGGAAGTAAAACGGTGGACTGCCCAATCAGAAGCTACGCTACAGGACGCACTCAACGACGTAGACTGGGACATGTTCAGAGCATGCGCAGTCGACATCAACGAGTTTACGGAAGTAGCAGTATGCTTCGTCAATATGCTAGCGGAGGAGATTATCCCCACTGCGAGAGTCACCACATTCCCAAACCAGAAACCGTGGATGGACAGATCGATCCGCACTGCAGTAAACGCCAGGACCGCCTCCTACAACGCGGGTCTCGCCACTGGCGATATGAGCGCCTACAAAGCAGCCTCATACGGCGTGCGGCGCGCGGTGAGAGATGCCAAACGCCGGTACCGGGAACGTGTGGAGTCCCGCTTCCACCAAGGCGACACACGGAGTATGTGGCACGGACTACGCACCATTACGGACTACAAAGCCAGGGACAGTGCGCCGATCAACGCCGACTCTGCATTCACCAACGAGCTGAATCAGTTCTATGCCCGTTTTGAGGTTAGCCAGGCGGCTAATGCTATCTACCGCCTGACTACCGAGGACAGTGACGTCATCAGCGAGAGACCGGTGACCAGCATCGCGGAGCATGACGTCCGAGCGGCATTGAGGAGAGTGAACACAAGGAAAGCGGCGGGGCCAGACGGCATCACCGGCCGTCTGCTGCGCTGCTGTGCTGGCCAGCTAGCAGGTGTGTTCACTTACATCTTCAACGAGTCCCTGGCGAAGTCTGTGGTCCCCACATGCTTCA
Source organism: Astatotilapia calliptera (assembly GCF_964374335.1). Lineage (NCBI taxonomy): Eukaryota > Metazoa > Chordata > Actinopteri > Cichliformes > Cichlidae > Astatotilapia > Astatotilapia calliptera. Next base: position 40,826,891 of record NC_137435.1, on the reverse strand, counting down.
AAAGATCCACCATCATCCCTGTGCCCAAGAACAGCAAACCCTCATCCCTGAACGATTACCGGCCAGTTGCACTGACCTCGGTAGTAATGAAGGTGTTTGAGAGGCTGCTGAAGAACATCATCTCCTCCTCCATTCCAGACACCACAGATCCGCTGCAGTTCGCCTACAGATCCAACAGATCCACAGAGGATGCCATCGCCCACGTCCTACACACCACTCTCAGCCACGTGGACAAGAAACAGGGTAACTATGTGCAAATGCTGTTTGTTGATTACAGTTCAGCGTTTAACACAATAGTGCCCTGCAGACTGTTCACAAAGCTGAGGGATCTGGGACTTAACAGCCGTCTGTGTGCATGGGTGTTGGACTTCCTCACTGGCAGAACTCAGGTGGTGAGGGTGGGCAGGTGCTTCTCCAACAGCATCACCATCAACACAGGAGCACCTCAGGGATGTGTCCTCTCGCCACTGCTCTACTCCCTCTACACTTCAGACTGTGTGGCCACCCACGGCTCCAACACCATTGTGAAGTTTGCTGACGACACAGTGGTGTTGGGTGCCATCTCCAACAACGATGAGGCGGCCTACATGGATGAAGTGAAGAATCTGGCATCGTGGTGCCAGGACAACCACCTCCAGCTGAACGTCAGCAAGACCAAGGAGCTGGTGGTGGACTTCAGAAGGGGTCAGCACAGAGACTACAAGCCCATTATCATCAATGGAGCTCCAGTGGAGAGGGTGCAGTCCTTCAAGTATCTTGGTGTCCACATCTCCTCAGACCTGACATGGGCTGCCCACATTCAGGTCCAGACCAAAAAGGCTAGGCAGCGCCTGTATCACCTACGACAACTGAGGAAGTTCAGGGTCTCTCCAAAGATCCTCAGGATTTTCTATACAGGCGCTGTGGAGAGCATCCTCACACAGAACATGACATCGTGGTTTGGGAACAGCTGTGTGAAGGACCAAAAAGCTCTCCAGAGAGTGATCCGTACAGCAGAACGCTGCTGCAGGATTGCTCTCCCCCCCGCTTCAGGACACCTACACCAGGAGATGCCGGACTAGAGCAGATACTGAAGGACCCGTCCCATCCTGGCAACAAACTTTTACAACTTCTGCAATCTGGTAGAAGGTTCCGCATCTTCCGGGCAAGGACAGAGAGACTCAAGAGGAGCTTCTATCCCCAAGCCATCCGTGCCCTAAACACACACACCCGCCCTCTCACATCATCTATAATTGACTGAGACAGGACTCTCTTCCAGACACTAAACCAAGGCACAATGTACATTTCAATTCCTTTAATTTTAAATATGTTTATATTGTCTATCCTGTAAAATAGTCAGATGTCTATTCATATTAATGTACAGAATTCACCTGCTTGCTGCTACTACTGCACATTCACCCAGTGTATATACTATATGTGTATGTATATGTATATATATATATATATATATATATATATATATATATATATAAAAAACACCCAGCACGCCCCTGCGGGCGGTTTATCCTTCAAGCTCGGGTCCTCTACCAGAGGCCTGGGAGCTTGAGGGTCCTGCAGTATCTTAGCTGTTCCCAGGACTGCGCTCTTCTGGACAGAGATCTCCGATGTTGTTCCCGGGATCTGCTGGAGCCACTCGCCTAGCTTGGGAGTCACCGCACCTAGTGCTCCGATTACCACGGGGACCACCGTTACCTTCACCCTCCACATCCTCTCCAGCTCTTCTCTGAGCCCTTGGTATTTCTCCAGCTTGTCGTGTTCCTTCTTCCTGATATTGCTGTCATTCGGAACCGCTACATCGATCACTACGGCCGTCTTCTTCTGTTTGTCTACCACCATTTTGTCTGTCTGTATCTGGAAGTCCCACAGGATCTTAGCTCGGTCATTCTCCACCACCCTTGGGGGCATCTCCCATTTTGACCTCGGGACTTCCAGGTTATACTCGGCACAGATGTTCCTGTACACTATGCCGGCCACTTGGTTATGGCGTTCCATGTATATATATATATATATATATATATATATATATATATATATATATATATATATATATATATATATATATATATTATATATATATATATATATATGTTCTTCCTCTACCCCCCCCCCCCCCCCCCAATTTTTGCACATGTCGAGGAGCGTGTCAGGCTACCTTTCACTGTGTGTTATACTTGTATAACTATGCATGTGACAAATAAAGAACCTTGAACCTTGAACCTTGAGGAGAGGCTTCCTTCAGGCCACTCTGCCATACAGCCCTGACTGGTGGAGGGCTGCAGTGATAGTTGATTTTCTACAACTTTCTCCCATCTTCTGACTGCATCTCTGGAGCTCAGCCAAAGTGATCTTTGAGTTCTTCTTTACCTCTCTAACCAAGGCTCTTCTCCCCTGATAGTTCAGTTCTGAAGGGTTCTGGTCATCCCAAACGTCTTCCATTAAAGGATTATGCAGGCCACTGTGGTCTTAGGAATCTTAAGTGCAGCAGAATTTTTTTGTAACCTTGGCTCGATCTGTGCCTTGTCACAATTCTGTGTCTGATCTCTTCAGGCAGTTCCTTTGACCTCATGATTCTCATTTGCTCTGACATGCATTGTGAGCTGTAAGGTCTTATACAGACAGGTGTGTGGCTTTCCTAATCAAGTCTAATCAGTATATTCAAACACAGCTGGACTCAAATGAAGGTGTAGAACCTAGTGATGGGTTGGTCGCGAACGAAATGGCTCTTAGAACTGAATCTTTGAAGTGAACGACGCGAGCCGGTGATAGGATGCCTGGGTCGTTGACCCAGGGTTTTTGTGTTTATTATTATTATTTGTAATTTCTAGTCTTTGGTTTCTTTCTTTGAGTTCTGTCTTATGGTTTATGTCTCTGTCTTCTCTAGTTGCTCTGTCTCCCCTGTCAGCTGTATCCCCTTGTCTAGTTGGCGTCTCTGTGTATCCTTAGTTGCTATATCCCCGTGTCCAGTCAGTGTCGGTGTCTGCCCTGGTCCCACGTCTCTGTTCCCTCTGTTGTAGTGCCTGCATGTGAGTCTGTGTCTTTTGTTCAGTCTGTGTTATGGGTTTCCTGTTTTACTTTGAAAGTCCATGTCTGATGTTAATGTGTCTGGTTTTGCTTCCCCTTGTCTCGTTAGGCCTGATTTGCCCCAGCTGTGTTTCCCTCCTGTTACCCATTTCCTGATTGCGCCCTCTGTGTATTTAAGCCCTGTGTTTCTTTGTGTCTGGGTCGTGATCTACCGTTTACGTAGCTGTGTGTTCTGTCAGTCTGCTGGTGTAAGTTTATTTTGATTTTTCCAGTTATGTTATATTTGAGTTTAACATTAAAGTTGTTTTGAGTTCACATCTGTCTCCGGAGTCTGCACCTTGGGTCCTACTCCTGTCTGCACACAGCCACTCACAACAGACAGCTCCGTGTTGTTTTTTCTTTGTCCCACGCTCTCTCTTATTTCAGCTTTTTTCCGCTTCACTCGGCACGCGAGCCTTGTGCTTGCGCTGGGCAGAGGGGGGAGGGGTGTTAGTTACACTCAGTAGCACAGGAACAGAGCGGGAGGGAGGGAGAGAGAGAGCAGGGACAACAACGTCACATTAGAAAGGTATAGTAATCATCCACAACTACTTTCAGTTGCGGATGATAAAGGATTCAGAAAGTTTATTCATGCAGTGAATCCTATGTATACAGTTCCAAGCAGGAAAACACTCTCCCAAAAAATCATCCCAGGCCTGTATGACAGAGAATGTGCATTTTCTTTTTGTTTTGCATATTTTAATTTATATTTAATTGTGTTGTGGTTTGGAGTGTTTTGTGTTGTTTCACTTTAAATTTGTTTAAAAGAAAAAAGCTGAAAGTTTAAATAGTTTAAAGTTCAAATGTAAATAGTGTTTTTGTATTTTAAAATGTATTTATTACATTTTGGAGTGAATAAATAAAAGTATATTTACATCTAAAAGTATATTTATATCTACAGACAAAGCACAAACTCCAAACACAACAGAAGTGCTCCAGGATGCTAGGGGGCAGTGTTGAGCTTTTGTTACCTAGAGGCTACACAAGGCAGCAAGTACCAACGATTGGATTTGGTGTGTGTTAGTAACAGGTAAATGAACTTTTTTTAAAAATTATTTGAATATATATGAGTGCTTGTGTATAAATACACAAACAATACACATATGAAAAATATTAGTTCATATTAGTTCATGTGTTAACAGATCTCTCTGCATTGAATCATAAGCAGTGTTGGGGAGTAACGGAATACATGTGCCGCCGTTACGTATTTAGAATACAAAATATGAGTAACTGTATTCCGTTACAGTTACCGTTTAAAAAGGTGGTATTCAGGATACAGTTACTTTGTTGAAATAAATGGATTACACTGCGGTACTTTCCTGTTTCATATTGTCGCAGGTCAGGACTGTTTGGGTTTTGTTTGACAGCTACGTTCTGTTGTTCCAGGTGGCAGCGTTATGGTTGCCATGGTTACAGGGTGACGCTCTCGCTCTGCGTGTTTCTTTTTGTTGTTGTTGTTGTTGTGCTAAGCTAATAGGCAGAATGCTACAGGTATAGCTCTAAAGAATGTAGCATCATGGGCAGTGTAGTCCGTGTTCAGTGTTGGGAAGGTTACTTTTAAAATGTATTCCATTACAGATTACAGAATACATGCCCCAAAATGTATTCTGTAACGTATTCCGTTACGTTACTCAATGACAGTAACGTATTCTGTATACTTTGGATTACTTAATATATTATCATGCTTTTTACAACAACGTGAATGTACTATTGCTGTGTGACTTATTACTGTTACTGAAGGTCCACGACTCCGAACTGTAGTAAAGGGACCTCTGACTAATACGGCGGGGTCCCTGTCAGCTCGTAGCCGAAAAATAGCTTTACTTTGTTGTGTGGGTCAACTTTTCTTGCGAGAGACAGAGAGAGGCGTTGAAAGACTGCTCCAACGGAACTTGTTGTTTTCGGAGGAAAACACGAACACGGTGTACAGTCGAGTCTTAACAGCTTACTTACAACTGGGCTCGTCAGGCACTCTTCTTGGCTGCAGTGGTTATTATTATATTTACATGCTTCCAGCTCCCGTTTTTCCTCGATGACAACTCGTACCTTTCCACTCCCCTTTTCCTCCCTCCTCGCGCTCACAGACCCATAACGTGTATGGCAGTCCATTCTCCCTGCAGCACGGACTACACTGCCCATGATGCTACATTCTTTAGAGCTATGCTTGTAGCATTCTGCCTGTTAGCTTAGCACAACAACAACAACAACGAAAAGGCGCTCTCTCACCCAGGAAACACACAGTCGCAGAGAGAGAGAGAGAGCGTCACCCTGTAACCATGGCAACCGTAACGCTGCCGCCTGGAACAACAGAACGTAGCTGTCAAACAAAACCCAAACAGTCCTGACCTGCGACAACATGAAACAGGAAAGTACCGCAGTGTAATCCATTTATTTCAACAAAGTAACTGTATTCTGAATACCAGCTTTTTAAACGGTAACTGTAACGGAATACAGTTACTCATATTTTGTATTTTAAATATGTAACGGCGGTACATGTATTCCGTTACTCCCCAACACTGTCCGTGTTGCAGGGAGAATGGACCTCTTATGTGTCTGTGAGCGAGGAGGGAGAAAAAGGAAAAGTACGAGTTGTCATCGAGGAAAAACGGGAGCTGGAAGCATGTAAATATAATAATAACCACTTCAGCCAAGAAGAGTGCCTGACGAGCCCAGTTGTAAGTAAGCTATTAAGACTCGACTGTACACCGTGTTCGTGTTTTCCTCCGAAAACAATAAGTTCCGTTGGAGCAGCCTTTCAACGCCTCTCTCTGTCTCTGCTAGCAAAGTTGACCCACACAACAAAGTAAAGCTATTTTTCGGCTACGAGCTGACAGGGACCCCGCCGTATTAGTCAGAGGTCCCTTTACTACAGTTCGGAGTCGCGGACCTTCAGTAATAACAGTAATAAATCACAGCAATAGTACATTCACGTTGTTGTAAAAACCATGATTATATATTAAGTAATCCAAAGTATTCAGAATACATTACTGTCATTGAGTAACGTAACGGAATACGTTACAGAATACATTTTAAGGCATGTAATCTGTATTCTGTAATGGAATACATTTTAAAAGTAACCTTCCCAACACTGATCATATCTGTTATTAACCTCTGTCTCTCTTCCACAGCATGTCTTTATCCTGTCTTCCTTCTCTCACCCCAACCAATCACAGCAGATGGCCCCGCCCCTCCCTGAGCCTGGTTCTGCCGGAGGTTTCTTCCTGTTAAAAGGGAGTTTTTCCTTCCCACTGTCGCCAAAGTGCTTGCTCATAGGGGGTCATATGGTGGTTGGGTTTTTCTCTGTATCTATGAAGCGCCTTGAGGCGACTTTTGTTGTGATTTGGCGCTATATAAATAAAATTGAATTGAATTGAATTTTGAACTAATATTTTGAAACATAGTATTCGGCACCATTTTTACTCATGTTAAGCACTCAAAGTACTCCACTACAAGTTTCAGGTAGTGTAACATCTTTTATGTTCTGTACATTATATTTTTTCAGTTACCTCAAATAAAACAGATCTGTAAATAAAGTTATTATATTAGCTGCTTTCTTTTGGTATTTGGCTGACAGCAGACTGTATCCTGGTATTGCACCATAAAATATTGAAATAATGGTACAAATCTACAACTTTTACTGCTTGGGAACCTTTTTTTCTGGCGTTCAAAAAGGTACTTTGAGGTCCTAAGAGGCACATTCAAGAACACATAGGGACAGAAGTGATATTTTACCATAGCCCCATTTTTGAGAGTGTTGCTGGTACGCGTAAAAGCAACATCCAGATGAGCTCAAAGCTGCATTGCAGAACACTGCAGTGTCAATTATGTTTGCTTATATTTAGAAGCTTATATTTGCTTCACCTATGAGTGGTTTTAATGTTGCAGCTGACTGCTGTATGCTTCTTGGCATCAACAAACCTCATAATATGCTGAGGGTAATTTAACCATACAGCTAAAGGAATCTGGCACATGGTATTGCGCATCAAGGGCAACTGCAGATTAGGCCGTCATCTTGTGAGACAAAGGAAAGGGTAAACATGAGGAGAATTCCTCTCAGGATATTAAAAATGCTTCTCTTCATTCCTATGGAACCTGAACACAGATCAGTGGAGACAGTAATTTCCACAACACAGACGCAGTGTGGTCTGACTTTTCCAGAAACATCCCAGAGCTGCATAACAATACACAGGGCAGGTGTAGCATTTTTCATTCATTTCAGGTTTGCTGAGATGCCTGTATGCCACTAGACCGGAGGCGACACAGTGACAATCTCCAACATGTGTTTCCTGCAGCATCGTCTTTTATCTTCTTTTATCTTTTGTCTCCTTCTGCCTTTGATCTCTGCTGCCTCCAAAATCAATCAAATGTGGAACTGAATTGAACAGAAATTATTAACAAAAATGTATTTTCCTATTTGGAGACTACACTCTGCACATAATGTGTGCAGTGTGCTTCCCTGCTGCTGTAACTCCAGCAGTGAGGTCAGTAAAAGCTGTTTGCAATTTCTCTGTTTAGTCTTGAGTGCAATAGGCATCTCTTTATATTTCCTTACTTCCCTCCTTGCTTGCGCTTCAATTGGTTTAAAAGCTTAAACCCCCCTTAAAACCAGAGATTGGAGGCTTCTTCACATAGTGACAGTGCTGGATTAACGTTCAAGGGGGCCCTCGGGCAAAACTTTCTGGTCCCCAGTGACTCCACTATAGTAACCCAGAAGGAACTCCCCACAGAAGCCAAATCTGTGCTGAGATCGAGGGGCTGTGAAGACCACAGCAATCTGACCGTCCAGTAAAGCTCTATGGATGGCGATGCCGTCATTCTGGGAAAGCTTAATCCCATCAAAATGAAAGAGTTAAATCACATGAGAGCTTTGCATTGGACTTGCAGTGAACCTGGTTCCAAACCATACCAATAACATGTGCATCCAAAGGTCTGTGATTCAGGCTCTCCTGATGGTAGACCACATGTATGGCTGAGGCTCAGCTGCTCTGGTATCTCTGGGCTGATACTGAACCCCGAGTGTGTGTGTGTGTGTGTGTGTGTGTGTGCGTGTGCGTGACATTGGGTGAATGAGACTTGCAGTGTGAATGCTGGAGAAACAGAAACATACTACAGAGCTGCTCATCAGAGTACTCAGATTACATTAGCTTTTAATGAGAAACTACAGCCATACTCAAGTATTTTTGCTACTTTTTCTAATAAACATTCCACTACTTGTTTTTTTAAACATCTAAATCAATAGTTAAATAAAGCTTTGTAAATTTCTCCAGTAAATAAAAAACAAGCAAACATCAACAACAAGCAAAAAACATTCAAAGAATCCCACCCACCCCCTAAATTCCACACAGGTGCGAGTGGGGGCTATAGTAGGATAGACCTCAGTGTTTCATTCTACATACACCTAACACACAATGTCAGCCATTAAATAAATGCACCATGAAAGCTGTCGTGCTGCTGGAATAAAACCACAGCCGTCGTAAAAAGAAAGTAAATTAAATTCTTTGGTTTTACATATCAGGACATATTAAAAATCACCTGGCAGTTCTTAAAACTACGTACATACAAACATGACATATTACACTATTATTATTTATTTCATAAAAACTAGACCAAGATGAGCTGGGTGACAAATGAGGCACAACATCACCTTGAGAATTAAGAGGGTGAGTAGCAGCCAGGTGTGCAAATCAAACACACCTGATTTATTGATCATCAGCAGGTTTGATCAGCTCTATAAAATCAGTTTGCTGATCTGGGTCAGTTTCATAAGCGCTCCTGAGACATTCATGTGTAATGTGTGTGTTGGCAGCAGCAGGCAGGAGAGGGCAGCAGACATCTGCAGCTCAGGGAGGGGCTCGTTATGTCTGGCTCTCTATCTCTGGCTGATGAATTCTTCATTAAAACAATATGTTCACGCTGTGCTGTTACAAAGTTATCACATAAAATTTCAATTAACTGGGGCTCGATGATCTCAATGAGATGATCTTTTACAGCTAAAAAGTCCCTCTGCACAGCCTGCTGGAGCCTTTCCAGAGCTGCGGCGCGCACGGAAAAACCAGTCCACCAGTGAATAACAAAGGGAAGTCAGACGCTGCACGGGGATTTAGATGTTCAAAGGCGCAGCTTACGCCTCTGGGCCATGCAGGGCCCCCTTGAGTCGGAGAATGAAATCTGTTGTTTAACAAGCCTTTATTGGAATCCACACTTCTACCGAATGTTGAAGATCAGGGACAAACAGAAACCCACAGCGGCGGTACATGAGCCAGCGATGAACACAATCCCAGAGAATTTTTGTCAGTGAAGCCATATCAGAGTTTATGATTCCCATATTGGTATAACAAAATCCACTGGCTGTGTGTGTTTGTCTGTGTCTGTTATGTGTGTGTGTGAACAGTCTGAGCAGGGATACGCTGAGCTTTAAGTGGTGGATATAACACTTAAAAGCTGGTTGCCTTTAGTGCCCTCAGTTTCTTTTAGCTGTGTAGTTTCTAGAGGTTTATTAAGCAAAATCATAGTTTGCAGCAGGAGTCTGATGGGTGCTCTGAAGGGCCGGACGCTGCCTCTCAGCTCTGGTGTGCAACTTAAGATTTAATCGCACAAACTGAAACTCATTAGACAATAAATGACTTTAATTTAACTCTTGTGTTTATTATTTGTATTTTATGTTGCACGTTTGTCCTAATCACGGCCCTTTAGCTTAGCCTGTGTTACAGACAAGTCACTACAATAAGAAGTGACGTGTTAAAAACAGTAAACGTTCTCCAGAGCAGCCACAGATCACGCTTTGCTCGTGTGCTTTTTGATTTTTAATGGGGTTTTCTTGCTTTGCTGCCCCAACCCTGATTTTTTCAAGCCCGCTTTTTAACCTTCTGAATTTGATCTGAATTCCCACAACAAAGACTTTTATAAATGGATATCAGTATTGAATCCCACAATGCCAACTAAGTCCCAGTGATGGTGTGGTCAGAGGAACTTGAAATACTTTTAAATGTTATAAATAAAATCAGCATATTCTGTGCAAGTGGAAATTTTTAGCATTTCTTATGTTTATTGAATTTCAGCTATGGTGGGAGAAAGTATAAGATTTATTCATTTTTGGACTGAATATCTGTGGCTTGCAAAATTCTCTAAAAGCGCAGCAGCAACAGCACTGAGCAACGCAAGGCCAGATGCAGAGTCTGACAATGTTACCAGATCCTGTGAAAAGAATGTTTACTAATGTTTCATTGTTACTATTCTTTGTGAAGACTATTAGCACAATAACAACTATCATGCACTAAACCATAGACGGGATAAATCTGGCTCTAGATTACAGATCTGAAAAGTGAAGCCAATGTGGAAGTGCTTTAAAGCTGCACCGAAGGCCACCAGAGAGCTGTGGTTGCAAAAAGACTTTAAAATTGCTCTCTGCTCTGACCTCTTTATTCATATTTGATGAGTTTATGAGCTCAGCCACTCACTTTGGGATATAGTGAATAAAAAACACGAGTCTCTTTTGTAAAATCACTCTATGTGTCAGCGTGATTGTCTTATATTCTTTGGATAATGGTTAACTAGTGATTGACAAGTTAATCGTGAGCTGCTCAGACCCATCGCTTTTTATCCCCTCTGTGCAGAAAACAAAGAGCAGAGCTCTGTGCTGAAAAGCTACGTCACTGCAGCTGTGAGCACATAGACGTTACCACGATCACGCGTCTCCATGGATTCCTTTGACGCTGTGTTCACACCAAATACAAAGTCTACTTTGCTCTCCATTTATTATAGTTTTTATGGTCAAATAATCTTTTCTTTGTTCTTTGCTTTCAGTTAAGTTTCAGTTATTTTCCAGAGTCAATGGTTTGTTTGCTTTTTGTTTCTGTGCAGTTGTCTTCCTGTTGTTAATATGGAGTGTTTGTCAGATGAAAGAATTTTAGAAAAGCTGCTACACAAGTCTGACTTTACCACAGCCTCGTTAGGCAGGTTGTATTAACATTTTCTCTACATTTTTATTTCATTCTAGTTATCTCTCCAGTTTTATCTGAAGTCCACTTTTACTTCTATTTCCAGTTAACTAATTTGTTTTCACGCTCATGTTTTAGTGAACTATAGTAACAATAGGCAGAATATCTTTAAATCAAAAGCCAGCTCAATTCATTAGGACAGATACAATTGTAAAAGAAATGCTACAAAAATATGTACATTTATAAATTGTCTGTGAGCTGAAGAAAACCGTTTCCATGTTTTTCGTATTGTAAATCTTGTTTAGTGTTGCTGATTTGTGATTGGTGGGTTTGTGACAGATGAGGACAGCTGTTGGTGTCAGCTCAGCACTGATGTCATGAAGCTGCTGTGATGTTCTCTTCGGACCAGCTCCATCTTTCACCAGGTCAGCGTTTGGCTGCTGCTTGCTTGAATAGTAAGAAGAGGTGGAGCTGTGTAGCATTTGTCCTCTTGTTGTCTCCGTGTGTGTAAATGTGGTGCACTCACAGTATTTGCCTTGAAGCATGAATACAAAATCCTGAATTTACTCTCTCAGCCTGACCCAAATGTCAAAACCTCCAGTGAATTGACACTGCTCCTGGTTAACCTCACATTGACTTCCACCCGACCGCAAACCTCATTTTGCATTACCTCTCACCTACATCGTAGGAGCCCAGCCCCCCCCCCCCCCCCCCCCCCAATAAAAACAAACCCAAAAACTAACCTCCAGCTCCTCAGCTACCACAGGGCTCCTGGTGGAGGTGCTGAGGGAGCAGCGAGAACATTGTTTGAACTACAGTAAAGCACAGCTCCCTTCAGCTCCCAGATCAAAGGCAGAGGATTACCAACAGCCTGCTGTAATGAGACCACGATGACTTGAAATTACTGGGACTGCTTGGTACACTCTCCCCCAACCACAGCACTGTTACAAAGACTGCGGTGGAACACCCTGAGAAAGACAACAGTAATCTAGTAATGTGGGTTTCTCTGCATGTAAACTTGTCCTCGTCTGCTCGCTGCACCGTGTGCGATACCGCCACAGAGCCCGAGCTGGTGACACAAGTCGGCTTTCTGGTGTGTGGTCAGTGCAGGTCAACCAGAGATGACCTATTTTTATTTATTGTCATTGTCAAGAACAATGAAATTGCGTTTGGGGCTTCCATACAACCCAAAAAAAGAAGAAAATAATAAATACCCCTTAAAACCCAAGTGTACATATTTAACCCAGTGTGACTCCAATGCAATAAGACAATCCTTAGCAATAATGTTCGTAGAAATTCAGACAAAGACCTGAGAAACATGACAAAATACAACAATGCAACCCATTCAATATTATTGTACTGTGAGATATGATATCAGATATGATAGTTATCTATTTAAGAAAGAGGGGGGGGGGGGGCAGGAGGGGGAAGAGAATAAAGATATGATGCACCAATGCAGACCAGTTCATTGCTATTAAGAAGTTGGATATGGTTATTGTCCGTGAGAGGGGGGCAGAGAGTTCAGGAGCCTCACAGCCTGTGGATACAGGCTGTGGGCCAGTCTGGATGTTCTGGCCTGTATAGACCTGTACCTTCTCCCTGAGGGCAGCAGATGGAAAAGGTGGCGCGCAGGGTGATGTTGGTCCCGCAGGATACTGTGCACCCTCCTCAGACAGCGAGTGGGGAAGATATTACTGATCTCTGGCAGACTTGTTCCAATAATTCTGCCAGCTTCTTTCACCACCCGCTGGAGTGCTTGCTGATCGGCCTTGGTGCAGCTGGGGAACCACACTAGAAATCCATACGTCAGAACGCTGCTGATGGCACAGTTGTAGAAGTTCAACATCAGAGATCTGGGAATGTGTGCGCTCCGCAGTCTCCTCAGGTAGTAGAGGCGCTGTTGGGCCTTCCGTGCAACTGAGGTGAACCAAACCCTGCTCGTCCCCGTGATTTAGACTATGATGCAGTGCGTTTGTGTCACGAGTCCAGGTCTGATGTCAGGCTGTTATTTTATTTATTTTGAAAGGGACAAAACAGACAAAGACAGGAAAGCAGAGGAGAAAGAACAAGTGTTCACGCATACTCACTATAAGTCGAGTAAACTGGAGGTTTACAGAAAAGAACCCCCCCCCCCCCCCCACTCATTAAAGCATCACATACTTCACAGAGTAAACACACAGCACATGACTGAATCATTTTTCTGTTTCTTAAGTAATGTTTTCATAAAAGATAATATTAGATGAAGTTGTTTTTGCTCTAAATGTCAGCATAACTATCTTATAACAGGTTAGTTTTTTCAATGATATAAAAGAATAATAAATTCCAGAGGCCTTGATGTGTGATGCTTTGTGCGTTCTCTTTATTTCCATTAAGATTTTACAACCAGTGTGTGAACAAATGTATAATATTACAAACCAGTTTCACAGTGAGACGCACATTAATCCTCATTTCATCATGTAAAATGTGTTTGTGGCCAACGGTTCATTCACTCGTGTGTGTTCATGCTGCTCCAGTCATCTGCATTTCTAAGCACACGTGGTGTAAAATTAATTACAGTTTCAAACTGGTAACAAACCAAAATGGAGATTTGCGACATTGTCTTGTCTCAAAAACGCAGATGATATCGTGGGAACTGGATGAAATTGTCTAAATTTGATATTCTTCCCCTTTCCCAGCGTGCTACACTCATCATCGTCATCTCAGGTCTAACATGTTAATTTAGCTTCACGTTATTAATTCATCTGGGCTCTTGCGTGTTTGAGCTGCTGTGTGAGCGCGAAGCAGCCGCTCTGCAGCGCGGCTCGCACCGGCGCCGTAATTACAGCAGGATTTCTGACGTTCCCCGGCGCCTGGCTCCTATCGCAGGAGATGTGAGTGGAGAGTGACACGCTGCCTTGCATGTTCTCCTCGGGGAACACTTATCAAAACAATACGCCAGCCATCATTCAAACACAGCCCTGCACACTTTGCCACTTTGAAGTCTCCCCGTCCTCTTGTTTTTTTAATCTCCCCCTTGCCTTTTCTCTCAGTCCCACTCTCTAATCCCACTGTAATGATGGGGATTTTGCACAATTCACATCCATTTGCTCGTACAAACACGACACTTCATCAACAAATAACAATACGCTCAGACCAACTGCTGAATGGGAAGTCTAAATGGGTTCGAGCGCTGGCGCTGCCATGCATCTCTGCCTCCGTGTTGCCAATCCCTGTAAAAAGTTAATGTAAGCAGGATTCACAGGGAGCTGCCGGTGATGAAATTATGGTGTAACTGATACCAATGTGCCATAGTAAGAGGAGTGCATGGCCGCCTGTGTCTTTGAAGAAGGCTCTTCCCATCCCACGATGCACTGCTGGAGAAGGCTCCTGTATGGTTCTACAGTACAAACGGACAGATGGAGGGCAATACTGCACAGAGAGCAGGCAATCGTTTTACCGCAACACACAAAAAGCCTGAATTCATTGTGGATTGCACTCCAAGCTGAAATAGCGTGGACCAAACATATAGGCTGTGTACAGTACGCAGTAAAGAGGCTGACGGCAAACGTCTCCTCAGGAATATTCACGTCTTCAAATTCATTTAATAATAAAATGCATTATTTATTATCGTATTTATTAACATGTCGACCTTTTTCCTGTCTGCTATCAGTGTGTCATTTTCTTTAAGGTCATTGGCAGCAGATTCATTATGACGTCCTTGTAACTTCCTTCATCTCCGCGACCTGCTATGATTACAGATTCATGTGTGACTAAAGAAGCGTATCATGCATAATAAAAATCTGCACCGTCTGCAAAAAAAAGCAAGAGTGTAAACAATACGGGTGCGAGGGCTCTGAGGGGGAGTCCGTGAAAAACCCACGGCTCCGGGGATGCCAAAAAAAACATGTTTTCAAGTGGGGGTGAACCAGTGTTGCCTATTACTATAGCAACAGGAAGACCTGGCTGCTTCAATCAGCTTTTGGTTTGTCGGGGAGGCAGAGGATAGGCAGAGGAGCTGCAGCCGGGGAGCCACGCTGAGAGACATTCTGGTTTTACTAATGAGGGCAGCGGGACCCGCGGGTGGTGTAACCCAGCCTGTCCGACCCCCCCGCCTCATCCTACCTGTCACTGCGGCCGTGATGTACACAAGCAGCACAGAGGTCAAGCAGAGTGACAGCCAAGACAGAGGCTGTTACAGGTTTTCTCCGTTTGCCAGGACACGTTTTTTGAAACCTGTCAGCCTTTTGTCAAAAATGTAACCCAGCTGTCAAACTGTATTCCACAAATGTCCGGCTCCTCTGGCAGAACCCAACAATAATCACCGAACAGTTTTATCTCAAAGCTACACACTGTTTCCAGCTCACACAACAGTATCATTATTCTAAACTGCTCCTCCCTCAGGCCCAAGTAAAAACACCCAAAACCCACGATAAATGTCGGCTTTGTATGTTGTACTTCTGTCATCTGCAATTACACAGCATTACGTTCATGCAGCATTACAGCATGTTGCATGAAACAAAGCTAAAAATTGTTGGTTCACAAATCTGTAAAATTAACTGCAGAAAAAAATCTGAATTGCTGAGACAAATTCTTTGAAATCGTCGGCGTTTTTCTTTAAACGCAATGTTCAAAAAACCTCCGACCCTTCTGAAAAATGTAACAATCACATCTACACACCTTCATCTGCTCACACGCACGGCCAGGACAATAACAGCACCACTGAGCATTTGTTATAAAAAAGCTGGAAAACAAAATGTTCTGATATAAAAAGAAGAAGAAAAATAAAATAATAATAAAAATCCATGCTCCAGATGAGAGAGTCTTATATTACGTTATTGTTCAAATGTATCTAGGATAAAGTCTTTGTTTCATTACGTGAGTAATGCAAATATCAGAGAGGGTCTGTCTGCACCGTGGGTTACGATCTCACGAGTGTTTTCTGTCTAACATTCACGATCCACTGACTGCATCAGGAGCAACTCCAGGTTCAGCAAAGTGCTCAAGGGAACTTCGGTAACAGTCTGAAGCAGCCGGGGATCAAACCACCGACCTCCTGATTACTAAATGACCTGCCCCGCCCCTGGAGCCAAAGCCACCTCGACAAAAGGTGGTTGAATGATTTCAGAACAAATGCGTCCTTATGAGATTACAACCAAACAAAAAAACAAAGTTTAAGAGTTGGCACTTTTTCAGTGTGTGTGTTTCAAACATGCTGCAACGTTTCATACTGCAAATGTGTTGTATAATACAAGCTGCTGTGTGTTTACTGGCTTAATTAACACATATTTATTTTTATGTGAAAAATCACAGTATCTACATCTCTAGTATAAACATAGGCGTGAAGCATATTTCACATATGAAACATTGGTCAGGACGGAGGAAAGCAGGAGCGTTGAACCTGCAGTACAGTCGCGGTTAAGCGTTGCATTCGGCTGAACCTTTATTATTGTTACTGGCTGTGATGAACTGACTGCAGACACTGCTCCTGGACATTTTGTGTGTTATCAGTTTAAAAAATGCAGAAAATTTATGTTACAGAGAAGCTGTTCGTCCTCGCAGCACAGAAGGCTTTTCCACATGCACATTTCAGAGGATATTTCATTTCATCAATAAGTTTTAATCAGTCAAACGGTGACAGTCAGCTACATTAAAGAAGTATGTGTTTCGCATTTCCACTGCAGTTGTAAGATTTCTTTGTTTTACACTTGATTAAAGTTCATGATTTAATAAAGAGGCTATTGTGAGGGACGTCGAGCAGGAATCAGATTGTGCTGTGAGAGAAATGTGTGTGTGTCTGTGTGCACGCACACGCATGTATGTGTAAAAGGCACTAAAGACAAATAATGATATGGTTCAGTGTGACTGTAAGGACCTCGTAGGTTTTCTTCATGTGCGCTAGAGAAACACAATCACTCCAAACTCCAAGTGACAACAGTTAATGACTTTGTTCAAATGTACACACACTTCTTACAGTTACACACAGTTACTGTTACACGTGCCAAATACACGCTGATGTGACAATTTCAAAACATTACCTTCAAAAATGTTCACGTATGTTTTGGCTTCAGGAGACCTTGTTACATATTCAAGTGTGTGCAAGTATTTTGTCATGTTGGTGCAAGTTTTGTCTCTAAATGCTGTTCAGAGTCCTGCATGTCGCCAGCATCACGAAGCGTGCAGCAAAGCTCAGTGATGTCATCTCTGCAATGTAAAACCAGTGAGAAACACTACAGTCACAATCAGTGCACACAGGCAACAAAGTAAAGGTGTTCAGCTGAACACACACACACACGCACACACACACACACACACACACACACACACACACACACACACACACACACACACACACGCACACACACACACGCTGGCCTCTGCTAGGCCTCCCCCTACGTTTACTCTCACTCTGTGTCTGTGCGAGCTTCCTGTCCCACACCTGTGTGTACCTCAGGTCTCTTTTACACGGTCACATAAAAAACGAAATGTTCTTCCATCAGATTTTGAACAGGTGTGGAGATAAACAGGTAATCAGCATGTTGATGACCCGTCTTAGTTTTTGTGAACCGATGAAGCTAAAAGTGAAACATTTTCATGGCATAAATATTTGATAAAGTTCCAGCACTGATTTTTCCTTTCAAATTCTATTTGTCACGTACACAGTCATACACAGTACGATGTGCAGGGAAATGCTTAGACAACTGCTCGTGACCTAAAGAAAACAAAGGGAAAAGGCTATGAATAAGATAGGAAATAAATATGAAAATTAAAAAGGGTAAATTTAACTAGGAAGGAATAAAATAAAATATAAAAATTAAAGTTAAAAATGAAATAACTGTACAACACAAATTAGAATGAAGGGTAAATTTAACTGGGAAGAATAAGATAAAATATAAAAATTAAAGTTGAAAATAAAACAACTGTACAACAAAATACACAATATAGAACTATATAAGAATGTATGAGAAATATAAATATATATACACAATAACAGCAGCTGTACAAGTAAGTCCTTACGCCTCTCAGTGAGATTAAGTTAGTAAAACTTACAAATAATGAGCTGAAATTCCTGACGTTTTATTGTATTTGTACTCAGATTCGTTCTTTTTAATTTGCTTGTGTGTTTTGGAAACATTTGCGGGACTTGCATGATTCTTGTTTGAGCTGCAGGCTCACCTCACTGCGTCCCATATTTGCTACATGATGGTAAAAGAAACACAACCTCAGTAACTTCACAGTGAATATAATGTGTTACTATAGCACAACATGAAAAACACAATGGTTACTGTCTTGCTTTGCTATGAAGGACTTTCACTAATGCTTCTCAGCCAACCGGCGTCACACTCGCTGACATGACGTGAGACAAACCACAGAACGAAGTGAACGTCAACCTTTGTGTTTGTTAAACAAGTTAGTCTTAGTTAAGTCGGTCAATAATAGTAAGTTTAATGAACTCAAAAAGGAAGAAAATGTCTTTTAAACCCAAAACATTGAAGTAAGTAGAACAGAGCCAACACTACTTAATTACACTGAATGAATTACTTCCAGATATTTGAGTCTTTAAACAAGCTCCCTGAAAGCTTTACTGCAAAACAGCAGCAACAACTGATGCTCGGTAACGATGTGCAGGAAGCCAAACACATATTATCATTATAACGTACTCTCTCTAATTTACAAAGACTCCAAAATCATTTCTTTTTTCACTAAAAACAAATTCTAATGAATACGACTTAATAATAATGTTTGCCAGCTGTCTGCGACCTTCCTGTGTGGAGTTTACATGTTCTCCCTGCATCCGCTCTCCCTGCGCTCAGTCCAAAGACATGCTTGTTAGGTTAACTGGTGATTCTCAGTTGGCCCTAGGACTGAATGTGTGTGTGTGTGTGTGTTGTTAGCTCTGTGATGGACTGGCAGCCTGTCCAGGATGTCTTGTGCCTTTCGCCCTGTGTCATTTGGGAGAGGCTCCAGCCCAAAGGCAACTCTAAGCAGAATAAAAAATCAGAGGAGTACTTTTCACTTCTGCATCTTGCTGACTTTACAGATCTGTGTGAGAACGGTGCGTTAACATGCTGAAAAGTTTCATTTAAAAAAACAGTGCAGACAGTTTGTATTATTCTTTAATTAGGCACCATTCAGGTTTCACCCACACGTGAACTCTTCAAACCGGCTGTGATGTGTTTACCTCGTGGAATGAAATCCACATAATTATTATTGTTCTTGTGTGTGTGCTTATGGCCATGAGCGCGCTCATCACCTCTGTGCTACACATACTGTCCGTTTCATTCATTTGCCAAGAAAGAGAAAACATAATAAACAAAATGTGATCCTATTAGTTTGTAACCTTATTTGGTGTTGTTGTTATGTGAGGAATGAGTAAGCAAACAGGTTACTCACACAATGTTTTCTTTAGTGTTAAAGAGTACACAAAACCTCTGTGCAGTTTGTAAATCTGTCTGTGAGGTCCTTCCACTGTTGGCGGTTCCACTCAACCTCAAGCAGCTGACAGAATTCACAATTTACATGTTTATTATTTAGTTATTATTATTTTTCTTTGGAATATTTAGCAGATAAACTCTGTGGAAACTGTAACAAACACAACACAAGTGCTCACACAGATCTTTCATATTTCTTACTTTAAACTACAAATTATGTATCGAACTTTAACACTTCTGCTCACCATGTAGTTATGTTTTAACAGAAGTTCGATAAAGTATCTTAAACTAACTAAACTAACAGACATGAATAGCCCGCAGCGTAAAAAAAGAGTAAAAATGTTTGTGGGAGTTTTTGCTGGAGGTCAGACTTCGTCTCCTCACCACACCTTGGCCACTTCCTTTCCAGTTACGGCCGTGACGCGTCGCCGTTAATGCGCAATGATTAGCAATCAGTGTAAGAGTGATAGCAGGCCAATGGAAGCAGAAAAGTTCCCCTTCATAAACCAATGGTGCGGCCACATTGTTAACGCGCTCAGCGAATCCCCTGCGGATCTGATGCAACAGGGCTGCAACTAAAGTTACACCTTCGAACTGCAACACGGTGTCCTTCCGCTGCGGCGCGCTGAAAACTAGTGCCTACTGTACCGTCTCACGAACGCCTCACATGTGCACGGTTTGTGTTGGAAAGAATCTGATGACGTATTTAAGTGCTGGTGTGAATGTTTAGTGCTCCAACAGACACGTGATGTTTTCTAACAAGAGATGGTAAGAAAATTTACTTTGTTTTAATTTATAAATGATTTAATGTGAAACAACAAACGAATGAATTAAAGTGAATAAAAGTGAAACGAGCTAGTGAAATAAAGTGAAGCTCGCGCACAAACGGGCTGCGGTCTCTGGATAACGGGAAAGTCCCCCAGCTTCATGACGTAACGGCCCGGTGAACTCGGTGAAGTGCGGATTAATCCCATCTGCTGTGATGCGGTCCGGGCATTAGGAGTTGGAGAAGTAGCGGATTTAAAAACTTTCTGTCTGCAAGTGTTGTCCGTTGAAATAGCGCTTCATGAAGACTCCCTGATTTCCTAAAGGGAAATGATGGCTTTTTAAACGGTGCCTGTCGTCCTCGTCAGCCTAAAGCTTCGTGTGCTTTGCTTTTTACCACTCATTCAGAAACTATGGGGTGAGTACAAGTGCCTTTTAGCCTCGTAGGAGTAAAAGAAAGTTGGGAGAAACGCGTCTTTTCTTACTTAACAAACACGTTTAGACACTTTGCAGCCAGCGTTACGCCGCGCGGTGAGTCCGGTGGTTGTTTCCCGCTGTTTGCGGGCGTTTTCGTTGCTGTGTAAAGTGACCTGGTCAAACTTGGCTTGTTACAGTGTAAACACGCCGAATGGATTCGATTTGAAAGTGCGCAACAGATGTTTCTGCCTACATTCTGTAAAATTATGTTATTTATAGAAAAAGTTAAAAAATAAGATTTGTAATCATTTTAATATTTTGAAATGTTTTTTTTTAAACTGAGAGTTTTAAATTGAAATTGTGACATCAGTCAGGAATGGCTTCAAATAAAGTCTGTTTTAAGTTGGAGGTGAAAACCTGGGTGATTCATTAAACTGAAAATGATGAAAAATTAATGTGCATTTATTTTGTAATTACCTTTTTAAAATAATAAATTAATTTTTTTTGAATTACTTAAAGTTTGAAATGGGCCGTTGGAGGCTAATAAAAAATGCAACGTTCTAATTTTTCCCTCCCGCAGGTCTTCAGGTGTTTCCAGAACTCTTTCATCCAGCCAGCGCACGGTTCGTGCTTTTGAACAATTCGATCGAAGCAGAAGACACAATGGCGGCATCGATCCTTCGCAGGAAAATTCCCCCCGTTTCCACAGGCGAGCTCAGCGCTCCCCTTCTCCGACAGGCTAGCCCCAGCCAATCACGGCCACGGACGGGGGCGGAGCCAGTGGAGAGGCAGCACTTAATTGGTGAGTTTGGCCAAGACGATTTTTTATTTTTCCACATCCCGAGGTCGGAGCCGCAGTGCAGCACGGGGCTAATGTCGTACAGTGAGTACAGCTAAGTGGATATTTATCGAATGCAGACGATGCTGTTCAATCATTTTCAGATGATCGGTTAGTTGGATGTATTGCTTAATTTAAACTATTTTATTTTTCCATTTACTCTCTCAGCCTTTGCTTATTTCACATTTTTTTTCCTTTTTTTTCTAAATTTCAAGATTTAATTTCAGTCGTTTTTTGCAAACACTTGAAAATAGAATGGATTGCTTTGCTCGTTACGTTACGCTTTCCTCTGGTTTTGAATTTTTCTAGGTGATGGTCACTCTGATTGGATGACGGAAAAAGTTGATTTGTCTTCATTTGTTTCTACGACCGAGTCTTCTCCAAGCTCATCTCTTCCGCCCTCGCCGTTAGAACAAGATGTCAAGGTGCCCTCGGATCTGGAGGTCATGACCTCTCTGCTGCAGGAGGAGCTGGCTCAGCTCGAGGACTACTTCCGCTCCGAGTCCACATCCACCGCAAACAAGTTGGAGAAATCTTCAAAATGTGATAAGGGCGCCCAAGCCATGGGCTCCCAGTCTTACTACCAGTTACCCTATGGCTCGTATGGGACCGGCCAATCAGAAGCCAGCCCTGTGGTTGTTACCTTGGCAACAGGGGAGCTGGACCTGGCCAGCTTCTGCGGCGGACCCATCAGCAGAAGCAAAATCGCAAGACCCGCTCCATACAACTACCACCACCGCTACCACCACCACAACAACGGGCGAAGAATCCTCGGCGAGACCGTGAAAGTCGCCGATGAAGTTGGACTTGATACGTGGGGCTCCAGGGGATGTTACTCAGGAAGTACAGAGCTGTCTGTGAACCACTACTCGACGCTGAAGACGGTGAGCAAGAACAGCCTGGGCAGCATCAAGAAGGTGAGAGAATGTGCTTTATCTTTGAAGGAAGAGGAGAGTTATTGTTTTTCAGAAGGAATGTTTTGCAGCGAAGAGATTGCTCGAGGTTTTTGTCTGGGTGGCTCGTACGACGGCCACCACAAGCGAGAGGGACAGTTGATGCACAATGTGAAGGTCAATGTAAGTTACGACAGCACGGGGCTTGAGGTCTTGCACTGCAGCAAAGACGGAGGACTTTCCGGGAGTATCCCCCAAGAGACAATGGTGGCCGGTGACGGATACTTCCACCAGTCCATGGCCAGCACAGAACCTTACCATAGCTTTATAGGTGACCTAGATCAGCCGTCACAAGCACAGGCTGTCGATCCCCAACACGGCCACTACCTCTACCCGGAATGCCTTGCAGACCAAAGCTACGAATGTCTGTCCAGAGGGGAGGGCGAGGGGCCGCTGCTGGGTGGCCCCATCCATCGCCCCACCCAGAGGCTAAAGGATGAGCCCTGCTCTGTGAAACCAGCTCTGGTGATGAGTGCAGTGTCTCTGGATGGCAGCAGTGGCGAGAGGAAGCAGAAGAAGAGAGACCAGAACAAAACTGCTGCTCACAGGTAAACACGCTTTGACTTTGTTCAAATGTGCAGGATGTGATGGAAATAGTAGTTTAAATGTACAGCATGGTGTTGCATAAAGCAGCCACCGCATTGCTTTAAATGTCCTGAAAAATGTAGGAGGGACGTGGAAAGTCCCTCGCTGTCTGCCAAATGCAGCCCCACCTCAGCAGTCCTACAAGTCTGGCAGCTCGGCATGTTTCACTTAAAATAGCAAGCACAGTTGTAGTCTACAGTGGGTTTTTCAGTTGTACAATAACTACAGTTGGTTGTTGCAGGGTCCACCTTATGTAAATGTAAAGCGCCTTGAGGCGACTGTTGTTGTGATTCGGGACCGTGTGAATAAAGTTGAATTGTCTCAAGGGAGGGAGCTGTTTGCCTCTGCGTCATTTAGCTTCAGAGGCCACGCACGCTCAACTCCACATTAAAGTTGCAAGGCAGCAAAATCTGTGAAACCAACCACACACGTTGTTCCTAATTGCAGGTACAGGCTGCGTAAGAGGGCGGAGCTGGACTCTCTGGAGGAGGAGCTGCACGGTCTCGAGGGGCAGAACCGGGAGCTTCGTGACAAGGCGGAATCGGTGGAGCGAGAAATACAGTACGTCAAAGATTTACTCATCGAGGTCTACAAGGCTCGCAGCCAGCGGCTCAAACAGGACGGCAGTGCCTAAAAGAAAGAAAGGAGCCCGACGCCCACGCCGACCTCACCTCCAAACCTGCCCAGCCAGCACCAAGAGAAAAATCAAGTCAAGAGCACCAACTGGTTTTTGTCTCACAAATGGTAGTTTGCATGATTTTGGTAGTTCTTTTCTTAAAAACAAATAAAATGATGTAATTGTTCTGAGAGGATGACTGATCGTACAGACCAGACGTTTCCAAATGGGTGACCTAACTATAACCAGCCTTAGCCAGGCGGCTTCCAGAGGAGATGCTGAACTTGTCCGTGACCACTGTGATCCGAACTGCACTCGCAGCCTTGTGACGACTGAGTTTGCGCTCACGACGAAGGATCGTTTACAAAACGCTCTTTGAATTAGTAGTAGTGACTGAATTTACTTGTGGTTTTTTGTGACATGCGTCAGCAGCAGCAGCAGCATCGAGGCAGAACCATGCGAAATCTAGATTTTATTTTCTATTTTATTTTTACTTAATGATGTTCATTTATCATTTGCTTACAACAATCAACCGAATAAAGGGATTGCTGGAAAACTTGTAACATGCTCTACAAATATTCATTATCAGCAACATTTAGAGAATTTGTATTGCTAAACTGTTGAGTATTTACACCTCTTTACCCAATGCATGTTTGATTTTGGAAAAGCATGTGCGAGTGTTATTTGAAGGCAATATTCTGTTAACTGCATGGCTTCAAGATCTCCACTGCGTCAGTTTCACTGAGTTGACTTCCTCCCTCTCATCAGCTGGCGACTTTTCTCCCTCCGTCAGTGTGATTCATGCTCAGGTTTTGCTTTCTGCTCCGAGACACGAGCGTTCGCTGGCTTTCTTTTGTCCTTCTCCCTCTCTTCCGGCTGTATTTTGCGAATGAACAATCACCTGTTGACGCAACAATAAACGGTTGTTGGGTACGACTTTGTGGGAATTTTGTTTTCAATTGATCAATTTGATGTATCTGAAATTCAGGTCCTTTTAATAGTCGATGTCAATGTCAGGAAATGAAACATCAGGTCAATGACAGCCAAATAAACCAGTTATGTAGTATCATCCACCTTTGCCTTTGACTGTTTTTCTGCTCACGACACCCTGAGCCCCGTTCGGCCCAGTGCGCACACAGCGAATAAGAGCGGGCTGGGATTAAGAGATGGAGATGAAAGCCCCCGTGCCCCTCCCTTTATGTTTCCACCCTGCCCCCAAACTGCAGGTCTCAGCCCTCTGATTTTGGCTGCAGTGCAGTCAGTCTTAGTCCCAGGATTCATCGCTGGATGGCAGGCTCTGACTGACACCTGACCATTTTGTGAGAAAACAACCTTATTCCCTGGAGCCTGAGGAGCTCGCACCGAGTCCAAACAACCGCACAATCGGAGAGTGCGTTTAGAGAATTCACAAGTACGGCCCCCCCTAATATTTTAGTGCCGTTTCCTGTGTTTTGATTGATCCCGGGGCTGAGTGGAGTCGTATCGAGCTCCGGCAGTCAACAGAAAACACAAGTTGCCTATCTCGTGTCCCAGCTCGTAGAGGGCGTGCGTGTATGAAGGCGTGTGTGTGAAATCTCTTGGTATCTCTCCTAGCAGTCGTAGGCCTTTCAAGTGCATGAGGCAATATCACACAATAGTTGCAGAAGGAGGAGAGAGATGCAAGTGAACTATCAGAATAAAAAAGTACTGGGCTGACAGAGAGCGCCATTAAATCTATTGATTCAGGCTTCTGTTTGTTGTTTGATGCAATGTAAAAACAGAGCGTGAAGCTGTTCTGATGGAGAATACGTCACAATAAATCCATGTCTCTCTACAGCATCGATGCAAGAGCTGGCAGATATGATCCCCCAGCACGCACACACACACACACGCGCACGCACGCACACACACGCACGCACGCACACGCACACACGCACGCACACACGCGCGCACACACACACACACGCGCGCACGCACACACACACGCGCACGCACACACACACGCACACACACGCGCGCGCGCGCACGCACACACGCACACAGTTATTAGGAAAACGATCACATGCATATGGAGTCATAAAATTTAATATATGGAAGAAAAGTTGTGTTTCTCCTTACCATGAAATTTTGTGTCATACCACAGATTTGAGGTTTTAGCCTCATTAAGAGACGAGTTATGTTTTCATTCTTCAAACACTCACAAGAGTAAAGTGTTTATATTGTTTAGCTTAACGCTATATTGAGTAGTTTTCTTTACATATAACCAACGCATAAATTTCACCCCCATTTTCAATCGGTGCTGTACTGTACGTGTTCAGAGTTTCCGTAGATACGCTGCATATTTAAGTTTTTATTTCATACTGTGCAAAAATCTTGAGCCTTTATAATTTGTCTCCCTTGAGGCAGACATTTAAAGACGCTGGCTGCTTGTATCATTATTGTTCTTCATTTTAGTCAACGCTGACCTCTGAATCATTCAAGGAGAAAAGGCGTCCAACTCAAAGGATGAACCAGTGTTGCGTCTACACGTAAACAGTTTAGCAGAGATCCAATTCTAAATTGCATTTTAAACACTTTGTTACAGCAGGATTTGCAAAAACACATCATTTGTTTGCATTTCTCGAGTTGAATCTATGGAAAATCCTATTAGTGGAAGATTTGCATTAATTAACAAGTGAATTAAAAATTTGAAAAGTGGAGAAAGAACACCCGACACAGAAACTGAGTGATGCATTCACTGTTCACTGAAACATCAGCAGAAACGATCTCACTGGCTGCAAAGAAGGGAAACTTCTGTGCACCACCGTCTGTGGAGGGCCTGTCATGGTTTCGGCTGCATTTCAGTCAGTGGTGTTACCGGTTGTGGCGGGGCGTGGCCTGCGGTGCTGTGCAGAGGAGGCGGACGCACCTGCATGGCAACCGCAATCA
Source organism: Astatotilapia calliptera (assembly GCF_964374335.1). Lineage (NCBI taxonomy): Eukaryota > Metazoa > Chordata > Actinopteri > Cichliformes > Cichlidae > Astatotilapia > Astatotilapia calliptera. Next base: position 40,800,405 of record NC_137435.1, on the reverse strand, counting down.
CGCCCCGCCGAATTAAATATTGTACTGGGTCCTGTGGTTGGCGTTGTTGTTGTGGTGATGTTGAGCGGGCAGCGGGAGAGCTGCAGCTCTACGTGTATTGTGAACAGCAACCGTCCAGTATTAATAAAGAATGGTTAAAATGCCACTGGGTCTGCCGTGGTCGTTTACACCGGTTTTGTCAAAATTGATGGAATTATGAAAACAGAATGGTAAACGGCCTGTATTTATATAGCGCTTTACTCGTCCCTAAGGACCCCAAAGCGCTTTACACATCCAGTCATCCACACATTCACATACTGGTGATGGCAGCTACATTGTAGCCACAGCCACCCTGGGGCGCACTGACAGAGGCGAGGCTGCCGGACACTGGCGCCACCGGGCCCTCTGACCACCACCAGTAGGCAACGGGTAAGTGTCTCGCCCAAGGACACAACGAGCAAGTCTGTCCAAGCCGGGGCTCGAACCGGCAACCTTCCGATTACAAGGAAAACTCCCAACTCTTGAGCCACGATCGCCCAGAAAGTAATGTCTGATTGGTAGTGGCTTCACTTTTGTTCTTAGCCTGATCCCAACGACATGGGCAATGAAATAAAAGCATATCTGGACAGAAACACACACTGGGACACTATCAGAGTCCAGACTTCAACACTATTAAAGCGTTGTGGGATTGTATTAAAAGCAGGGAAGAACGAAGCAATGTTTGAGCTTGGAGAAGTATTCCTGGAGACGAATTAAACACATGACAAGAATGTTTGCCTTAGAAATGTCAGATTGTGCAGAACAGTAAAAGTCGTCCTAATAAATACTGACTTTAAAGCTCAAAGTTTTTGACGTGTACATGCATGTATGTTGGAGATTTCAATAAATCACTGTAACAACTTCCCAGTCTCCTAGCAACACCTAAGGAAATAATATGGGTTTGTACAGATTTGTATATTCACATTTTCATTCCACATTTCTCATAATTAATTCTCTACAGTCTAGTTTTCATTCTGTATAGTATCATCTCCAATATATTTAAATGTCATTGATTATATTCTTTGTTTTATTTTAATTACATATATATTTAAGGTTCAATCCATTTTTGTGAGCACTCAAAGTATTTCAGATTTTTACCATATGTAACACCCTTTCACCACTAGGTGTCTCTCCAAGCTCAGCAAAAGACTTGCTCTGCAATCAAAAACTCTGCAACATTACATTGTGGTATGAAAGTCCAATCCCAGAGCTTGTTTTGTCTCGTGACAGATCTAACCCATATGGAAAAGAAATATATAAATCTTATAAAGTTTGTCTTGTGTGAAACTACCCGACTCACTGGACCCTCTACAGTTCGCATACCGCCACAACAGGTCCACTGATGATGCCATAGCCCTGACACTACACACTGCCCTGTCACACCTGGAGAAGAGAGACACGTATGTGAGGATGCTGTTTGTAGATTACAGCTCAGCATTCAATACCATCGTTCCCTCGAAGCTGGACAGGAAACTGCAGGATCTAGGACTGAGCAGCTCCCTCTGCAGCTGGATCCTTAGCTTCCTGTCTGACAGACGCCAAGTGGTCAGACTGGGCAGCATCACCTCATCCCCCGTCACACTGAACACTGGTGCTCCACAGGGGTGTGTACTGAGCCCTCTCCTGTACTCACTCTACACCTACGACTGCACAGCCACTAACAACTCCAACATCATTGTGAAGTTTGCGGACGACACTACAGTGGTGGGTCTTATCACCAACGGTGATGAGACGGCTTACAGGGAGGAGGTCAGCACCCTGACCCACTGGTGTCAAGACAACCATCTCACCCTCAACGTCGCAAAGACAAAGGAGTTGATAGTGGACTTCCGGAGGTGCAGAGAAGTACACACCCCCATCACCATCAACGGCGCTGCTGTGGAGAGAGTGAGCAGCTTCCGGTTCCTTGGAGTACATCTGGCTGAGGATCTTACGTGGTCAGGACACACAAACAAAACAGTGAAGAAGGCGCAGCAGCGCCTCTTCTTTCTCAGGAGACTGAAAAGATTCGGCATGAGCCCCCGCATCCTCAGGACCTTCTATCACTGTGCCATTGAGAGCATCCTCACCGGATGCATCACCACCTGGTATGGCAACAGCACCGCCTACAACTGCAAAGCTCTCCAGCGAGTAGTGCGGTGCTCTGAACGGATAATTGGAGGTGAGCTTCCCTCCCTCCAAGACATCTACAGGAAGCGCTGCCTGAGGAAAGCGGGGAGGATCATCAAGGACTCCAGTCACCCCAGCCATAAACTGTTCAGACTGCTTCCATCAGGAAGGAGGTTCTGCAGCATCCGGTCCCGTACCAGCAGACTGAGAGACAGCTTCTTCCACCAGGCCATCAGACTGCTGAACACGTCATAGACACCTCAGCTTCACTACTGGAACTTTAACATTATGCACTCCATACTGTACAGTAATGCCACTGTTTTGCACATGTCTCAACTCTGTATATTTTATTTTATATATTTTATTTATTGTTTACTCTATTTAATTTGTAAAATATGTGTACACACACACACACACACACACACACACACACACACACACACACACACACACACGTAGAAAAATATTTAGTATACACATCCAGAAATGCATATACTATTATATATTGTACATATATTTATTAGTTTCAGATGTAGCCATTCTTGTATTTTGCTTGTTTACATTATTGTATTTTGCACAACTCTGTTGCTTGTGAAGCTCGCACACAAGAATTTCACTCACATGTGCTGTACCAATGTACCTGCACATGTGATGTGACAATAAAAAGTGATTTGATTTGATTTGAAAAAACTTGTATGAAAAGCATATAAGAGTGAAAACAGATATAAGATCCCTTAAAAAGTTATATAATGAAACTTGTATGTTTTGTATACTTACTAAAACAATGTATGAAAGTAATGAGAAAGTGGCCACTTTCATGAGTAATCACATATAAGTTTTTACTATTTCTTTTCCGTATGGGAAAAGCCTACAGCAGACAAACGGCATCTAACAGTCATGACTGTAAGAAACAAGAAAAAAGCCAACAAGGACCTGACACAGGATCTTAATAAGGCATCCGATATACAAGGAAGAACTATTGCTCAAGACTACTTGAGAAAAGTTGACTACCTGCCCAACAGAGTTCAGGCTGTGTTAGAGAATAAAGTTAGTCATGCTAAGTATCGACTTTCAAGCTTGTTACAATTGTCCAGACTTACTCTGGAGCATTAATCTGCTGGAAACAGACGATACACTGCAGTCATAAAGGCGTGAATATGGTCAGTAACAACACCCAGGTAGGCTGTGGTGTTTAAATGATGCTCTGCTGGTATCAAGGGGCCCAAAGTGGGGCAAAACTGTTTCCCCAAGACGATTACACCAGCAGCAGCCTGAACCACTGATACAGCCCCAGGTTCCTGTTTCCTGTAGTTGTGGCACCTACATTGGTTGAACTGTGTGTTATTTTTTAGTTTCTGTTGCCTTTCTGTCAGCTTGGGGCAGTAAGTGAACAAACAATTAGTCCCAATGCATTACTACTCATTCCTGACATGGAGCAAGAATTGGTCATTCCATATAAGAGAAACCAAATCTGGAAAACGTTCCCACGACTGACCTATGTGTGTCTGTAGCTATGTGTGTGTGCGGGTTTGTTCTGTACAACAGCTTTGGCAGAGCATTGTGAAAACGTTTGCATGTCTACAGCCTTGAATCTTTCATAACTTCATAAATCAGGACATGTTCACACACATTCTTATATTTCCATTCCAAATGTAAAGCCAAAAAGCACATATTCAATATCCAAGTTTGATATATCCCATGATACTAATTCTCCTTCATTCAATTCAATGTTATTTACACAGCGCCAAATCAAAACAACAGTCGCCTCAAGGAGCTTTATATTGTAAGGTAGACCCTAGAATAATACAGGCAGAGAAAACCCAACAGGTGTTTATTTAGCTGTGAATGTAATCAGGAATGGCTCTGTCCAGCGACCTGTCCAGGATGTGTCCTTCCACCCTATGACAGCTGGACTAGATTTCAGCACTGAGTTGATAAGCAGTTAAGAAGATGGATAAATGGGAATTTAGACCAGGCTACTGAAAATACGATAAAATCAAGATGCAGCACCAGTCACTGGAGCAGTGACATCAACGGTTCCACTCTGGACCTTCACTGGTGAGGATGAATATCAAAAACATGACATATTGCATCAGTGGTTACACACAGCCACCATGAATTTACATGCTCAGTAAAGCTTCGGTCATATTGAGACATGCTGGCTAAAGAAGTAAAACGAAAGGAAGACAGAATGATATTAGAGCCAGTAGGCGAGAAAGAAGTAGGGGGCTGGTGGGGTGATGCAAGAGGAGCAGGAAAATAGAGAAGAAAAATGTGTGTGTGTGTGCATTTTAGTACAGGGGATGGCCGCAATGAGATGAATGGCCTGGAGCTCTGTTCAATGCCTGCATGTATACCAGTGAGAAAGCTGTAAATTCATTATGAGCAGTTGTACAGGGTGGTAGGTGGAGGGGGTGAGGGTAAAGTTGGCTGTGTTGGTCGGTATGAAAAAAATAGATTAAATCTTAAATTTAAACCTTAGAACTGTAGAATTGTTGGATTCTTGCAAAAATCACCAGTCAGTAAATATGTGAAACATCCAGAAAGCACTATCATTCAGAGAGCATCAACGTGATGAGTGCAAAAGAAAAAGTTTTGGAATTGTTCAAATTCTGTCGAGGCCGCTAAACTTGCAAATAACAGGAATAGTCCAGCACTTCCTCTCTGTCACAATAAAAACATATGCCAACAGGATCAGTCTACAGTATGTCAGTGTACTCATTCAATATTATTTTTATTTGAACACAACACTAAAACCAGCAGTAGCACACCAGCACCATGCTAATATGTTGGTGGGTGCAGCAAAAATCTGCATATGATGAGAATGACAAACATAATTTTCAGAGCAAGTCAATAGAAATGATTCTATTGATGGTTTTTCAATGCAAGGCATGCCATAACACACACAAGGTAATGGGTAGGGTTTGGCCAAGGGCGTAGATTTGGCATGGACGGAAGGGACATGTCCCCACCAATATCCAGCGATTATTGAATCGTCCCCACCAATAATTTGATCTCTGCGAGTAAAGAAAAACAAAACCGATAGAAAAAAAAAAAGCGATCTGTCAACGTCTCATTCACCCAGCGGTGCAGAAAGAGTTGAATTACGTTCTCTACTGGAGTCCTATATCATGTGACAAATATGGCCAATGTGATTGGCTGTGCCTTTCAGGGAGCTCTGTTTAGTTTTAGCAGCAGCAATCCTGCGCTGCGAGGAGGACGGCAGCAAAAAGAACCTGGATATAAGAAAGTGTTTTTCAAGGAAACCTGTAAGTTACTTAAAGTCAAGTTCACTCATAAAATCTGTCCATCATAATAACGTTACAGGCTATGCAAGGCAATACATGCCAACCCTCCCGTTTTTTCTCGGACAATCCCGAATTTCAGTGCCCCTCTTGTTACTCTTTCTGGGTTGCAAAATAAACTTTTAAAAAATTTTCAGGCGAGAATGTAGCTGTGTAAACTTCAAATATCTGAACCGGGGAGAACAGCAAACTCCTGGCACATCGTTTTAGGCTTTGGCCCACATCAGTCTAAAATTGTATGTAACCATGAATAACGTGTTGCCATGTCCACCAGGAGAGACTGGACAGTATAGATTCAGTTTATCTCAGCTAACAAGAGGAGAAGACATGTGTTTGGCTCCTTCACATAGTGGACATTGAGTTGTTGTGTGGGACACCAGTAGTCCATGTCTGTTGCTGTAACAGTAGTTCATGTTTAGAATAAAACATCCCAGCTCACTGATCTGATCGGGGCAATAGTGCCTAAAATGTTGCATAATGTTGCTGAGAGATCTTTTACTTTGATGAGTAGATGAGTAGTTTTATGGACATAAAATAATTAAACCCTTAACATCATTCCAGCACATGAACCCCCCATTAACAAGGAAACATACAGCATTCTATGCGGGACAGCAGTCATGCCCCCAGTCCATAAATGGCGATCCTTAGAAGGGAACAATCTTGAAGTAGACAACTGTCCATATCTTGCGCACAAAAAAAAACATAGAATGTACAGGGTTCACTTTGAGGAGGGTGCAAGTCAATGTCCATATCCCGTCCTTCACATATACAGTATTCATAAAGAAAGACAAAAAACACACACACACAACAGCATTTACATCGATCCATGAGCGTTCAGAGGTGATGCCCATATTATCCAAGATGCGGCACGACATTAAGGCACTACAGCTGAACGTTTGCCCCTATATCTAGCTTTACTTCATTAGTATAAACAGTTCAAACAATAACTTGCAGCCCGTCGACAGCCATGTTACCAGGAAACAGCAAGACAAACAAGCCCAACAGTACATGTAAGAATAGCCCCCTGTAACAACTCAATCTACAACAGTCATATCACTTAATATATGTAACATGAACAATTTTTTTTTCTTTTTTTTTGCTTGAACGACTGAGCAGGGCAGCGATCCGCCTACACCCCGACTCAGTTAGGACATACTAGCCTAGTGACTGACCCAGTCACCAAACATGTCCGGCGCCCGCCGCACACGCTGTGGTCTGGAACAGGGTGTGGACCTGAAGGAAGGGTGACGTCCTGGTCCTTCAGCCCCATCCACGTAAGGCTGAACAGGGCTGGCTGGCAACCCGCTACCGTCTCCTAGAGCGGGTGGCGGAGAGCCAGTTCTCAGGGAAGCACCAGTATCTGGTTGATCTGCCCCGGCTGGGGCCTCCCACAAATCGAAGGGACCGAAATCAATGTCAGAATCGCTTTCATCGAGCGCTGGAGGAGGCACCTCGATAGGTGCTGCCTGGTCGGAGTCTTGGAAGACCCAGCTGTTGTCCAACGGCGTTCTTGAGTGATAAGGCTTGAGTCTGTCGTGATGAACCACTTTAGCCTTTGCTCGGGGCCCCTTTTTAATGCAGTAGACCAAATCATCCAGCAGGCCCACTACGAAGTAGAGGCCCTCATAGGAAGGCAGAAACTTGCGAACCTTGTGCCGCACTCTCTTGGTCCCTTTGATCAGATGCCACACTGCAGCGCCGACTTGATACTGAACTTGGCAGATATTCTTATCGTACTGTTTCTTAGCACGCTCAACAGATTTCCCGAGAACCTCCCGTGCCAGTTGGTGGGAAAGCTCCAGCCTTTCCCTGAGTTGCACCACATACTGTGGTGCAGTGCAGTTGGGGGTGTCGTCAGCCGGCAGACCCGCGACCAGGTCAATAGGCTCGGTTATCTCTCGCCCCAGAAGCATCATGTTTGGGGTCAGTCCTGTGGAGCTGTGTTTAGTTGCCCGATAAGCCATGACAGCATATGGGATCATTATATCCCAGTCCCAGTGGCAGCGCTCCGCGGTGGTGGCTAAGGCCTTCTGAAGGGTAGCATTAAAACGCTCTACCTGGCCATCGGACTGTGGATGAAAGGGCGTGGTGCGCGTCTTTTTGATTCCGAACAGTTCACACATCCCCTGGAACACAGCTGACTCAAAGTTGGTGCCCTGGTCACTATACAGAGACTGTGGGGCTCCATATCTACACACCCACTCCGCAACAACCTTTTCTGCCACCGTGGGTGCTTGTCCATCGGGGACTGGATAAGCCTCCACCCACTTGCTGAAATAGTCTTGTACCACCAATATGAACCGGTTATGCCTTTCTGTTTCGTTCAACGGTCCCATCAGATCGACTGCAATCCTCTCCACTTCTGTGACGGTCCGCGGTGCAGGCCAGTCCGTCACCTGCTGAACTTTCTGGGGATCTGTGGAAATACCTCCAGCCCAGATAGGCCACCTGCTCCCGAAACAGGCAGCATTTAGATGGCTTCAGTTTTAGGTTGGCTCCACGCAATCTGATGAACACTTGCTCGAGCCGCTCCAGCATCTGGGTGCTATCCTGACCCAGGACAATGATGTCATCTAGGTACACTAAGCACGTCTCCCACTGCAGCCCAGCCAGGACTCTGTCCATAAGCCTTTGGAATGTGGCCGGTGCATTGCACAGTCCAAACGGCATCACATTCCACTCAAACAATCCCTTACGGGTACAAAATGCAGCTGCTTTTCGGGCTCTGGGGGTCATCTCTACCTGCCAGTACCCTGAAGTCAGGTCTAGTGTACTGAAGTACTTGGCAGTGGAAAGCGTGTCAAGGGTGTCCTGGATGCGTGGCAGGGGATAAGCGTCTTTAAGGGTTCGCTCATTTAATGGTCTATAGTCCACACATAGTCTGGGACTCTGGTCTTTCTTCTTCACCATCACAATTGGAGCAGCCCAGCCGCTATTGCTAGGTTGAGCTAGCCCAGCCTCCAGGCTCTGCTGTACTTGCTGGTCGGCCGCTATTTGTTTGTCCCCTGCCATCCTGCGCGGCGGGTGCTTAACTGGTGGCCCTGGCGTGGTCAGGATGTCATGCTGGACAACACCAGTGCGACCAAGGTCATTTGGGCCAGTGGAGAAGACATCACCATAGGACCTCAGCAGGCCTGCCAGATCACAGCGGGCAACGTGAGTCAAACCGGGGCTGCTCTCGGCGTAAAGGGCCTGCAAATGGCTTGGCACAGAAGCAGGGGGAGTACCATTAAGCTCGAGGGCTGCCAAGACCCTTGGTGGGTGACTCCCCGACCGCTCCAGGACCTGCACCGGCTGAAGAACCCCTGCCACGGCACCCCGCTTTAAGGTGACAGCTGCGGCCCCAGGGTTAAAGACTCTGATTGGGATGCTAGAGGGTTTACGAGGTTGCACAACTGCGTGAGCCACCAGTACTTGGTGCTTCTCCACAAAGCCCTTTGTGGGGCTTAGCATCATGTCTCTATGAGCGGCACAATGGAAGCTGGAAAACCCGGGGACCACATACTGTTTCCAAAACCGTAGTGCGTGCCACCCTAACAACAAGCACCTGGAGTTGAGGGCACAAGCCAAAACATGGTATCTTTTCATTAAACAGGGTTATCTCTTGGCGGCCGTAGTCTAAGCAAGCGCACGATTGTTGCAGGAAAGGGTGCCCCAGGATAACTTCAGTGCCCTCAGCCATGTCGGCCAAAAGAAAGTCTACATTTTTAACACTACTCCCCACATGTACAGGCAGGATGACCTCGCCCAGGACGGCCAATCCCTCTGGACCAATGCCTTGTAGAGTCTGAGCAATGAATGCCTGCACCTGGGGTCTTGACTCTGCGGGGATGGTGTTAAAATAGTGGAGGGGCAGCACATTCCGCCGTGCACCAGAATCCAGCAAGGCCCGTATTTCCCGTCCCTGTATTACTATCTGGACACACATCACATCTTGGCCTCCGTTGTGGAACACTGTGCCTGGGTCAGGGGCTGAGCCTCTAGCAGCTTTTACAGGCTTTTGGGCAGGTGAGCGAGGAGAGGGGCAGTTCCTCTGTAGATGTCCTATGCCGGAGCAGTTATGGCAAACAGCCTCCTTCCTGCTTGACTTGTTAAATGTGCTCCAGCTTTGGCGCCCACGCTGGATAGGTCTTTGAGCTCTCTCCGGTGGTTCATAACTTAGCATATGAACATTCTCCCGTAATGCAGCTGTTCGGGCCCCCTGTGCTGCAGAGACTCGTGGCCCTGGCTGCATAAGCTGCGTGACTGCCCTGGCGGCCCTTTTCGTTGTCTCGAACATGTGGGCGATTTCATAGGCTCTTGCCAGGGTGCGTGGTTGTTCTTCCAACAATTTCTGGACCATTTCAGCATCTGCCAAAGCATTAGTGAAGATCTCTACAGCAATACAGTCCTGCTCCAGCTCGGAGCGGTTGGCATACACAATGGAAACCTTCTCATATATATCATCTCTGAGGGTGTGCAGGGCCTCACCTGGTTTCCTGATTCTCTGCCGTAGCTCAATGCCAATGGCTGCTGCATGCTCTGAACACGGCCCATAGGCAGCCTCCACCTCCTCCACAATCCTCTGGCAACTCCAGCGAGCAGATTTGGGGTTTTTGTGGATTATGGCTCCAGCTGCGCCCCTCAGGCTGAATCTCAGTTGGACAGCCATGGTCTTCTCCGTCCAGCAGTTGGCCTTTGCACAGGTCTCGAACTGATAAAGAAAGTCTTTCCATGACCCTGACCCATCGAACTGGTCTGGTTGTAATGTGGGAATTTTCTCCTTGCCCCTCGTCTGTTCATCAGCACTACAATCTGCAAAACCACCGTCTTGCACTGCACAAGGAAAACAGCTGCGTGGCCCTGGCGTGGCTTGTTTTGAACTGTGACCCTGGCCATGCTTACAAAGCCCACACCCCCCATCTGGTGCTGGTATTACCATGCGAGGTGTTGGGGAAAAATAGCCCTGAGCTTGCATTTCATAGCTGTATTGCGCAGGTTGGGGTGTACCCGGCATAATGTGTAGCTTCGCTGGCTCAGTAAACTGTGTTTTTCTAGGGACACTGCAGGTACAGTTCATGGCGGTGAATGGCTGGCTGCCTGGCAGAGATGTAACAATCCGAGATAGGTGATCATGTGTGCCATGCTGTCCCACTGTAAGCGGTGTAGATGTAGTGTTACCAGGGCCTTCGCAGTCTGAGCACTGAAACTGCTTAAACTCACTGCACACTGCATTCTGCTTCGCTATTGGTGTTAAGAAAGGGTTGGTGTGAGCTGAAGGTGGCAGGGTGAGATGCCATGCAGCCTCAAACTCTGTCGTATCGACTGCTGCTATGCTCGCCGCTGGCCTTAACTCTATGTCTGTGATGAAGGGGTTGCTGCTGTGGATTCTATTGTTTACATAAGTGGCACGGTCCACATTAGCTGTGCCACTCTCTGGGGTTTCTGACAAAAATGGGTTGCTGCTCTTACTGAAGTACATTACCATGTCATCCCCTTCAGCATCTCCCGGAGCCGCCATTTTCTCTGTCGTCCGAGGGAAAAGAGAAAAAAAAAGTTCGCTCCCTCTCTCTCGGCACTTTGCGGAGTTTAATCCCGGAAAAGAGCCCCCAGTGTTACCGTGCCAGATCCGCGGCCCCGAACCGTAGTAAGGAAACCTCTGGCAGTTACTTGAAGGTTCCGTAACTGACTCGTAGCCGGCAACAGCTTACTATACAGGTCAACTCCGCTAGCAAAATGATCGAAGGAGGCGTAGGAAACTGCTTCACCGAACTTTATTTCTTCTCCAAGGCACGAACACCGCGTACAGTGGGCTGAAACAGTTTACTCACAGCGAGCATCGCCGACACAACTCTGGCTGTCGAGGGAGTTATTATATTCCTTTTATTTATTTTCTCTTCGTCTCTTCCGTAGCTAACCGTTACTTTTTTTCCTTCTCCGCTCTCTCTCGCACACCCACCAGACAGTCCCGCTACACACATCCCGAATACATTTCCCATCAGGCTTCATCCTTAAAGGGCCATGCCTGTAACAATATGTAGACAAGTATATTTCTCCTTTTATCAAGAAGCAAAGACGAAAAGGGAAAAAAGAAACAGAGCAGGTTCAGTGGTTGAATCATCTGTCCCCACCAATGCCAAAACCAAATCTACGCCCTTGGGTTTGGCAGTATATATATATAACGAAGTCTGTCAGGGCAACCAAGGCAAGAAGTCCACTGAAATGAAAAAATAGCCATCAATAAACATACCAGAGTCAAAGTGATCTCGCTCCCCAGTCATCTCAAACAACTTCCTGTCATAAAGCGTTTCACCTGTTTGCATCCGTCTTTTAAATTACTGCCATCTTGTGGCTGCAGTTGGCTATTGTCTCTGGAAGCAGGGTTAACTCTGTGTGACTACAAGCCATTGGTACCAGTTAATTTCATGTGATTGTCGATGTTCCACTATTAATAGCTTGATGTTGCAAAGCTGTGAGGCCAGAGGCTTTTTCTGGTTGTCTGCATCTCCGTATTGTGGATAAACCTCTAGTGTTTTGATTGATGAGAGATGAGCACAATGGAGAAGCTGCTGGTGATACTGCTTTCACTGATCTGAGGTCAGTTATCATCTACCACACTGTGTAGAAACAGCTATCAGCTTAACAATGATAAACTGCAGAGGATTCATTTACTTGCTTATAGGTAAGATGGGTTTAACAAAAGATGTTGTTAATACACTGTCTTCGTTTTTCATTGATGTTTTATTCAACATATTAATCGAATCGTGGCGATCGTGGCTCAAGAGTTGGGAGTTCGCCTTATAATCGGAAGGTTGCCGGTTCGAGCCCCGGCTTGGACAGACTCGGTCGTTTTGTCCTTGGGCAAGACACTTCACCCGTTGCCTACTGGTGGTGGTCAGAGGGCCCGGTGGCGCCAGTGTCCGGCAGCCTCGCCTCTGTCAGTGCGCCCCAGGGTGGCTGTGGCTACAGTGTAGCTGCCATCACCAGTGTGTGAATGGGTGGATGACTGGATGTGTAAAAGCGCTTTGGGGTCCTGAGGGACTAGAAAAGCGCTATATAAATACAGGCCATTTAGCATTTTATAACATATGGTGATATTGTAGATATTTTATGCATAATAATTCCTTTAACCTTTAACACTTTCCATGAAATCTGCCAATTAAACACTTTTACGTGTAGTGAGTGTTTTCACAGTGTGTGTGCGTGTTTATTGGAATTTTTAATAAAATTCCTCCATCACTCATTATTGTGAGGTAAGGGTAAAGCCTTTTATAATAACCGTAAAAGTAATAATAGTTCACAGTTCTACAGCGAGGAAGGTGAAGACATCAGCATCGCCTCTGCTTGCCTTTCTCTAAGTCACCATATGCCACAACGTTACTGTAAAATTGTACCATCAATTTAATGTTATAATTTGTTCCCATGACTCTAATGAAGGGTAATGAAAATGAAAATGAGTGAAAGATTTATAGGCTCTGTTTTGAGTTTTGTTCAAAAAAGAGTGACTTCATATAAGGAAACATATATATCACATGTGCAGCACACCTTAGACTAGTTTTTTAATTAAGCAGCAAGAAAGAACAAAGTCAGGCTGCATCAAGACACGAGGAGTAGACCCCAATTCACTATCTCCCTCTCTGCTCCTCCCTCTCCCTGCTCCTCCCTCCCTCTCTGCTCCTCTCTCTCCCTGCTCCTCCCTCTCTCTCTCTTCCTCCCTCTCTGCTCCTCCCTCTCTCTCTGTTCCTCCCTCTCTGTTCCTCTCTCTCTCTGCTCCTCTCTCTCTCCCTCTCTCTTCTCTCTCTCTCTCCCTCTCTGTTCCTCTCTCTCCCTCTCTGCTCCTCTCTCCCTCTCTGTTCCTCTCTCTCTCTGCTCCTCTCTCTCTCCCTCTCTGTTCTCCTCTCTCTCCCTCTCTGCTCCTCTCTCTCCCTGTTCCTCTCTCTCTCTCTCTCTTCCTCTCTCTCCCTCTCTGTTCCTCTCTCTTTGTTCCTCTCTCTCTCTTCCTCTCTCTCCCTCTCTGCTCCTCTCTCTCCCTCTCTCGTCCTCTCTCTCTGTTCCTCCCTCTCTGTTCCTCTCTCTCTTCTCTCTCTCTCTCCCTCTCTGCTCCTCTCTCTCCCTGCTCCTCCCTCTCTCTCTCTCCCTCCCTCTCTGCTCCTCTCTCCCTCTCTGCTCCTCTCTCTCCCTGTTCCTCTCTCTCTCTCTCTCTCTCTTCCTCTCTCTCCCGCTCTGCTCCTCTCTCTCTCTCTCTCTTCCTCTCTCTCTTCTCTCTCTCTCTCCCTCTCTGCTCCTCTCTCTCCCTGCTCCTCTCTCCCTCTCTGCTCCTCTCTCTCCCTGTTCCTCTCTCTCTCTCTCTCTTCCTCTCTCTCCCTCTCTGTTCCTCTCTCTTTGTTCCTCTCTCTCTCTTCCTCTCTCTCCCTCTCTGCTCCTCTCTCTCCCTCTCTCGTCCTCTCTCTCTGTTCCTCCCTCTCTGTTCCTCTCTCTCTTCTCTCTCTCTCCCCCTCTCTGTTCCTCTCTCTCTCTGCTCCTCTCTCTCTCCCTCTCTGTTCTCCTCTCTCTCCCTCTCTGCTCCTCTCTCTCTCTTCCTCTCTCTCTGTTCCTCTCTCTCTCCCTCTCTGTTCCTCCCTCTCTGTTCCTCCCTCTCTGTTCCTCCCTCTCTGTTCCTCTCTCTCTGTTCCTCTCTCTCTCTTCCTCCCTCTCTGTTCCTCTCTCTCTCCCTCTCTGTTCCTCCCTCTCTGTTCCTCTCTCTCTCCCTCTCTGTTCCTCCCTCTCTGTTCCTCTCTCTCTCTCCCTCTCTCTTCCTCCCTCTCTGTTCCTCTCTCTCTCCCTCTCTGTTCCTCCCTCTCTGTTCCTCTCTCTCTCCCTCTCTGTTCCTCTCTCTCTGTTCCTCTCTCTCCCTCTCTGTTCCTCCCTCTCTGTTCCTCTCTCTCTCTTCCTCTCTCTCTCTTCCTCCCTCTCTGTTCCTCTCTCCCTCCCTCTCTGTTCCTCCCTCTCTGTTCCTCTCTCTCTCTTCCTCTCTCTCTGTTCCTCTCTCTCTCCCTCTCTGTTCCTCTCTCTCTGTTCCTCTCTCTCCCTCTCTGTTCCTCCCTCTCTGTTCCTCCCTCTCTGTTCCTCTCTCTCTCTTCCTCTCTCTCTCTTCCTCCCTCTCTGTTCCTCTCTCTCTCCCTCTCTGTTCCTCCCTCTCTGTTCCTCTCTCTCTCTTCCTCTCTCTCTGTTCCTCTCTCTCTCCCTCTCTGCTCCTCTCTCTCCCTCTCTGCTCCTCTCTCTCTCTTCCTCCCTCTCTGTTCCTCCCTCTCTGTTCCTCTCTCTCTCCCTCTCTGTTCCTCTCTCTCTCTTCCTCTCTCTCTCTTCCTCCCTCTCTGTTCCTCTCTCTCTCCCTCTCTGTTCCTCTCTCTCTCTTCCTCCCTCTCTGTTCCTCTCTCTCTCCCTCTCTGTTCCTCCCTCTCTGTTCCTCCCTCTCTGTTCCTCTCTCTCTCTTCCTCTCTCTCTCTTCCTCCCTCTCTGTTCCTCTCTCTCTCCCTCTCTGTTCCTCCCTCTCTGTTCCTCCCTCTCTGTTCCTCTCTCTCCCTCTCTGCTCCTCTCTCTCTCTTCCTCTCTCTCTCTCTTCCTCTCTCTCTGTTCCTCTCTCTCTCCCTCTCTGCTCCTCTCTCTCCCTCTCTGCTCCTCTCTCTCTCTTCCTCCCTCTCTGTTCCTCCCTCTCTGTTCCTCTCTCTCTCCCTCTCTGTTCCTCTCTCTCCCGCTCTGCTCCTCTCTCTCTCTTCCTCCCTCTCTGTTCCTCTCTCTCTCTCTTCCTCTCTCTCCCTCTCTGCTCCTCTCTCTCTCTTCCTCTCTCTCTCTCTTCCTCTCTCTCTGTTCCTCTCTCTCTCCCTCTCTGCTCCTCTCTCTCTCTTCCTCCCTCTCTGTTCCTCTCTCTCTCCCTCTCTGTTCCTCTCTCTCCCGCTCTGCTCCTCTCTCTCTCTTCCTCCCTCTCTGTTCCTCTCTCTCTCTCTTCCTCTCTCTCCCTCTCTGCTCCTCTCTCTGTTCCTCTCTCTCTCTCCGCTCCTCTCTCTCCCTCTCTGCTCCTCTCTCTCCCTCTCTGCTCCTCTCTCTGCTCCTCTCTCTCTCCGCTCCTCTCTCTCCCTCTCTGCTCCTCTCTCTCCCGCTCTGCTCCTCTCTCTCTCTTCCTCCCTCTCTGTTCCTCTCTCTCTCTCTTCCTCTCTCTCTCTCTCTGCTCCTCTCTCTCTCTGCTCCTCTCTCTGTTCCTCTCTCTCTCCCTCTCTGTTCCTCCCTCTCTCTCCCTCTCTGCTCCTCTCTCTCCCTCTCTGCTCCTCTCTCTGTTCCTCTCTCTCTCCCTCTCTGTTCCTCCCTCTCTCTCCCTCTCTGCTCCTCTCTCTTCCTCTCTCCCTGTTCCTCTCTCTCTCCCTCTCTGTTCCTCTCTCTCTGTTCCTCTCTCTCCCTCTCTGTTCCTCCCTCTCTGTTCCTCTCTCTCTCTTCCTCTCTCTCTCTTCCTCCCTCTCTGTTCCTCTCTCTCTCCCTCTCTGTTCCTCCCTCTCTGTTCCTCTCTCTCTCTTCCTCTCTCTCTGTTCCTCTCTCTCTCCCTCTCTGTTCCTCTCTCTCTGTTCCTCTCTCTCCCTCTCTGTTCCTCCCTCTCTGTTCCTCCCTCTCTGTTCCTCTCTCTCTCTTCCTCTCTCTCTCTTCCTCCCTCTCTGTTCCTCTCTCTCTCCCTCTCTGTTCCTCCCTCTCTGTTCCTCTCTCTCTCTTCCTCTCTCTCTGTTCCTCTCTCTCTCCCTCTCTGCTCCTCTCTCTCCCTCTCTGCTCCTCTCTCTCTCTTCCTCCCTCTCTGTTCCTCCCTCTCTGTTCCTCTCTCTCTCCCTCTCTGTTCCTCTCTCTCTCTTCCTCTCTCTCTCTTCCTCCCTCTCTGTTCCTCTCTCTCTCCCTCTCTGTTCCTCCCTCTCTGTTCCTCCCTCTCTGTTCCTCTCTCTCTCTTCCTCTCTCTCTCTTCCTCCCTCTCTGTTCCTCTCTCTCTCCCTCTCTGTTCCTCCCTCTCTGTTCCTCCCTCTCTGTTCCTCTCTCTCCCTCTCTGCTCCTCTCTCTCTCTTCCTCTCTCTCTCTCTTCCTCTCTCTCTGTTCCTCTCTCTCTCCCTCTCTGCTCCTCTCTCTCCCTCTCTGCTCCTCTCTCTCTCTTCCTCCCTCTCTGTTCCTCCCTCTCTGTTCCTCTCTCTCTCCCTCTCTGTTCCTCTCTCTCCCGCTCTGCTCCTCTCTCTCTCTTCCTCCCTCTCTGTTCCTCTCTCTCTCTCTTCCTCTCTCTCCCTCTCTGCTCCTCTCTCTCTCTTCCTCTCTCTCTCTCTTCCTCTCTCTCTGTTCCTCTCTCTCTCCCTCTCTGCTCCTCTCTCTCTCTTCCTCCCTCTCTGTTCCTCTCTCTCTCCCTCTCTGTTCCTCTCTCTCCCGCTCTGCTCCTCTCTCTCTTCCTCCCTCTCTGTTCCTCTCTCTCTCTCTTCCTCTCTCTCCCTCTCTGCTCCTCTCTCTGTTCCTCTCTCTCTCTCCGCTCCTCTCTCTCCCTCTCTGCTCCTCTCTCTCCCTCTCTGCTCCTCTCTCTGCTCCTCTCTCTCTCCGCTCCTCTCTCTCCCTCTCTGCTCCTCTCTCTCCCGCTCTGCTCCTCTCTCTCTCTTCCTCCCTCTCTGTTCCTCTCTCTCTCTCTTCCTCTCTCTCTCTCTCTGCTCCTCTCTCTCTCTGCTCCTCTCTCTGTTCCTCTCTCTCTCCCTCTCTGTTCCTCCCTCTCTCTCCCTCTCTGCTCCTCTCTCTCCCTCTCTGCTCCTCTCTCTGTTCCTCTCTCTCTCCCTCTCTGTTCCTCCCTCTCTCTCCCTCTCTGCTCCTCTCTCTTCCTCTCTCCCTGTTCCTCTCTCTCTCCCTCTCTGTTCCTCCCTCTCTCTCCCTCTCTGCTCCTCTCTCTCCCTCTCTCTCCCTCCCTGTTCCTCTCTCTCCCTCTCTTAATTGTAAATGGCACCAAATTGTATTCAAACTGAGCCACACTTATGGAGCTCCACAGTTCTGTTCCTGGTGTTTTGTTGACATCTCCTGATGTTCCCATGTCACAGAAACAGGCTCTGTGTTTTGCCTTATATGCATCCACAGCTGTGCCACCAGTTTACTCACATGGACTCTACGAACCAATCAGAAGCTTCTTCAGCTCAGAATGGAATCGTCTGCAGTTTCTTATTAATTAACAATAAACTTAGTGTACATGTACTCCTAAATTTGATCAAAGTGATAAAAATAGAAGCTCTGTCTCTCTTTATTCTGACATTTAACTAATTCAAAAGATATTTCAATATTTATTTATCCAAAACAAAACAAGTTTACTCTAAATTGATGTTGTACAGTAAAAAAATGTTCTTGTGTTTTCCATAAAGTGTAAATATCTGGTTTAAACTGTGAATATCCTGCTGTGTATTGAAGTTCCTCTTGTTTTGCATAGAAATATACTGAACAACATACAAAGCATAATATATAAAATACTACCAGAGTTTTTTCTTTGAAAGAAGCTCCTTATGTCCATTCTTGTATATCAGTGCGTTACTGAAACCGATTTATTTAGTCGTGGAGGGTAAGAACTGAAAATATGAAATAAACACACGTGTAAGCTAAGACTCTCTAAAGAAACAGCATTGTTGTTGTTCAGCTTTTCATTTCGCCATTTGTTGATTAACTCAAAGAGCAAGTAAGGTAATATATCAATCTTTCGTGATACACCGTCATATTTACATTATTTGTACGGTATGAATGATTTGCTTTGGTACCTGGTCGAACTTCAGTTCTCCTCTGTCTGCCTGGCTCCGTTTCTCTAACAGCGCACTCACAGGCAGCAGCTGCCCCGCCCCCTCGCTCAGTTGCTTAGTGCCTGAGCTCGGATCATACCAATATCAGGGGGGATTCACGCACAGTCGTAAATTCCCACAGTGTGCACTATGTGCTTCGAATATTGTGTGTAGTTTTTGTTTTATACAGTTGTCAGTCAGGCATCTAACTATGAAAAAATTACACTCCAAAAGACCCCGGGCCTCTGACAAAACAACCCGGGCTTAAGCCCAGTAAGCCATACCCCCCTCCGCCACTGGATTGAACTATGATGAACGTGCTCCCGTTCGAGTCCACTTTAGTGGCAAGATCGTTCCAAGCATGTACGAGCAGTGTCTGTCACTACCCGATCCGTACCGGAAACCCGATCGGTACCCCGAATGCGCGAAAGGTTTCTACTTCCGGTCAGAGTATCTGTTAAGATGTTAAGAATAACAAGTATATCTTAAAATGTTTGCAATAATGAAGCATTTCAGTACAATGTAGACAAAAACGAAAAATAAAAAGAAAGTTACGGATCAGGACTCTCCGATCCTTACTGCGCATGTGTAAAGTCTGACCGTACAAATCGTGTCTACCCTGTCACTACCCGATCTGTACCGGAAACCCGATTGGTACCCCGCATGCGCAAATCTTACGTCACTTCCTCTCTTTGCGACATTCAATATATTTGAATGATACGGTTAGCGCCCAGTTAGCTCCTAGCATTTCTCAACAGCTCTGCCTTCTTTTCGACTCCCCGGGACATTTAAACAATGGATAATCCGTATACAAAGAAATTCATGCTTTTCTCCTCAACAGAGAGCGTCCCCCGATTGAGCAACAGCGCCGTAAAATAAGAAGAATGGCGCCTAATTACAGAGTTAATAATGCAGACTTTGTAATATCTCACGTGTAGATTCATCAGCCAGATGAAGTGTTTACTGACAATTGACAGTGATAGCGCACATCATCATCACTATTCCAACAATCCTCTCTTCACAGACAAGCATAAACACACTCGACTATCCCTAATCCGATTTAACACACGTTTGTAATGACGCTAATTCAGTTTATAATAGGGTTTATTCGCTCGGTCAGCAGGTGGCGGTATCCTCGTACACTGGGGAGTAAACTGCCATTAAACGAACAGAAGAAGAAGAAAACATCTGCACATGCGCGGTACGGATCGGGTAGACCCGATTTGTACGGTCAGACTTTACACATGCGCAGTAAGGATCGGAGAGTCCTGATCCGTAACTTTCTTTTTATTTTTCGTTTTTGTCTACATTGTACTGAAATGCTTCATTATTGCAAATGTAACGGAGCGGAAAGGCTGATTTTATTTCCAAGTTGTTTTGTGTTTTTAAAAGGAAGGAGACCTTCCTAAAAACGGGCAGAGCAGTGGAGCCGCCAAGGGAAACACACAATTTAAACTGTAAGATTAAAAATATAATTTATTATATTTAAATAGTTAAAAATGTAAGATAAATTAAAACAACCTTGGCCAAGGGATAACACAATAAAAATCAATAAAACACAACATTAAAAGTCCAGTGGGATCCACCACAGCATAAAAGTCCCAGGGAGTTAAGAAATCCAGCGGAGTCTTCTCCTTCCTTTCCGCATTCGCGTCTTGATATGCTAGAGAAAGGGAGGAGCGGCAGTCACTATTCTTCCGGCAGTTTTTATTCAATAAAAGGGGATAAGTCGAAGACTTACCCCGGGTGGGCAGAGCTCTCAACTCCGCCCGCCGCTTCTTAAAAACTGCAAAGCCACACAGCCGTCCCGTGCCTTCCGCTGGTGCTGTCTCCGCTCTCCCCGCTGGTACTGTCACTCTCTGCACTGGTGCCCTCTGCGCTGGTGCCCTGTGCGCTGGTACTGTCCGTTCTCTCCTAACGCCCAGCTCCACCAGCCCCTTCGGCTTGCAGGCGCTGCCGCCTGGCATCACTTACTCCTGGCCGTCTCTCAAGCCTCTCGGTCGAACTCCTTCCTTTGGTCTGCCAGGCCCTCTTATTGGCCTCTCTGGGATCTCTCGCAGGTGAGATCAGTTTATTATCAGGTAGGGGCGGAGTCTTTCCAGGACAGGTGTTCAATTTAAATAAGATAAAAACATGCAATAAAGCTCATACAAACAAACCCAATATACAATATTAAAATATTAAAACAGATAAAACATTGCAAAACATGCACAATAAAACCCTAAATAACTTGTCCCGTTTCACCCCGTGACACAAACATTTTAAGATATACTTGTTATTCTTAACATCTTAACAGATACTCTGGGCTGTAACTATCGTAAAACACTACGACCGGAAGTAGAAACCTTTCGTGCATGCGGGGTACCGATCGGGTTTCCGGTACGGATCGGGTAGTGACATACCCGATCCGTACCGCGCATGTGCAGATGTTTTCTTCTTCTTCTGTTCGTTTAATGGCAGTTTACTCCCCAGTGTACGAGGATACCGCCACCTGCTGACCGAGCGAATAAACCCTATTATAAACTGAATTATCGTCATTACAAACGTGTGTTAAATCTGATTTAGCGATAGTCGAGTGTGTTTATGCTTGTCTGTGAGGAGAGGATTGTTGGAATAGTGATGATGATGTGCGCTATCACTGTCAATTGTCAGTAAACACTTCATCTGGCTGATGAATCTACACGTGAGATATTACAAAGTCTGCATTATTAACTCTGTAATTAGGCGCCATTCTTCTTATTTTACGGCGCTGTTGCTCAATCGGGGGACGCTCTCTGTTGAGGAGAAAAGCATGAATTTCTTTGTATACGGATTATCCATTGTTTAAATGTCCCGGGGAGTCGAAAAGAAGGCAGAGCTGTTGAGAAATGCTAGGAGCTAACTGGGCGCTAACCGTATCATTCAAATATATTGAATGTCGTAAAGAGAGGAAGTGACGTAAGATTTGCGCATGCGGGGTACCGATCGGGTTCCGGTACGGATCGGGTAGTGACAAGCAGGAAAAGATTTAAGTTGTGGCTGAACTGTCCCAGGCATCTTTGTTGCCCAATAGTGATGGGATTTCCGGCTCTTTTTAGAGATCCGGCTCTTTCGGTTCGGCTCACTAAAAAGAGCCTCCAACCTGGCTCTTCGGGTTGTTTTGTTGCTTTAATTAATTTATTATTAACAATAATACAAAATTATGCACAAAAGGAATTACTAATGTAAAAAAAAGTGGTTTTATTTATATATGTTTATATATAAATATATGAGGTGGCCCCTAGAGACAAAACACGTACAAACTCCAAAACACATTTCTAGCATGAACTGAACTTCCAAAGCAGAGCTACTAGATCACTTAAATTTGTTATGAGTGGCTGTGTGCAGACAGGAATAGGACCCAAGGTGCAGACTCCGGAGACAGTCGTGAACTCAAAACAGCTTTAATGTAAAACTCAAAATATAACATAACTGATAAAAATCAAACTACTTAAACCGGAGGACTGACAGAACACAGCTAGGTAAACGGTAGATCACAACACAGACACAGAGAAACACAGGGCTCAAATACACAGAGGAAGCAATCAGGGAATGGGTAATGTAGAATATTTAGCTGATTTAGAGTTTAGAAATGTGTTAAAATATAATGTAGAACTGTTGTAGAGACACTGACACTGCCCTCACTATAATAAAGGTTGATTGTAGGAGTAGATTGTAGACCTCCCCCACTGAGTGGAAATTCCCCAGAGGATGTTTGGGGTGGGGGTCTCAACATTTATAACAGGATAACTGTGGTCTGGAAGGGAGAGGGGTTTTATGACCTCTAGGGAGTCACCTACACCCACAGTGTTTTAACTGTCATGCACACACATCCACACGCACATTCACTCATGTGCACTCACACATACACACAGGTATGCATACACAGTCACACACGAGCACTCACATAGACACAGACACAGAGTTTGCAGCACACCGTAGGGGGTTTTATGATGGGATCACCTCTATAAAGCTGGCTGTAACTAACAAAGGGGTGAAGATTTGGAGAGGGACACCGGCCTCGTCTTCCCTTCTAGAAGTGCATGCTTAGATGAAGATGAATAAAGATGAATAAAGGTTTTGTGAAATGACTACTGAGTTCCAGTGCCGTCTCTGGAAGTTTCGACTAATAAAAGAACCGGGGTAAAACTGATTTCTCAACAGTAACAGGAGGGAAACACAGCTGGGGCAAATCAGGCCTAACGAGACAAGGGGAAGCAAAACCAGACACATTAACATCAGACATGGACTTTCAAAGTAAAACAGGAAACCCATAACACAGACTGAACAAAAGACACAGACTCACATGCAGGCACTACAACAGAGGGAACAGAGACGTGGGACCAGGGCAGACACCGACACTGACTGGACACGGGGATATAGCAACTAAGGATACACAGAGACGCCAACTAGACAAGGGGATACAGCTGACAGGGGAGACAGAGCAACTAGAGAAGACAGAGACATAAACCATAAGACAGAACTCAAAGAAACCAAAGACTGGAAATAATAAATAATAAACTCAACAACCCTGGGTCAACGACCCAGGCATCCTAACAAAATTACACAATTGAAAGCATGTGTGTATTGTTTGTGTATTTATACACAGGCACTCATATATATTCAAATAATTTAAAAAAATATGTTCATTTACCTGTTACTACCACACACCAAATCCGGTCGTTGGTACTTGCTGGCTTGTGTAGCCACGAGGTAACAAAAGCTCAACACTGCCCCCTAGCATCCTGGAGCACTTCTGATGTCTTTTGTACGTTTTGAGTTTTTATGTGATTTGAAGTTTGTATGTGCTTTGTCTGTAGGGGCCACCGTGAATATACTTTTATTTATTCACTCCACATAAAATAAATCATATAATACAAAAACCAACTAGTCACATTTCAACTTTTAATTATTAAAATTTTTAGCTTTTTCCTTTTACAAATTTAACGTGAAACAACACAAAACACAGCAAACCACAACACAATTAAATATAAATTAAAATATAAAACAAAAAAAAGATGCATATTCTCTGTCATATGAACCTGCATGAATAAACTTTCTGAATCCTTTATCATCTGCAACTGAAAATAGTTGTGGATGATTACTATACCTTTCTAATGTGACGTTGTTGTCCCTGCTCTCTCTCTCTCCCTCCCGCTCTGTTCCTGTGCTACTGAGTGTAACTACCGCCCCTCCCCCCTCTGCCCAGCGTAAAGCACAAGGCTCGCTGTGGAGTGAAGCGGGAAAAAAGAGAGAGAGAGAGAGAAAGAAAGAAAAAACTCACGTGACGGCTCGCGATAAGGAGCCGGCTCGTGTCGTACACGTCAAAGACCCGGCTCTAAGAGCCATTTCGTTCGCGAACGACCCATCACTATTGCCCAACTACTACAAATGGGCAACGGAAAGCTACGTGACTGTGACTGCTCATTGTAGCGGAGTGCAATATAATGAGCGGTGTGTATTATTGTAGGGTCTGCCTTACATTATAAAGCGCCTTGAGGCGACTGTTGTTGTGATTTGGCGCTGTGTAAATAAAATTGAATTGAATTGAGTGGTAGATACAAAGACTGTACTGCCCTATATTGTACCATAATTTTCTTTTTAATAATTGAGTCTTGAGTTGAATGTTTTTAACAGGCAAAAAACACTTTAATAAGTAAATGTTCAATTTTTTTCGTTTTTCTTTTTTTGCTGAAAATTGGTCCGAACCGTGAGATTTTTGATCCGTTGCGCCACTAATTGCCACCAACTGCAAAATATTTTCATGATCGTAAAATGCCTCAATTAAAACATTTGGTATGTTTTGTGTTACAATGCAGATTAATTAGATTTGTATTCTTTTTGGACCCGCTGCGTCGGGTCCATCTTCTTAGTGCTGCTTCCCCAGCAAATGATAGCGTAGAAGAGCTTCACACATGACTGTTGAAACATCAGCAGGAGTTTATTGCAGATTTATTCCTATAGAGTGTGTCTGTGTTCTTGGGGTTTAACACTCATGCTCGAGGAGACCTATAACAGCAACCAGCCAAACTGTCTAACAATGTCTGAAAAGACTTAAAAGGCAATATGTGCAGCAACAGTGGCAGCAGCAGGGATTAAAGTAATAGATGATAATTAATTAATTAATTCTAGATTAATAGAATAATAGATTATTCATGGCTGGGGAAAAAAGGACCAATGGTGTGACAGGATCTCATGAGGAGCCAAGAGGTATCATAATATCAGACGAAGCACATTTGTCATGATTAATGAATAAAGTTGCATACCGAAACGTGCTGCATTCCTCTCATTTCAAACTTTGTAAACTTTGTCTTGTAGCTTTTTGGTTGCTCCTCCTATGCGTCTTGTTTTATTTTAAATCCCCCCTCCCTTAGGCATCCCCTGGAACCCATCGTTTCATGCCACAGTGATACCAGCTGTGCGTGATTCTCTCAGGCTAAGTCTGCCAGAATGTTGAAACACGGGAGGTGTGCATATAGAGCTCAGAATGTCTGCGTGTAATGCTATACGTCTGCTAATGCAGTCGCACTCATTCAGAACCATGCCATTAAAAAAGTCTGCCCTTGTAAGATGTAAGCCAAGTTCTTCACACGAAGGACATTCAAAGCATTTTGAATCCACCTGAGCACACTGATGATACATCTAAAAATCTGAGTCCATGTCCTTTTTAATTTGATAATTACGCCTTAACCAGCCACTTTATTAGTTACACTTAGTTACACTACTACAGAAATGCCAGCATGTTGTAAGATTTCCTCGAGGATGTTCGCAGTACTGAAACACTCACTGTGTTTGGCATTAACAGCTATGCCACGTTCCAAGTCACTGAAATCCTCTTGGTTGAGTCAGTACTATGTTATGGAATATTAAAGCTGAAAAATGGTATCTGTCATTAGTTTATCAGCAAAGTGAGAGTTTGTTTCTGTTGAGTACTGAGCCACACTTTGTTGGTTTGAATCAATGTTTCCTGATATATTGGTAATAAGTTCTGAGAGCTACCGCAGACGGACGGCTGTAGCAGCTGTGACGACACCACTGACTCTGAACAGTCACTCACTGAAAATGAAGCACAAACGTCTGTGATGGTGAGGTTTGTGCTTCATTTTCGATAAAGTTTCAGCTCTGATATTACCTTAGGTGGTGGGTAATGAAGTACAACTCAACAAACATCAGCAAACACACAAACTGTGTGCCGTTTGTCTCACAGTGTGTTGCAGCTAAAGTGCAGCTGCTGGATTTCACAGGGAGAGAAAAGAAAGAGCGCGAGCTTCACTCAGAGATGGAGAAAGATGAGAACGACGGGCAGACTAACTGTTGTCACTCACAGGTCAGTGCAGGATAAACAGGTTAGTTTGCTGCACTGTGATTGGTTTAAAGTAAAGAACAGTGACTGCTGCACAGTGGCTGTGTTTCGTGGTCACAGTTAGCTCACAGTGTAGCACAGATTCATTCACTGAATTCCACCTTCACACCAACTTCATCCAGTCTAACGTAAAGGCGGCATAAACAGTGTAGAGTCAGTGCAGGAAACATCTGGTTGAATCCAGGTGTGTCAGCAGCTCCGCTGATCACAGCCTGTACACTAAGAAAATCTACTGGAAATGAATGTGAGTTTGATTCTTTTCCCCACACTGAACCATTACAACCAGTTTAGTTTAGTTTAGTTTCCCCACTTTAACTTCTGGCGGTGCACATTTCCCTGTTTACAGTCCCCAACTATAATGTAGGCATAAGAAAATAGAGCTGCTTTCTATTTACTTCTGATTCAAGATGAGAATATTTAGAGTTTAATAAAGTTTGTATTAAAATCTACTGATATTATTTTAATATTATGCTAATATAGCACAAGGTTCAGTTAGCTTTGCACAGAAACAGAAACATCCTCCAAAGAGCTTTTCAGAGCCTGTACGTTTTTACTTTTACTGGAGTAAAGAAGTTGATTCTGTACTTCAACTTTTACAGTAATATTTTTTAATAGTAGTATTTGTACTTCTGCTTGAGTACAGAATGTCTGTACTTTTACCAACTCTGGATATTAGTCAGATCAGCACACACACACTGGTCCAGTCCAGTTTAACGACTCGAGGTTGGAGCAGAGGTGCTACTTGCCACCATCGGCTCCTCGGAGCCCCAGGCCAGTACGGAGGCCCCCGAGAGCTGGCAAGCTTTAAACTGGAGCAATGATTTGTGCAAAGTTTGCCATAACAATCAAAGACGCCTGACCTCTTTAATGGGGCCCCACCCGACTCCACCCGAATCCCCCCACTCATATTGCAACTGATATTTATGATTCTGTTCAAACTAACCCAGTGACGGATGCCAGTCAATAAAAATGAAGAGCAGTTATCCTTCTGGAAGTGAAAAAAACAAAAAAATGGTGAAGAAAAAAAGCAAGACACTGAAGTCTAATACTAAATAACTTCATATTACCAGTCTGTAACATCACAGTCATCAGCATCATATTATTTCTCTGATGTGATGTTTGACATTAGTGCAGCCAGCAGACTGGAAGAATGTAGAAACATGCAAAGAAACTTGGACGTGTGCTGCGATGTGACTTTTATTATATATTTTCCACGACTGCAAGTCCAGCAGGTATGGCTGGTTTCCAGTAACATACATCATCTGACGGTGAGTGCAAGGATCCATGGAGAATTTATATTTCAATGCACCAATTATGCATGTGCCCAGGAAGTGGACTTCAGGCAGAAGTATAACAGCAAGGACCTGGTTCCCAGCCCGTATCAGTCTCTACATGTATGCATTACAAAGATGTAAATTATTGTGGTGTGTGTGTGGTGTGTGTATATTTCACTACATTTTATACCTGTGGTGTAGACCACAGATAGACTGTCTTTGCAGTTTAATTGGCGTGTTTGGAGCACTGAAACCTCCAACTTGCTTACTGCTATGTGAGTGATGTCTCATTGTACTGCCCAGCTGCTTGTTATTGTCTAACCCATAACTATTTTTATATAAGGCCTTCTATGGAAATCTGAGCTTCGGGTCGAAACACTGAGTCGCTGTAAATTCTGTGCCACCATAAAGGAGACTTTGAAGAGCCACGGGCAAGTACTGAGTGACCAGGGATTAATGCAGGGGTCCATCCAGGTGATGTGACTGGAATAAACTGTATCGCATGTATTACAGCACCTCACAACCCCATTTGCAACAAAAGACAAAGTCATGAGCACCATCTAGTGGTGCAAAAGGGCATTTCCCCTCAGCTTAGATCCCCCCGTCACATCTTTGAACTGAGATGAAGGTTATCAGGTTATTTCTCATTTTTGACCTCAGCAGTGACTGAGGTGGAAAAATGCCAAATGTTAGACTGCTCCTGGTTGGCTGGCTCTGCCTTAAACTGAAAGGGAACAATTGACAGTTCTCATTATAGAGTAGTCAGTAACTTTGTTTGTTGCTGGAGACACAGGAGGACACATAAGACGAGGGTCTGCTGGTGTGTGTGTGAGGAGGCTTCTTGTTAGATCAAAGTTGTCAGGTTTAACATCAAGACGCTGATGGTAAAACAATCAGCTCTAGGCTGAACTAACTAGACTTTACTCACACTAGCTACATCCATTTTTATCTACGGTCTGCTTCAAAATCATTTCATCAGTGACTCATACGAGAACTCGAGCAGTGGGAACAGAATCTGGATGTTTGCGTAATCAGAAGTTGGGCAAGGGGAGATGACTACAGAGAGTTTGTGTGTGAACCTGTCCTCTGAGGATCGTTTGATTCCAGTAAACGGTTTCAGCAGATGTGATCTCGTAAACATGATTTATTGTCAGAGCCTGACACTGAGAAATGCTCACGGCTTCTGCTTTCTAGCCTCTGGCTAAGCAGCGTCAAACAAGCACGACAAACGTTTGAAACCCTTCCGGATGCATGAATGAACCTGACAGCGTGAAGTTTACTCAACCCAAACTTTATTGACCTTTTTAAAAAGCAAAAGCATGTTTTATCACACAAGTGTAAAACGTGCAGGAACATTAGGAAAACCATCAGGACTGCCGATGGAGCAGGGTGTGTGTCTGTGTGTGACACACGATGACTCTCAGGCTAACAGCTCTACCTGATGATTCACCAACTCATTATGACTCGTGTGAAAACAACCCAAAGGTCAAATTGTTGGCACCACTCCATATAAGACAACAAACGAACAAACACATGTTAACCACAGGTGTACACTGGAGCTCACGTCCACAAACAAAAGACAGAATGCTTACATAACACAAACACACATAGAGCCCCTAGTTGAGCCCATTTAATCCCCATGTCTTATATAATATCCCATAATAACAGCAGTACAAATCCCATACAATAAAGGAAAGTGTTTTTTAAAACTAGGATGTCATTTGTTTTTAATACATAAGCCGAGTGGTTTAAAATTAGCACCTGAAATACACTGTTTCTCATTCATGATGCAGGTGGACTCCCTGCCTGCTCAGGACTGTGTTGTATATACATATACAGATATGTTCATATATTTGGTCTGGTCAGTTTCTTTGTATGGCTCAAACTCACATGAACAGAGTCAAAGAGTCAAAACATATTAAACAAAATTGGGGAAAAAAGTCAGTATTAAAACAGACCTGAACAAACAAGGAACATGAAAAATAAAACCCCAAACAAATAAGTAAATATTAATTTTATGTCACATTTATGTTGTCGGCACTATTGGAAAACTAAAAGGATAACTAACGTGCTAACAACGAGCTGTCTTACATACATGCTGACATTCTTCTCCAAATACATCAAACAAAAAGCAATAAGTGACTGGAACACCAAACGTAGCTGGCAGATGGACTTTGACTTTGTTAACGTTTTCACCACAGCTTAAAGTAAGTGCTGGCATTAAGAGTCATTATTTTCAGCTTTGTGGTGAGTTATGCAGGAATATTAATGGGAATTTAAAAATAATGGGACACTTCTGGTAAATATCCATCAGCCAATATACTGGTGCATTCCCAATATTTATCATTTTCCAGCACAGGCACACTGGTTTGCAGAGCGGCCCACGTTCCTCCATCAGTCTTTACTCCTCTATAACCAGTGTACCATCTGCTGCAGTGACCGAGCTAACTACACATGCACATATAGAAACACATCAGACATTTAAAGACTCATACAGGAGCTTTCATGTCATTTATGAACATGACTACACTTTATTTGATCATTTTGTTTTTCTTTTCACTGCCGTGGTTTCATTTTTCAAACATCGAAACAAGAATGAAGTAATACTCGTACATTTCTGTGTTTAACCAGATTACTAATCAGTGACAACTGTTCACAGACACAGAGATGATATTTGACAGAAAAGAAAGTTATACATGCACAAGAGATCGAGGGACTCCTCGTCCCCCGGCACTACTTAATGTCCTCCGGTATCAGAGCCTCTTAACCTCTTAACGTCCACCACGTCGCCGGCACCCGTCGAGACTTAGAGCTGGGTTTTGTTTTTAGCCACATGCTAAACAGCCATATTTTCAGAAACTAGAAGATGTTACATTTTGAATGAAGTGTTTCACACGTGCACAGCAGTGTTTGTGTGGCTGGATGTTAACCAAACCCAAACCTAAGGCTTGACTGGTGGATTCAAGAGGTTAAAGATCCAACATGGCTTGTTCTAGGTAACAATGTCACAGCTCTCCTCAAAGAGCTCTGAGACATTAACAGCTTAAAGAGATTGGATCAGCTGGACACCCTAACTGAGGACAAGTTGTTACTCCAATGTAACAAACAATGGAAGTTTCATAGAAACCAGCTAATGAGAACCTAACATTTCTGTGCAGGTTACAGTAAACGCCTGATTGCAAGTCAGGCATTTTTGCCAAACACAGAATGTCAGATGTTTCTGTAACAGGCCTGAACACATGCTTGGAGAGAAAAACACACACCAGTAATTACAGCCTCTCTAAGACAAAGACAAGCCTGAATGTACTCGAAACGTTACCGTCGGGGTCTCTGAAACGCCCTGCCAGGCAGATCAGCCGGTTCTGGGCTGCCCCCTCTGAGGAAGAAGGACAGTCGGGTTAATCGTTTCAAATTCACTCAAATTCAAATTTGTAAAAACAAAAAAATCTGAACAGAAAATTGTAGTTCAGCAGGAGATGTAGACCCAGAGCATTCTGAACCATGTTGTTCAGTTTTAAAGCACTGAAGACGAACTGTGTACTGTAGCTTGGAATCCTCATTAACTGGACCTGTCACTTTTGTACTTTTAGTCTATATGAAACACGGACAGCACTGAAGTCAAGAAGTTCCCTTCAGCTGCCTCTCCAATCTGTGCTTAATGTCTTGTTTTGTCAGCAGTGCCACACTTCCATGGATTCTTTTGTTTACAGCTTTTATGTGTGTAATCGATTCAGTGCTCGGGAATATACAGGGAGTGCAGAATTATTAGGCAAATGAGTATTTTGTCCACATCATCCTCTTCATGCATGTTGTCTTACTCCAAGCTGTATAGGCTCGAAAGCCTACTACCAATGAAGCATATTAGGTGATGTGCATCTCTGTAATGAGAAGGGGTGTGGTCTAATGACATCAACACCCTATATCAGGTGTGCATAATTATTAGGCAACGTCCTTTCCTTTGGCAAAATGGGTCAAAAGAAGGACTTGACAGGCTCAGAAAAGTCAAAAATAGTGAGATATCTTGCAGAGGGATGCAGCAGTCTCAAAATTGCAAAGCTTCTGAAGCGTGATCATCGAACAATCAAGCGTTTCATTCAAAATAGTCAACAGGGTCGCAAGAAGCGTGTGGAAAAACCAAGGCGCAAAATAACTGCCCATGAACTGAGAAAAGTCAAGCGTGCAGCTGCCAAGATGCCACTTGCCACCAGTTTGGCCATATTTCAGAGCTGCAACATCACTGGAGGGCCCAAAAGCACAAGGTGTGCAATACTCAGAGACATGGCCAAGGTAAGAAAGGCTGAAAGACGACCACCACTGAACAAGACACACAAGCTGAAACGTCAAGACTGGGCCAAGAAATATCTCAAGACTGGTTTTTCTAAGGTTTTATGGACTGATGAAATGAGAGTGAGTCTTGATGGGCCAGATGGATGGGCCCGTGGCTGGATTGGTAAAGGGCAGAGAGCTCCAGTCCCACTCAGACGCCAGCAAGGTGGAGGTGGAGTACTGGTTTGGGCTGGTATCATCAAAGATGAGCTTGTGGGGCCTTTTCGGGTTGAGGATGGAGTCAAGCTCAACTCCCAGTCCTACTGCCAGTTTCTGGAAGACACCTTCTTCAAGCAGTGGTACAGGAAGAAGTCTGCATCCTTCAAGAAAAACATGATTTCCATGCAGGACAATGCTCCATCACACGCGTCCAAGTACTCCACAGCGTGGCTGGCAAGAAAGGGTATAAAAGAAGAAAAACCTAATGACATGGCCTCCTTGTTCACCTGATCTGAACCCCATTGAGAACCTGTGGTCCATCATCAAATGTGAGATTTACAAGGAGGGAAAACAGTACACCTCTCTGAACAGTGTCTGGGAGGCTGTGGTTGCTGCTGCACGCAATGTTGATGGTGAACAGATCAAAACACTGACAGAATCCATGGATGGCAGGCTTTTGAGGGTCCTTGCAAAGAAAGGTGGCTATATTGGTCGCTGATTTGTTTTTGTTTTGTTTTTGAATGTCAGAAATGTATATTTGTGAATGTGGAGATGTTATATTGGTTTCACTGGTAAAAATAAATAATTGAAATGGGTATATATTTGCTTTTTGTTAAGTTGCCTAATAATTATGCACAGTAATAGTCACCTGCACACACAGATATCCCCCTAAAATAGCTAAAACTAAAAACAAACTAAAAACTACTTCCAGAAACATTCAGCTTTGAGTTTTTTGGGTTCATTGAGAACATGGTTGTTGTTCAATAATAAAATTATTCCTCAAAAATACAACTTGCCTAATAATTCTGCACTCCCTGTATTTGTTAAAACATGTCCTACTAACACCGCTGAACGAAGCGCCGAATGTGCATGAATTCTTTTGGTGACGTGGCAAACACACGAACGCTCTGCTACTTGATTCTAACCTGTTGCCAAGTCTCTTTTACACTGCTGCAAATGCACCAATAAAATCACTAACATCAGTTTCACGTTGGCACTTTTCATGTCTCTCATTATGTTTTGCTCCACATGGTGGCTGGTCAGCAGTCCCACACTGCCGTGAAGGATGGACTGAAGTCTAACATTGTTGTTGCAGGAACATAAATACTGATGTTTCTTACACTCCTTCAGTCAGCTGTTGAGTCTGCTTGTTTTCATTCTGCCAAACTTGGAAGCATGAGTGGATAATTGCCTATTTACAGTTGATGATAAAATCATTAGTCTCTCCTGTCAAGTGTGAGACTTACGAACTGATTAGCATCAGTGGGGCCAATGATTCGGTGTGAAGTCCACGCAGAAGCTCAGATTCATCCTGGGTCGTTATTTCTTTATACTCTTACAATTTAGTGCTGCCTTACAAAACAGCTTGTCTTGAAATACGTGAGGACTATTTAAGTGTGTAAATGTCACCTGGCTCGAGAGGTCAGAAGAAACAATGTATGAATAGTGCTGCAGCAATGTGTGTTTCATGGTTACTGCGAGACTCACCATGACATGAAGGTAGCTGCACATCTGCAGCACACACTCCAGAGTCTCCATCATTTGCTCTCGGCGGAGTGTGCGGAGCTTGCTGTGACCGAGGGATTCGTTGCTTTCCACCTCACAGATGGTGGCCTTCAGAGCAATGGAAGCACACTGTACCACACTCATCCCTGCAGAAAGACAGAGGGCTGCAGGATAATGGTGCTTCTAAGCATAACTGCAATCAGTTGCAGACAAAAACAGGAAGTGCAGCTTTCAGGTTTTTAGTCACTGTGACTGAAGTTTTGTTGTCTTCTGTTCTCGCGTGCTTTGCTCTTTACACTCATTTGTGTTAAAGATGAAAAAAGGAAACCTTGTTCTATTCTAGTTGATGACAGTTGGCTAGTCAGTCATGGCTAACCATGCTGTAATGACTAAAGCCATTAAATAAACAAGAGGTCACTGTTTGTGGATTTTAAGCACTGCCAGATGTCTTTCTTTGGCTTTGTTCTACAGCACATGAGAGGAAGCCACAAAGAAAGTGCTGCTGTTTAAAGACGGACATGTTGCTGGCACACTAACATAGAAGATCGTGCAATGACAAAGGCGTCTTTGGCATCAAAGCTCTTACTTTTCTCTCTCTTAGTTCTGTGTTGTCTTCTTATATAACCATGTTCTGCATTTATCGTCTCATTATGTTTTTGAAACAGTGATGCACGAATAAAATGATCTGAAAGCTTTAAAGATTTGAGGACTTACCAGAGTTATCAGTAGCTTCGACGTCCACATATATGCCATCCATCATTGCACGCATTAGAACCTGTTAGAAAACATTTGAATACATCTGGATTGAATACAGTAGATAAGAAGCAAAGGTTGATCAGCCCAAACTTGACGCCATGCATCAAAGTACAGCCAGAGCTTACATTACAGCACCACTCTGGAATTCAGTGAGCCCTTTAGCCTGAGCCCTCTGTCATACATGTTTGTACTGTGAGGACAGACTTTAGAAAAATAAAAATACGGCAACTTTTTAAATATCTTTAACAATTTGCACAGTGAACTACACAACCTTAATTTTTCATCACAGCTGTTTTCTAAGCCTCGTCTCTGACAGTAACTTGTAATGCTTCTTGACTTGCTTGTAAACTGTGCAGAAAGATGGGACACAAAAGCAAAAGCCCAACAGCAGACGTACTGTCACACAGTCAGGTTCTTTCTCTATACAAGCAGAAATGATAACGGCTCTGACCTCCAGGACTCTGATGTAGCCGCTCTCAGCGCTGAGGTGGAGGCATGATTTTCCTGCGTTGTTCGTCTCATTGACGTTGGCTCCCAGATAGATCAGATCGGCCACCATCAGGTGGTGGTTGTGTTTTGATGCATAGAGAAGAGGAGTCTGAACAGAGAGCAAAGGAAAGCATGAAGCTATGAACTGAACATGTTGGTGCAGAACGCACTCAAGTCTTTGAATAGTTACCATGAATGTGGCTGCAAAACAATATCTAGGAACAAGACGTTGTGCAAACTGATGGAAGACTTAGTGGTTACCTGTTAATTACATACTGATGGGTAACACCTGATATGGACTTTAACATGTGCAATAACACACAGATAGAACAGTGAAGCTGAATACGTGCAGCTCTGTACGCAGGAGGTGAGAGGAGCGTCACAGGGAGTCATGGTGGTGGTGGTGGTGGTGGTGGTGGTGGTGGTGGTGGTGGTGGTGGTGGGGGGGGTGTCAATCATTCTCCACTTAAACCAACGGCAAAAATAAAAAGTATACGAAAGCTTTTTGAAATACAGCGATGAGTCACATATGTGACATGTGCCTGAAGAATCCACACGTTCTCACTTCCAGAGTGTAACATTTTACGCTAGGTATCGCCGATATGTTACGCTTCTGCGCACCCAACACTTCCCTAGATTACCAGATCGGAAAAATGAGGAAACATGAGAACCATTTGGAATGAATCTACACATGTACGTTCGTTTTAGTTCAATCGTTTGGGAAAACAGTATGTAACGTGAAAGTGCTGGTTACGTTTAGGGATAAGGTTATGGTTAGTGCTGGAAGACGTGGCTGGAGCGTGCGTTACTGCGGGTGCGTCATTCTCCTGGATTTCACCCGGCGCATAGCATAAGAACATGGGCGGTCAGAGTGCACTATACAGGTCATCGGATGTTCAAGATGGGCTTTACGTCTACCAACAACTGCTCACACTGCCAAACCAATTCACCGGACAATTATATCCACGCTCTTTGGTTCTGTCCACCAGTTCAGAAGTTTTGGCGCGAGATATGTGAAGACTTATCAAAGTGTCTGAAATGTAACATTCCAACTTCCCCCTTAGTGTGTTTGTTGGGCAGCTTAGATAATGTCACTTCAGAAAAGAATATCGCCCATATGGTTTTCACTGCCCTATGCATAGCCAAGAAAACAGTCCTCATGAACTGGAAAAATAAAAATAATCTTAATTCTAACCAATATAGAAATTATCTATTAGATTACATTAGTCTCGATACAGCCTCTGCCACCACATCAGATCAATTGCTCTGGGCTCCTTTGATCAGCTCCATCACCTAGTGGGGGTGGGGGGTCATAGTTTGGTCCCGCCTTCACTGTTGTGATTGGTGTGGGGGTATGGACAGGCTTAGGGCGTCGGGGGGTTCCCCAGGAGCATCTTCCTTGGGGGGCTCAACCCGGGGTAGCGGTCATGTCCGGTTAGGGGCTCTGTTGGCTCTCAGGTGACTGTTTCCTCGCGGCTGCGTGTAGCGGGGCTAGGGGAGGGTCTGTGCTGACGGACGTGGGTTACTGACCTGGTAGCCTGTCTGCCCCTGGGTGGGTCCGGGATGGGCGTGAGGTTCTGGGGGCGCTCCGTCTCTGGGCTGGGGCCCGGACCGGGCCTCGGGGGCTTGGGTCCTGGTTGGTGTGTTGCCGGGGTTGTGGGCGGGTGGGTGCATGGGGGCCCAGCCCTACTGGGGTCAGCGGGGGAGCTGGCCCCAGGGAGGGGTTACCTGCCCCTCCTCTTCCTTCCCTCCCCATCTCCAGCTGCCTCCCCCTTCCCGCTCCACCACAACCACCCACACATGCAGGGCCTTGGAGTAGGGGTGTGTCACCAGGGTGCAGAGGAGGCTACCCCCCCCCCCCCCCCCTCTGTCCCCTTCTGGCTGCCTCTGCCTCAATTTTATCCCACAACTTAGACATTCACATTACTCACACTCTCATTACACATACATATAGGATCTTGGGGGTGGGCACGATACATGGAGTCCAAATTACCATCAGGGTGTACACCTCACCCCTGGTGTCGTTGCCCACCTCTCAAGGTTAAATACACGTAGACATTGAGGGCTAGCAGGAGGGGCTATGCGCTTACCTGCTGCTCTCTGGCAGGTAGCTCCATGCCCTCCTGGGTTTTAAATGCACCTTAGAACACACATGCATCAACATTACAATGAGCGGGTGGAGGGAGGTTTGGAGTCTTCTCTCACCCCCATTCTCTGCGACCTGCTGGAGCGGGGGGGCTAGGAGGAGGAGTTGGCTGTCCGACTGCGGTCTGGAGTGTGGGGCCTTCCTGCTGCTG
Organism: Astatotilapia calliptera; assembly: GCF_964374335.1. Lineage (NCBI taxonomy): Eukaryota > Metazoa > Chordata > Actinopteri > Cichliformes > Cichlidae > Astatotilapia > Astatotilapia calliptera. The sequence continues at coordinate 40,764,018 of NC_137435.1, read as the reverse complement.
CAGAGTCGGGGCGGTCTGCCTCCCCCCACCGCAGGGAAAAGGGTAACACCACCTGGGTCTGGGTGCAGTTCCCCCCCTCCAGGGGCAAAGGTACCTAGACCCGGTTTGTAGAGTACGCTTGGGGAGTGTAATCGTGTGTACAGCGTCTCTTTATGTCTGTCTCCACGTTGGTTGAGTGTGGAGTAAGTGCATATGAGAGCATGAGGGTGGGAATGGATGTTTGTATCTGTGTGTGCCTGTATGTCTGTGTCTATATGTCAGGTTGGGTATCAGACGCCACCTCTCTGGGGACATCTCAGGCCCTCCAAGGTTTGGAGGCCTATCTCCCCCTACCACCACTTCCCCTGCCGGTGGCGGACTCCCTCAGACATCGGTGCGTTGGTGGTTCTTTGTGTCCGGGGATGGGCGTCCAGGTACCCACCGGCTCACTCCTTGGCGGCCGCTTATCGGGGCCTGGAGCCTGGGGCTCGCTCGGGCCACTTCGGAGGTGGGGTGCCCCCGGCCTCTCGGCCTGGGGCTCGGTCACTCAGGCACGGCTGGCTGCCGGCGGAGCTCACGGGCGCGTCACTGCAACTCCCCCTGGCTTCTGCTCCGCGGCTGCTGAGTGAGCCCTCATCTGGGACTCTCCTCAGCTCTTTCTGGGACAGCGGCGCAGCTGCCCCTCTGTTGGTCTTCCTTGGTCTCTTGTGTTCTGGGGGCCTCTGGATGTCTGGAGTTTTGATCTCCTCCACACCTGCTTCATGCCCTGGAGGATGGGGCTGTGGCCCCCCCACACCCTCTAGCAGATCATTACATGAAGGAACCTTTTAAAAACAAGCGCGTCCATGCTCACAGGTGTACACACGGGTGATCACACCCACAAACTACACCCTTTTTGGCTCCTACCTCAAAGCACACTGTGTTCTGTTGATCTTATGTGCTGCACAATAATGTTTAACATTTAGTATTTACTGTCATATTCCCATATATCATTGTGATGTTGTTTATTCTATTACTCTTGTTCTCTTCTGCTTGTTTTCTTTTTTCTTTCTCAACAGGTGATCCAGGTGATCGATATATGCATTTTTTTCTTTTTTTCTTCTTTTTTTTTCTCTGCCCGTTCTGTTGGTTTTTGTCTTTTGCCCTTCTCCCCCGTCCCTCTTCTCAGCTGCTTCTCTTTCCCTCTTTCTTTCTCCCCTTCTTTCCTCCAGTCAAGTCTGTCCCGTATTCAGTAAGTGAAAATAAAATAAACAATAAAAGGTGAATCAAATGGACCATTACGGCAAGGCTGGGATGGTCAGTTTGGTAAAGTAAATCCGTTGGGCATCTTTCTTTGCCTTTAGACAACAATTCTGATGCAAAAGAGCCAAACGGGACAGGCCAAAAAAACCCCAAAAAACAAACAAACAAAAAAAAACAAAAACATGGGCGGTCACCTGTCGCGCTCCTCAGGAATGCCGTGGGACGTGACAAATCGTCATCATATTACGCCTCAGGAGGGAGAACGGGCTGGAAGAATCTTAGTTGAACAGGTGACACAGTATTAAGTTCATATTTTAAACGTCTTTATCCCCCGTGCTTGTTATCTGCACATGGCTAACAGGGAAAACCACGAGGACACATTAGCTAATGCAGGATTTCAAAGGCCAATAGCAATATTTGGTGGATTAAAAATCTGATATTTTGATATACTGGCTGGTATTTTTTCTTTGAAACAGATGAACCATTATCATCACCTACCATGTGTTTTACATCAGCTCGGATTAGCTTGGATTAGCTACTACTTGTTTTTTGTAAGTGTTCTAAACGACAGGTTGTCAAGAGGTAAACTGCAGATTTCCCCCGTTAGACAAACTGTGCAATGTCAACACTCAATTGTCATTTTCATTTATTGGCTGTTATTAATCCCAGTACTGCTGATAAACTGGTCACGTTGTGGTGTTAGCTAACTTACTGGTTACAGGCTTAAAAGCAAAGAAAAATGATGCCTGACATGTTGCCAGGCTTGTAAAACACTGGAGGGAAATGTTGTATAAAGCAACAGATAGTTGTAATATTCATAAAAATAGAAATCTGTTTACCATGCCATCTGAGTCTTTTAGGTCCAGGCTGTTGAATGTGGCCATCCTTTTAGCAATGGCAAAGCCCAGAGCCCTCTTTCCAACACATGCTACTCTGTGAAGAATTCTGGAAGGAGAAACACAAATAAGCGATTCAAGTTTTTACTGACACAGGGCTACAGAAATGGGTAAAGGTGGGTTATGGACACTTTATTTGTTTGTGTATTAAGATCTCCATCAGCTTCTGCGGCAGCTACTCTTCCTGTGGTCTGACAAATTCTTTAACAAAAAACGTTTTCATACACGAACATCGAATACATGAAATACAATAAATGCAAATGTAACTGGAGCTGTGTCTGTGTAAACTGAAAGTTTGTCTTGTGTCCAAGGACTTCTGCACATTTGAGTGAGCTTCTTTGTGTCCTCCTTGCAGCAGACTAATTAGAGCAGTGCCCTGGTGAACGTAAGTAACAGCAGAAGACAAAAACCGAGCGTGAGTTTCCAGCATGTCAAAACGCCCTTTGAAAAAAAGGAACTTAAATGTTGAACGACAACAAATGTGACCAAACTAGTTGAAGTCTGGTTTTGCAAGTCAATCCTTCAGCACAGCTCTGAGACATCAGTTACAGGATCTTGTAAGTACATGGTTGAAAAAACAAGAGAGAGCGATGAAAGAAGAAGATCTCATGAATCTTTGCCAAACAGAAATTTGCTGGCAGCTTGTTGACTTTGCAGAAGACACGAAATTTGCAGTTTAGAAAGCACCATCTGGATTTTTTAAAGGTGAGATCACAAGCTGAAGTTAGACAGTGGCTCTGTCTACCTTTATGTCAACACAATGATAAAAAAACAGTACATTATGTTAGTGTAGCCAACAAGCTCAAACTTTTATTTTGAAAAGGGCCCATTACCTCAATACAAACGCATACAGATTTTTTCTAAATGACACATTTGTTGATTTTCCAGTGCATCTATCTTTTTGCTGCTAAGACAAGAGATTTATAGTTATCTGCCAAGCAGAGTGAGCAAGTATTCATCCAGAAGCTTATTAATGTCTGCCAAACGGATGTCACTGAGGGTGAACATGCTAAGGGACAAGTATTAATGGGGGTATATGCATATTTTGATCCTGTGTGGATTAGAGAAAATCCCAAATAAATTCAAACGAGTGCGCCCAGCTCTTGTTTAAATTTAACTATTAATTTAAAAATCAATAGTTCAAAAGAAATCATTAAAAGCCCAGAACGTCCATGACATTCCTGCCCATGATCACTGGATGCAAACTTTTGACCACAGCTGTACATGCACAGTTTCGACTGTCAGCTCCAGCATAAGGTTCCCTGCACCGTAAAAAAAATTCCTAAAAAACAGTAATATCCCAGCAGCTGGGGCGCCAAAATAATACCAGGAAATAACTTTCCCATGAAAATACGGTTATTTTCAGTAATGACAATACAGTTTATTGCCCTAATTTTACATGGGATTTTGCCTTTTCACGTGCTTTTAAACATTAAATTAGGAACAATTTAATGTGATTAAACAATGAAATTACCTATAAACAAAGTCAATGAATGCAGCAATATATACTTAAAGCCTCTGTCAGTGCGCCCCAGGGTGGCTGTGGCTACAATGTAGCTTCATCACCAGTGTGTGAATGTGTGGATGACTGGGTGTGTAAAGCGCTGTACAAATACAGGCCATTTACCATTAAATGTACAGAAATATACAGTTAACAGTTGGTTTGAATAATAATGGATTGCATTCATATAGCGCTTTATGAGACCCTCAAAGCGCTTTACAATTCCACTTTACTATTCCCCTCTGACCATCACCAGTAAAAATGTAAAATCAGTCTATTTATGTGAATTTAATGATATTCAAGAAAAAAAGTACAAAACTGTAAAATACGCAGTAAAATACTTTTATATTACAATTACAATTTTTTTACAGTGTAGTAAAAATCTGTCCCTTTGCAGTAAAAGCTGGAACGACTGCGTGTGCAGGACCGTGCAGCCCAGCCGTCGGTGCGAGGTGAGAGACAGTGGTCGTAAACGATTTAACCTGCCTACCACTGCAGGAGGACAAACGAGTCGTAGTATCGTCTGGTTCCTTTTTGACTCTTAATTCTTCAGTCGTTTTTATATTTGTAAAATAACTGTAGCATTAGGCTAATGACATGTGTTGGCTAGCTTAAATGCTCTAGTTTGTTAAAAAGTTAAAAAGTAATCTGCAGCCGTGCAATAACGACGGCTGACTAACCCCGATCTGGTCCACACGAATAATTTACCCTCAGGGCTCTTTTTTGAAATAGTTCTGGTCAGTAGATGCTCTGCTAGGATAGATGTATGAGACTTAATGTTCAACAACAACATTTATATTTCATACTGTACATTACTGCAGTTTCATTTCACCTCTGTGTCTCCTGAAAATTTCAGCTAGTTTTTTTGCTCGTGGGCGTCCAATCAAGGTGAACAGTAAAAGCGCCTCCTCTTTGGTGGCCATTACCTTTAACATACATACAGAGACAGTCTTCTATCAAACTTACGTCCTGCCATGTTCATCAGCGGACAGCAGTTCTGCATCGCAGACATCCCTCAGCTGGCCCTCCTCTTTCTGCAGCTGTGTCCAGAAGAAAGCGCCGCCGTTCACGTTATATTCACTGTAATTCCTGGGACCAAACCACTCCTGCCTTTGTTCACCATTTTTGCTCACAATTCCAAAGATCGAGGGCGGGCAGCTGGGAAACATGAAGCCAGGAGGGGTCTGGTGGTACTCTGCTGTGCCTGGGGAGTAGGTCATGTAGGACGGGGGGCTGGGAATGATTTCATCGTACTCGTCACCGTTAAGTCCTGCACCGAGCGGAGACAGCGTGGTACATCAAGGGTGGAAGTAATTGCCAGTCACAGTCTCACTTTAAGGAGTAGCTTTAAAAAACATATTACCAGTTGGAGACAGCTGAGGAGAAACTGGTGGATCAGTGGGGGACAGGGGTGGGGGAGACAATGGGTTTCTGCTGCCAGTCCTGAGATCTTCTTCCAGTACTTCGACGATGATTGACAGCTCCTCCAGGCTTTGTGACGGCTGTTGTGTCTGAAAGCCAAAGAGTACTGCAGAGTATTTGAGCTGCTCTTCAAAATGACATGTAGCTTACAGCATACCAAAGCTTTGCACTTTGAAACCTTCTGGGTGGAGCAGAGTTCTGTCTTTTATAACACTGACCTTGACAGTTCGGCGCCTGGAGCTCGTTTTAGCTCGTTTTAAGTCTCCTGAGGAACAAAGAGTCAAGTATAAGTCAGCACACCTCTACACCATAACACCCCCAAACAACACTATATATCTGCCACGACGGAAAATTCTCTTAACATCACGCATGAGATGACGCACATCCATCCAACATAGGCTAACCCCACCACTGCCAACATTTTCATGCAAAGAAGCCAACCAACCCAACACACGACCTCCTCCGTGGTGCACACTGCCGCGTTAAATAAAGATTGCACTGACCTTTGGCTGTTTTGCTGCATCTGTCCTGCATTCACACAGTTGGATGATGAAGGGATAAAAACAAAGAGTGCGTCAGTGTGAATATAAATCTAAATATAATACTATACAGAACTTATACAGAAGTCCAATTTTTACCTATTCATGCAGTATTTTTTTGACCCTACAGTGAACCTAATGCAAAGCCATTTTCACTCTTTAAGCATGATTAACAGAACCTTTACTTTCAGCTCATAAACAGCCAGCACCACCATCGTGCCGTCTGAGAAGTGAGCTCACGCTGCAGACGATACATTAGATCAGTTTTCGGCTGCACATTATGAACACGGTCAGTTCTCTACCTGAGGATAAAACGGGTGTGATCGGCAGCCGGTTGTGTGCTGTTGCCTGCAGTTATCAGTTATTAAGACGCTGTTGTGATAATCTCACATTTGATGACTACAGCATGTCACATGTTACACGCACTTTCTTATTTTGCCTTGGCTTCAGTTGGTGCAGCGTTTGGGGGAACTTGTAAACCTCACTATGATTTCAGAAAACACAAGATTTCCTTTTCCAAGCAGTGAAATGTGTTTCTGTGCGGCTGTATCTTTGTCACACTTTTATTGTACGCGTGTGTTTTGAACCTCAAGCCTACCTTCAAATCTTGGCCACAGCCTTGAGTGAGGCGGATGTTTCTCAGCAGATCCTTTACTGGCATTCTGACACGGACTCCGAGGTAGACCTTGTCGTTACCATAAATGGAACGTTTGGCACCTGCAGGAAAACATGAAGGATCAGACTGCTGTGGCGCCATGACACAGAACCAGCTCTCTACAGAGCAGTGCTGATTTTCTAACCGGAAAGTAACTCAAAATGTTAGAAAACCAGCACTGCTCAGTGTTAGCCATTGTTAATCTTCTGACTAGGTTACTTTTAAAAATATAACACTGTCAAAAGTGATCATTTAACACTCAACAGTGTCGTATTTAACACATAATGACTTGTAGCTGTAAGATGTGGCCGTGCTTCACCTACTGTATGACACCTATCTGAATGTCAGTGTATCATCAACACAGTATAGCGTCAGGTTTAAATGACGGGTAACTTCTGCATTACAGATGCCAAAAAAGTCAACAGAACCTACAACATATACGCCTGCATAGAGTCGAAGAACTTTTCAAAATAAGACCGAAATGAAAAGAGCTCAGTCAAAGAGAAAGAATAAACGCAGCTCAAGTAAATACAATCAAATGAAATATGTTTTTAAAGGCTAAATATAGTTGCAATAAAAGAGAAAAAAAGCTCAATAAAATGCATTGAAGCAAACAAAATAAATAAACAGCATAACACAGACTGATAAGAGTAAAGTGTCTCACAGTGTAACCTGTACAAGCTCAGCTCCCTGCACTTTGCTTTTGTCTTTTCCTCAAACATGCACACAGAACGAAGCAGGTCCCATTTAAACAACACCTTTAGATGAGTGAAGTGAATCCTCACATTCCTGTTTTTAGCAGGGTTGTCAGGACTCTAGAATTCCAAACTTTGTTCCAGTTTCCATGCCTCCTTCATCGGGCTGTGGAACAGTAAGCTTCAACGTTTAAATGGATGCAGGCTAAAGTTTCAGAGCTCTGACCTGTCACCATAGACGTCTACGGCAGGACTGAGAGCTCAGTATTAAAATAATTCACTGGAAATAAAATGTTTATTTTACCACTCTGTGCCCCCAGATTAATAATTAACCACAGTGTTATATCTGACTATTATATATTTAGATTCTTTATAGATTTCCAATCACCATTTGCTAACCTCTCTGGAGTAGGCGATCACTATCTGTGCAAAAAAAGGTTGTATGATCCATTAAACGACCCTTTAAGATTGGCCACATGCTGCCAACGTCACCCTCTTCACATGGATGCGCTGCAGAAATCTGAATTTAGTACAGCGGTCTTAAACTCGCAGCCCGGGGGCCACATGCAGCCCATGTCGGCCCTACTTGTGGCCCGTATACCGATGTGAATAAATGTAAGGCAGTTTGGCCCTTGAAGGGACTTTTTTGAAACCAATATGAGCAGAGAGCACAAACATGCTGAGGCTGTGTTCGCTCAGTGAGAGAGTCACAAACTCATGTGTGCAGTTTGATTTTGTTAAATATGAACACAATGACAGGGACCAGTGTGTTTGTTTGTTTGTTCAATGAAAGACTTCAGTTAGTTAAGAGTCTATTTATACAATATTTGAAATAAAAACAAACAAACAAAACATTTTCTGAAATATTTGTGGCTGTTTTCTTGTTTGTTTGGTTGTTTTTGTGCCACTTGAACACTAAAGTGGCCCACAGCTCGTTTGATAACCAGCTTCATGTGACTGTTTAGGCTGATTTTAGGGTCAATCCAAAAACGTAAAGAAGTCCTGGCTTCATGGTGCAGGACCAAGCTCGAAGTCTGATGTCTGTTATCACATCATAGTTTCTCTTGTCTGGAGCGCTCTCTCTAAACAACACACGCCCAGGCGCTGACAGTAGATCAGCAAACAGTCGATCTGACGACCATGCTACGTTTAAAGTCGTGTTTCTTTAGCTCAGTGTACCATTGGCTGGTTGGATATCTGTGGTAACTAGTAGTCGAACAGGTGTACCCAAAAACGTGTCCGGTGAGTTTGTAAAGTTACTACAAGCTGTTAGGAGTTCCTTAGATAAAACACACAAACAACAAAGAGAAAAGCCGAGCATCGTTCCTGTAAAAGTACAAGAGCTGCGATAAAGTCCTTTAATAATAAATGTTCTGCCTCAGAGATTTTCCTCAGAGATAAAACATCTTCTCGCCTACCTTTCTTAGTGCCTCCCACATCACGCACTGCTGCACCTGGGACAGGTGAGCCCGCCGCGGTGTCCCCCAGCAGAGCAGAGGAGTCGGCTTCTCCCCGTCTGCCCCTGCGCTCATTTATTTTGTACCGTCCTCTCATATCGTAAACAGACAAAGCTGAGTTAGCGACACACGGCTCCCACCACTCTGACACCTGACAGCTGCTGTAGCTGGGCGGAACCTGAGCCTCGACCGGCTGCACGGCTGAGGACTCACCTGTTTGTTTGCCCACTGGCAGCTCGACGGGAACTGCACCAAAGACGATCCCGCCTGCTGCTCGATGCCCACGCCCAGCAGTGTGAATGTCACGCAGTGTTTGCATTACAGTTTTAGAGCAGGCCTCTATACCGACACTGCGCCCTGAGAGAAATGGCTACAGGACCCACGATGTTAATGTAACTGTAAATCTCTTGCTCTGATTTCGCATAGAAAGAATATGAACTCACCCTCAAGTACAGCGTTTACTCTCACCGGTTAAATAACTTGCAATACTTGAATATGAGAAAAGAAGACTAGAAAACTATGCTTTTACATAATTATCATATTATTGCAATGTACTTATAGAAATGTGTATTAAGTGATGGGGAGATTCTCACAGTGAAGCACTGAAATAAATGATATGGTGATTTGCCATTTCAGCTCGTAAGTGATCAGAAGCTTCAGTTATACACAGAGACTGACTATGTTAGTTCAGGGCTGAAGTTAACAAACCAAATGCAAAGCATCCAGTAAGACCTGCTTGAACATGACTGCTGATGAAGACTCTGCCCGAGGCAGACATTCCCATTGAAAAAGATCTTTTCAATGGGAATGTCTGGTGTCTGTGCTGAAAGCAGATTTGAAAAGCAAAATAGAATAAAGCAGACACAGAACAGGGACAGGTGAGGCTACTGACCCCCCCAAACCAAAACAGCAACAAAGACACGATTCATAAGTTGTATAATGTGTGTTTCAGCTGACACAGGAAACCATCTGGCGCCTCCAGAATGTCTTTTATAGGGGTGGCCTTATGGTTGATTATTTTGCTGACTGGAAGTCCCAAACAGCTTTAAGGATTCCCAGCAGAGCTAAGCAGAAACAGCTCCCCCAGCATGGAGACAAATAAGTAAAAGTTAAAATAAGTTGAAAACATGTATGTGTTGCTGTGTGAAATACTTGCAATACTTGTGTCACATGTGGATAGGGCACTATCTGTTGTGGCACTAAAGGCTAGCAGGCAGCATAATTAAAGAAATTTAAGTGCCTTTAACTTTAATGTACATAAAATATATCAGGAATATTAGAGCCAAGCCCTATCTGTATAATTAGCTTTTGTTTATTCTGTAGGGCAAATTTTAACCAACTGTCAGAAAACAAATAACCAGCATGTTATGTGTATGAATCAGAGGTGGGACCAAGTCATTGTTCTGCAAGTCTCAAGTAAGTCTCAAGTCTTTATCCTCAAGTCTCAAGTCAAGTCTCAAGTAATGTCAGGCAAGTCAGAGTCGAGTCTCAAGTCACTGGTGTAAAAGTCCGAGTCAAGTCACAAGTCTGAAACTTTGAATTTCAAGTCCAAACGAAAAAATAATGTTGCAGTTATGCCAAATGTAAATATTAGACCATGTAATTTTAAAATCTGTGTTTTTCTCAACACATGACAAAATAGTGAACTTAGAAAATATACACAAATTGTAAAATTGCACCTCTTTAAAATGCAGCTCAATTAAACCTAGCTCCAAGAATAATTTTCACCGACAGTTCTGAGATAAGCTGCATGTTATTCTTGGATGCGGTTGTAGGACCGGCTTTAAAATCGCATGACAAAAATATCATACACATTAAAAAAACTGTATCACCAACATAGCCTGGACAACATTTGCTAGTTAGATGAAGTCAGCTATCTCATCGTAGCATATTTATATGCATATTTATAATTATACGCTTCTTGGAGTGAGTGCATACACTCATGAAGTTTAGTAACTTCAGGTCACTGCAACAAGCCCAGGTACAGTTTACCGACGGATGGGTGCAGGACCTTGAAATGCACCGTGTAGAACGAAAGACCATCGTACGTATCATAAGTTTACCAGTCTCACAAATCGTCTTCATAAATACACATTCGTTAACCGTTTATTAATAGGACCTTTGAGCTCAATGGTAATTAATTAGCAGTGGAAATAATTTCTGGTACCCATCACAGAAATGTAGCAGTGACAATAATACTGTATGTTGTAATCGTACTGGGCAATTAGTGATACAAAAAACCTGTTTTATCCTGTGAATAAAAGTATATGTTTTTGTCAATGTACCATAATAACAGAAGCGAAACGCAATATTGTGTCAGGACAATTCACTATTTATGCACAATAAACAAAGGAGCATAGCGCCACAATTTCTGTTCAGCGCCAGACTTGCTTGTAACCTATATCACCAATTATGTTGTGAAAATGACGCATTAACTACTAAAAAACTCTGACCTTCGTGTAAATGCTTGGAGCAGACTAACCTGTGAGCTGGAGGGTTCTGGGACGTTATATTTGGTCTTTGAATGGCTGCAATCCAGTCGCCTCTTTGTTACTTCGGAAACATGGCTCGAACAATTTCTCTTCAACGACGTAATCCGATAACAACCGATCTCTTTACCCGTCGGCTTCCCGTGGCTGTCATGCGACCGGCTATTGCAGTTAATAATACAACAGCTTCTTGACATTTTTTGTGTTTCTTTTTATCGCTGTGTGACTGATTTCAATTGAAAGCCTGCGTGCGCTAGTACCGCTTGCCACGAGTTCCCAGAATCCTTTGCGGTTCTACCCGTGAATGACGTCACATTTTCAATCTCTATATAATATGCATGTTAAATTTTATATTTGGGGTAAAATATCAAGTCTTTTCAAGTAAACCGGTTCAAGTCCAATTCAAGTCCCAGGTCATTGGTGTAAAAGTCCAAGTCAAGTCACAAGTCTTACAACATTTTTTCAAGTCAAGTCTAAAGTCATAAAATTAATGACTCGAGTCTGACTCGAGTCCAAGTCATGTGACTCGAGTCCACACCTCTGGTATGAATCATCAGTATTTTCTGAAAGATCAGCTCAGATTTTTATATTAAATTTATGCCTGGAATTTCCATGTGATCTGTATTCAGGTTTATTATTCAGACCTCTCATTGAAATCTTGTTACCTAAACTCTCACACCAATCCCATCTGAATGGAGAAACTGGTGACACGTGTCACATTCCAGGACAGGTATAAACAATGAGAGGTGGTGGATTGGCCAGATGATGGCCGGTGTGTAAAAATAACTCAATTGTTTGGTGGTGGCATCGCAGAGCTTCCACAGATTCAGTAACATTAACAAGTGGTGGAGGCCAGCAGGTGGATGAGGGAGAGGGGAGGCAGGAGGAGGCCGCCAGTCTGAGTGTCAGGTGAACTTGAGGTAAGAAGTTATGACCTGTAGTCCATCTGGGTCAGATATAAACCAAGTTTAGATGGAGATTATTTTTGTTGTGTTGACTTTTTACAGTCAGTTACAATAACTCGTACTGCATGCTAGCTAGCATGACGGAGTTTCTATACAGCTGGGCGGGTGCTATGATGTTACTGACAGTGAACTTTATTTTATTCATAAGGTGATAGGTTTGTAGCTTGAACCTATTCGCTGGAACGATGAAGGCAATATAATTACACAGCAAGCAAGACACGAGTAGGCAAAGTTCTTCATGTTTCTCGTGCACGGGAGAGAACCAGACAAACGCCGTTCCTTCGCTTGACCCCAGTTGCTCTCGTCCGTTCTCCCGTAACACTGCTCTTTTATTGAGGTTACATGAATATGCATAGGTTCATTAACATATGACGTCTACATACAAACAAAGAGTACCTTGCCTTTGTGTGTGTGTGTGTGTGTGTGTGTGTGAGGTCAAGATGTGACCCTGTGAAGACTCCCCAAAGCTGGTGCCAGGAGTCCAGCGGGTCCATCTGAACAAAAGGCTCTTATACTTAAAGATATATATGCGTGTGTTTGCTATGCCATATATCAGCAAGAGAAGATACGACCTCTCCTAGGAGGTGTGTGATCTATGCCAGAGCACTCTGTAGAAGAGTGAACGCACTCCCCTCTTCATGCTACACAGAGTTGTTACAGACCTCCTAGGATGAGACATTCTTTCAATCTACAAATGATTATATACTTCTAAGCATATATGAGTAAATATTTCTAAGCATAAATGACAATCAACAATACAAAACCTAACATAAGGTTAGTTAGTAGAGTTGCCAACTGCTCCTTAAAAAACAATCGTCCCGCATTCAGAGAAAATATTACGCGTTTCATGTTGAGCTGAGAAGGGACGCAGTTTGTCTAGGATGGAAAAAGACACAAAGCTGGAGTTATTCTGTCGTTACGCTGCAGCTGCCTCTTCTCTCATCCTCTCCCCCTCCCTCTCCTGTTGCTACTTCAATCATGAAACTGATCAATGATCAGCTGATCGGCTTTTCTCTCTTGTTTATTTATCGCCCTGTTACGTTTCGGTGTTGTCAGTGTTTTGTTTTTGCGTGACTGTCATGTGTTTCCTGTTTTACTTTGAAGGTCTGTTGTTATCTTAGTGTGTTCAGTTTACGTTTCCTTGTCTCGTCAGGTCTAATTTGCCCCAGCTGTGTTTCCCTCCTGTGGTCCATTCCCTGATTGCTCCTTCTATGTATTTAAGCCCTGGGCCCTGTGCTTCGTACGTCGCTTACTACATCCAAGATCAAATCATCGCGCTAACTCTGAGCTCGCTATTCCGGTTCCCCGAACACACCTGTTGTTGACGATTAGTACAGCTGGATGAAGTAATGTGAGATCACTGGGTGGCCCAACAGGGGCTACGCATCGATAGTAGAAACATTGATCGGCAACCCTCTGATTGGTCGGCGAAAATGTTGAAGGAGCGCGCTCGGTATTTTTCGGCAGCAGAGCAAGAACTCTTGAGTGAGGGATTTCAGGAGTTTCAGAGTTTAATTAAAACGCAAGAGAACACTGCAAAGGCTGCAAAAGCAAGGAGAGAGGGCTGGCAGGAAGTTGCTGACAAATTAAACTCGTAAGTAATTCAATAATAACAATAATAATGGAGTGGATTTATATAGCGCTTTTCAAGGCACCCAAAGCGCTTTACAATGCCACTATTCATTCACTCTCACATTCACACACTGGTGGAGGCAGCTACAGTTGTAGCCACAGCTGCCCTGGGGCAGACTGACAGAAGCCAGGCTGCCATATTGCGCCATCGGCCCCTCTGGCCAACACCAGTAGGCGGTAGGGTAGATTTATCATATCACACCATATTATCCAATATTATATTACATTATATTATATTATAATATGTTATATTATATCCCCTTTCACATTAGAGCCACGACAGGACCCACTAGAACATGGGAACAAGTAAAAGTGCAATATAAGAATATTCTACAGAATGGTAATATTTATCACTTATATTGCTTTTCGTCTCTTGGAAAGAGACCCTGGAATAATCTGTTAATTTTTTTCATAACAGCAACCAAGAAAAGGGCGGAGCAACAAAAGACAGGTGGTGGTCCTGCACCCCCTCGTCAACAAGTTGGTTAAGTGAATAATACCCTCACGGGAAAATCGATATCTCTCTATGAGCACACTGTCGCGCTGAGCTAAAGGATCCTGTCTGTCCCGCAATATACGCTGAATTCTGAGGACTCTCCTTATCAATCTTGCACCTTCCACAATGGGCTGCTCGCGTATACGGACAGGACATGGCTGCGACAGACTTCCCAAATCCACCTTCGCTTTTATAGCCGTGGTCTCTCATCTTGATTACACGAAGTAATTTACAATTACTACTCTGAAATATGAATTACATCTGTAATAATCACATACATGTAATAGAATGTTAATAGTACATTTCCCTTTTTTAGGAAATGACCTGTATGTATCTGTGTGACATCAATAAATGGATCAAGTGCTGCATTATCTTTAGTTACATTGATAATATGTATTTATGGAAAAACAGTGGTGGAATATCGCTGTTGCTTTCGTATGAATGACGCGGACATACCTGCGTGGCCGCGATCTAATCCTGTTTACATAAAGTAAACCTGCTCCCCAGCAGGTTTACGCTTACGGCTCTGTTGCTATGACAGCAAGTCCCGGATGGGCTTCGGGGAACCGAACGATCCAGGATCACGCGAAATCGTCAACAATCTCATCCAGCTAACTCACTTAGCGCGGTACGAAGAACAGGCCCCTGTGTGTCAGTTGGTCATGGTTGCGATCTCCCCCGTGTTGTAAGTAGTTTGGTGTTTTGTTGTAAATAAATAGTCTGTTGTAAATAGCTGTGAATGGGTTTGTTAATATGTTCGTTTGTGACACCTTCGTTTTGGGATTTTGGTGGAGAGCTGTAGTTTTTTTTTTCTCGTGTGTTTTTCTTATTTTTATTTTCATACGTTGCACGCCGGTTGCCTAGGCTGGGGTGTAACAGCCCACTTTGCGCCAGAAATCAAATCAAATCAAAATTTATTTATATAGCACATAGTAAAACAACAGTGTTGACCATAGTGCTTCACAGTCAGTAAAAGCATGAGACAGTTAAAACAAACAATAGAAGAGGACAACAAACAATAGGTAACAACGCAACAAGCTAAAACAGCCAACTAGACAGAATCAAAAGCCAAAGTAAAAAAATAAGTTTTAAGACGTAATTTAAAAGACTGGATAGACTCGGCAGTGCGAATATGAACGGAGAGGTTATTCCAGAGTCTGGGTGCCACGGATGCAAAGGCCCGGTCGCCTCTCGACTTCATTCGAGTCCTAGGTTGTGCTAGGAGCCTGTGGTTGGACGATCTAAGTGCTCTGTTGGGATTGTATGAATGGAGTAAATCAGAAAGATAACTGGGCGCTAAATTATTCAAAATATTAAAAGTGAACAAAATAATTTTAATTTTAATCTATACAATATTTAACAGGGAGCCAATGTAATTTGGCTAAGATTGGAGTTATGTGTTCATGAATTCTCGTACCTGTTAAAAGACGCGCAGCTGCATTTTGAATTAACTGGAGCCGGCAAAGAGAGGAGTGTTGGAGGCCCGAGTAGAGGCAGTTAAAGTCGTCCAATCTGGATGTAATAAATGCGTGGATAAGCTTTTCAAGGTCCTTTAAAGGAAGGAACGGCTTTGCTTTGGAAATCTGACGCAACTGGTAAAAGCTGTTTTTTTACCACAGTGGACACCTGTTTCTCGAGTTTAAAAGAGCCATCCAGGAACACTCCGAGGTTTCTTACAGTGGACGAAAGATGGCTAGCGAGAGGGCCTAGGGCATCAGCTAACTGGTCTAGGGGAGTGTGACTACCAAAGACTATGATTTCGGTCTTATTCTCGTTCAATGTAAGAAAATTATGTGATAACCAAATTTTTACTTCATGCAAACAGTTGAACAGAGGTTGCAAAGAAGCAGACACATCGGATTTCAAAGGTAAATAAATCTGGATATCATCGGCATAACAGTGAAAGGAGATGTTGTGTTTTCTAAAAATTAATCCCAACGGCAACATGTACAAAGAGAAGAGAGCAGGACCGAGCACGGACCCTTGAGGCACACCACAGTAAATAGGGGCAGAAGCCGAGGAGTGTTGCCCCATAGCAACAGAGAACGACCTCTCTGAGAGGTAGGATTTAAACCAGGATAAAACCTTTGAGACCAACAACATGTTCCAGTCTTGATAGAAGAATGTTGTGGTTAACCGTGTCAAAAGCAGACAGGTCAAGTAAAACTAAGACCACAGAATATCCAGAATCAACAGTTAAAAGAAGATCATTAAAAACTCTAAGTAAGGCTGTCTCTGTGCTGTGGCGAGGTTTCAAACCAGACTGAAACTTTTCATTAATACCATTTGCATCTAAAAAGGCCTGAAGTTGTTTTAGAACTACCTTTTCCAATATTTTGGAAATAAAAGGGAGTTTGGAGATCGGCCTGTAGTTAGTGAGACCATTAGGGTCAAGATTTTTCTTTTTCATAATAGGTTGCACAACAGCATGCTTAAAGACAGACGGTACACAACCTGATGACAATGATGCATTCAGCAGAGATAAGATACAAGGACCAATAACATGTAAAGCTTCCTTAAAGAAACAAGAAGGAAGAATATCATGCGGGGAACCAGAGATTTTGAGATGATCAATTATATCTTTTAAAGCAGAATAAGACACTGGCTCAAACTGTTGAAAGACAGTCAAGCATTCAGAAGCTGGAACTGGGTCTAAAACTGATGATGGATGAGATGGATGAGAAGCCCTTAGAGCTGAGATTTGTTCAGAGAAATACTTTAAGAATTTATCACAAAGAGCAGGGGAGGCATCCCTATAAGTGGTAGTGCAAGGGTTTATCACAGAATTAAAAGTATTAAAAAGTGCTCGGGGGTTGTGGCTATTAGTCATAATAATGCTAGACAAAAAGGCAGATTTGGCAGCTTTAACAGACTTTTGATACTTAGACAATTATGGAGGATGTCCAGAGAGACGTGGAGTTTGTCTTTCCTCCATTTTCTTTCAGCACGACGACATTCACGCCTAAGGGCGCGAGTAGTATCATTTAGCCAGGGTTGGGAGGATTTGGCACGTTTAATTCTCAGAGGTGCCACAGAATTAAGGATGTCAGCGCATGTAGTATAAAAGAGGTTAGCAAGCTCATCCGCTGATAAAACCCCATTACAGTTAGCAGCAGAGAGGGGAGAGTCAAGGAAAGCATCAATGAAGTGGGCGATTGACTGGGAGTTAATCGTGCGCGATTGCCGCACAGGGCCATCACTGTTCAAGTCCACAGCGCTCGCTACAGTATTAAAAAAACAGGGAAGTGATCTGAAATCCCAGAGTCCTCTATGTCCGTGATGCAAATATCCAGACCATGAGATAGTACCAAATCAAGTATATGACCTTTAGTGTGAGTTGGTTCACTTACCCACTGGGTGAGATTGAGGGTGCTAATAAGAGCGAGGAAATCCTTAGCTAGCGAACTGTCCTCACAGCAAACATGAATGTTGAAGTCACCAACAATTAATATACGGTCATAACGTGGCACTAGGCTCCCCAGTAGATCAGCAAATTCTGGAAGAAAATCCTTAATAAGTTTCGGGGGACGATACACCACAGCGCAGAGGATGGAGGGGACGCAGTTCACTTCCAATAACTGCACCTCGAAACTGGGGTACAGAACAGGTGGCAGCTGCCGACATCGAAGTTTGTTTTTAAAAACTGAAGCTAGCCCTCCACCTCTTCCAGTGGTCCGGGGTGAGCTAATAAAAGCGTGGTCAGGTGGGAGCAGCTCCGAGAAGGGAAAAAGTTCGCCGGGGCGAAGCCAAGCTTCCGTCAGGAATAAGAAATCCAGTCCCGACGATAGGATAAGGTCATTTAAAATAAAAGTCTTATTCGTCAGTGACCTTGTATTTAATAAGGCCATACGGAGAGTGGTCACACTGTTACTGGTAGGAGAACGCCGCAGCAGGCGAAGGTTGCCGAGATTCGCGCCTCCTCTGGAGGACCGCACCCAGCACCGACCGGGTGGAAGATCAGCTGGGAGGTTCAGGTAACCATAAGGTCCAACAGGGCGAATCCAGCGATGACAGAACAGTCTGAAGTTAGCATGGTCTCGGAGGGCAGAAATACATGACAGAATGTTTGTAGAATAGCGATCATTTGTTGCAACATAGGACTTTAAAAGGGCCTTGATACGAACACGGATGCCGCCACGTTTACCCCGTCTCAGTGAACGTTTCCTTTGAGAGAAGGCAGATGGTAAGTGGCGGAGGTAATCAGGAAAGTCCTTCGAAAGCGGAGGAGGATTGTCAGATCTCCATTTAAAATCTTGTGTCTGGTAGTCCAAAGGCCGGAGATTCAAAAGAGTTTGGCGATCATAGACAAGTAACGTGGAGACATCAGGGCAGCACATAGAGAGAAGGACAATAAACAACAAACAAAAGCGGAGGAGACGGCTTGCCGTGAACACTGGCGCCATCTTGGTTAACACAACAGAAAGAGGAAACCAGCGGATGTCGCGCTAAACAACAGCAGCACGTTTGATCAGCTGTTGTTAGAATTTATTTAATATCACTTTCTAGTATCAGCTGATGTTTGCTGGAGCCACAGCTGTAAAGCTGGTCATGATGTCGGTTTGGATATGTGGTGAGAGGGAAACATGAAGATGAGACCAGGAGATGTCCTTACTGGATCATCAGAGCTGAACTGGTGATGGATTGCAGAGGCCTTATTGACAGTATTTGGCTCTGAATGTCTGTGTGAGCAGGTTTTCTCTCACATGAGTCCTCAGGTAGCCTCTGAATGCTGGACACTTGGAGACCTGTGTCTCTGAGTGGGGCACCAGAGATCACATTAACATGTGTGTCTCTGTATTAACAAACATGCCATATTGGCCCAGTTTATTTTTCTTATCATTGTTGTGAGGAGACCATAAATAGCATTTGTATTTTCTGTTGTTCAGTTCATTTGCTGTTATGGATAAAAAGTCTTTTTTTTGTTTCAAAATAGCTGAAAACTATTCGCTGACAGCTGCCAACATCTGCGAACAAATATAATCCTATAAAGTGGTTCTATATAGCTTTCTTTAGCTCTCGGCGAAGGCGGTCGCACCTTTCTCCTCTCCTCCTCTCCCTTATCTTCCCTGCTTAGCCTCTTGTGTCCTTGTCTTGTCTTGTGTTTTTACTTTCCCTGGACACTCTCTCACAGTCTGTTTCTAAAACCTAAAAGAGGAATTATGGATTTGATCAACTGGTCTCTGAATGCTATTGACACCCTTTTCTCAACGAGAAGTCTGGGCTCGGTGAGCCTGAGTGCCCTGGAGGGACTTTCCCTGCCGGATAAACGATGGACGGGTGGCAGAAATGGAGGATCATGTGCCTGGCGGGACTGTCGATCAAGGACGCTGAAGATATCTCCCTATTCGGAACCATGATAACAGGGTTCTTGCTGATCGGAGCTGGCTTGGCCCTGGCTTATCGGAGAATTAAGGAAGCGGAACCGGCTGTTCAAACACCCCAAGGCTGCCCGCTGGGATTGAAATGATGGGACGAGGCGCGACTTCTCCGAACGGGCTCACTGAGAGCAGCATGGTTAACACCTTGAGAGAAGCTAACGGCTGCCGTGAATACTCAGAATAACACCTCTGAGCGAAAGTTGGATCACATCGTGGAACAGCTCACTGCGGTCGTGAGGTCTCTAAATCTGCTCTTTGAGCAAAAGAATGGCAACATCACAGAGCACAAGTTTGATAACATCAGGGAAAAGCTCGCAGCTCTCCAACGGGAGATTGAGAGACCAGTGTCGGAGTGTTAAAGAACAGCTCTGAAATTCTCATGAGTTGCTCGCATAAAACAAAAATCACCATTTATTCCGGCTACCACTTCGGCGCCAGCTGTGGGCTCAAGGCTGGAGCCGAACAACAACACCCTGATGACGACTGTGTTGAGTCTGTTCCTATGCAAGGCCACCTGGGTTTACTTAGCCTGGCAGGGCGAAGGACACTGTCTCAGCTGAACTCTGGAAACACACACACACATACACTGATACACACTGATCCCCCCTCCCTTTCCAAACGCCTTCGATGCTTGTCCCCTCCCGGGGAAGATGGCGGTCGACTGGACCAGCGCAGACATGCTGCAGGACCGGATGCGCTGTCTACACCGGCTCTCTTACCCTTTACCCGCCCTGTTGCTTGTCTTGTGTTTCATGGTGTATTGATAGTCATGTGCTTTTTGTGCTGAGGTGTTTTTTCTGTTATCAAACTGTTCCCCCACTAGGAGCTCAGTCTGAGTGGAGTTTTTTCTCCTCCTCTCACCTCATGTTATGTATTGTCGTTGTTTTTTCCTATCAGCCGACCTCTCTGACATGTCTTCCCAATGTGTTGTTTGTGTTTAGTTTGGTCAGAAGGTTCCTTTGTAAGTGTGCATGCGCCATTAGCGTGCTGCCTGCTGTAACCTATAATTTCCTTCGGGATTAATAAAGTATTCTGATTCTGATACATAGTGTGTAACTGTTAATATAGAGCATTATTAAATTTATTGCTAATGCAATCATATGACACACTGACTTCTGAGGAAATTTTAAATGGCACTCGCCATCAGAAAGGTTGGCGACCCCTGTTCCAGGACATGCAAAGCGTATTTTTTGCACTTCTTGTAGTTATTATCAGGCTTATTTCAAATGGCAAGAAAAAGTAGTGATGTTGAACAAAGCAGATTTTTTTCCATGTCATCATCCTGCATGACTTACTTTTATTCCTGGCTGAGAACATTTCTACTAAATTAGATGTTATTTTAATACTGATCACATATAGGATGCATGTAAATTGAGTTTTTAATTAAATCCTTGCTTCTCTCACCCCAACCAGTCGCAGCAGATGGCCCCGCCCCTCCCTGAGCCTGGTTCTGCTGGAGGTTTCTTCCTGTTAAATGGTAAATGGCCTGTATTTATATAGCGCTTTACTTAGTCCCTAAGGACCCCAAAGCACTTTACACTACATTCACACACAGGTGATGGCAGCTACATTGTAGCCACAGCTGCCCTGGGGCGCACTGACAGGCGAGTTTAAAGGGAGTTTTTCCTTCCCACTGTCACCAAAGTGCTTGCTCATAGAACAGAGGTTCCCAAAGTGTGGGGCCCACCCCCTATGGGGGGTCGCGGTATGAAAAAAAAAAGAACTCTTGGACACTGCTAGCATAATGGACAGGTTTATGATGGGGCTCCTACACAAACGCAAAGCAGGAGATGAAGCATCGCTGAATATGTTTCCAAACCAATTTCCTTCCAAGCCAAAGACTAGAAAATATGGTGAAGCACATCTTCCCTTTGGCTTCACCTGCGCAAGTGCTAAGGTAGGTCTCTGTGCGACAGAATTACGGTCTGCTCAAATCGAACGCGATAGACGCGATCAGAGAATCAGATTTACATGTAAAGTTAATGTAGAAGCGCAGGTCCTGCAAAAATTCAGCAGCAGATTTGCGTCGCAAAAACGCGTGAAAACCACGCTCCTCAGTTTTTGTGTTGCATTTTGTGCATACGCGCGTTTCGCATCTACGGCTCGAGTTGGAAAAATCTGAACTCCAGCGTCAAATCGCGCCGCGACAACCAATCAGGAGCCTGGTGACGTGGCTCTGACCTAGGTCAAAGGGGCAGATCCAGCCAAAGCCCTTCATACTTCAATGGAGGGAAGGCTCATCAACGCGTAGCAAACAACTCGGAGCTGTACAACACCAGCTGCTTTCAGTACCCAGACAGGAATAAAAAGGACCGAGCTTGGAGGAAGATATGTGAAGAGATCGGGCAACCTGGTAAGTTCATTCATTTCTCTTTTGAAAGTTTTCACTGACCCGGGGAAGCCGCACAAAAGCTAGCAAGCCACCGCTATTTTCCCACTGACGTACAAATACCGTTCTGCTTTTATGCATGTTGTCATTTAGGAATATATTTTATTTTATTTTATTTTATTTTATTTTATTTTATTTTATTTTTTTTTTAATAAATAGGACAGGGGGAATGAATGAGAGAGAGAGGGGGAGAGAAAGAAAGAAAACCAAAGGGGAGAAGAGACGGTGAGAAGGGGGGGGAAGAGAGACAAAAAAAAAAAAAAAAAACTCCTGGGTCACCTGTATGGAGAAAAACAAACAAACAAACAAACAAACAAAAACAAACAGAGGAGACAGCAAACAACAAAGAGCAACATAATAATAGAGAAAACAAAGCACCATCACAATAAACTAGCTAGTCATAGATATCAGTATTTACTAAGTAATAAACGATATTGTGCAGCACGCAAGATAGACAGCGCACAGTGTGCTTTGAGGCAGCAGCCAAGAAAGCTTTAGTCCGCGTCTGTGAATACCCATGTGTGCATACCTGTGTGGATCAGCATGCTTGCATTCCAAAGGTTTCTCCATGTAATGATCTGCTAGGGAGTGTGGGGGGGCCACAGCCCCGTCCTCCAGGGTGTGAAGCGGGTATGGAGGAGATCAAAACTCCAGACATCCAGAGGCCCCCAGAACACAAGAGACCATGGAAGACCAACAGAGGGGCAGCCACGCCACTGTCCCAGTAAGAGCTGAGGAGAGTCCCAGATGAGGGCTCGCCCAGCAGCCGCGGAGCAGAAGTCAGGGGGAGTTGCAGTGACGCGCCCGTGAGCTCCGCCGGCCCCCAGCTGCGCCTGAGTGACCGAGCCCTAGGCCGAGAGGCCGGGGGCACCCCACCTCCAAAGGGGCCCGAGCGAGCCCCAGGCCCCAGGCCCCGACAAGCGGCCGCCAAGGAGTGAGCCGGTGTGTACCCGGACGCCCACCCCCAGACACAAAGAACCACCAACACACCGACACCTGAGGGAGTCCGCCACCGGCAGGGGAAGTGGTGGTGGGTGGAGATAGGCCTCCAAACCTTGGAGGGCCTGAGGTGTCCCCAGAGAGGTGGCGTCTGATACCCAACCTGACATATAGACACAGACATACAGGCACACACAGACACAAACATCCATTCCCAAAAAAAAAAAAAAAAAAAAAAAAAAAAGACAAAGGATGAACTGAAGCTCTGCCATCACGTAATGTCGCATACTGCTGTTTCTGATGTCATTTAAGAAAAAAAAAAAAAAAAAAAAAAAAAAGGAATATATTTTATTGTTTATTAATAAACAGCACACAGTGGTCCCGCTGTTCATCCGTCACTGCTTTGCTTTTTCACTGATTTTTTATTGCACAGTACAGCATTGCATTCTGCAGCCTGATTGACAAATCTGCTCCGTGTCGTGTCTCCTGCGCTTGCCAAATTTATCACGTTTGGTTTTGATAACCATCACGTCCAATAGAAAAAACAGCACAAAAACACCCATAACTATGAGCCTCATTCGGAAATATACACCTGCACCGCGAGGGAAAAAGGCGCACGAAAGTGGCAGGCAGATGAAGACAAACCGCGGCATATTAATACTTTTACGTTTTGCAATCTACAAAGGTTTGCACTTTGAGAATCAATTGTGAGAACTGTGACCAATGTTCATGTGTGTGGAGAAAACAGTGTATAAAGTGCGTGGCCAGGGGCTAGTTATTCTGAGAACCCCTGCTGCAATAAATGAGGGACCACTGTATATACTTTCTCTGATTATATTCAACATGTTAACATTTAATACTGTATTGATAGAGCCAACTGATTCTGCAGCAGAGCATCCCCAGTCCCTGAGCTCCTGCTGCTGCACCCACAGATATGTACAGCAAGCACTGATACCTTTTTAGTCGGTGGGATTGCCTTGTGATCACCTTTACTAAATATCTACAACCAATCTGATTATATCCTGTTTTTTTTCTTTCTTTCTTTTCCTAGGCGGAGTAGTCGAGCGCAGATTCACTGAGCACTCAACACAGACAGCATCGTCAGAAGGAAGAGCGCAGGGCAAGCTAGCGAGACAGAAGTTAAGCTCTCCAGGCAAATTGAACCTCCCCCACCCTCATTCAGATCTGGCGTTTGGAATTATTTTGGTTTTCATGTGACGTATGACCCTGAAGGTAAGCGAGTCATGGACTAAAGTAAAACAGTATGTTTGCCATGCAATGCTCAATTACATGGGTGGGAGCTAGTGTGTTAGCGCAGTTAGCTCGTTAACATGTTGGCCATCTAGCCCCATGCACGGGGCGATCGGCGGTAGCTCGTTAACGGAGATTTGCCGTGTTGTGGCGTTAAGGTCATTTCAATGAGATTAACCTGAAAGCACTAGTGGGAACACAACGAATATGACTGCACATTTACGCCGACATCATCCTAGTGCAAAGACAAAAACAACAAGCATGCTACTAACTTTAGCCGAGTCATTTAGACAGCTGTTAGCACATGATTCTCCTTATGCTGCTGAGAATATATCCCAGAAGAAGCGGATAGTATTGCTTTTATTTTGGAAAGAGACATTTCTCTGTAATAAACTCTCTTTTCCAAAGATGAGTGATTCCTCAATCAGACACAGGGCTTGCAATATCGCTAGCCCGACGTCCCGGGGCTAGCGATCTTTTCAGTCGGGCTACCAAAATCTATCTCTGCCCTGCCCGTCGGGCTATTGTAGGAAAAATATATGTCAATGCTTTTGCATTCTTTCAGAAATGTAGCTGGGTAATTATGTCATTGGCATCGGTGAGCCACTGTCAATATGTGACATATTGAAGTCGCGTTTGAATTTGTGCTTGTTTTTTTGCTTTCACTTTGCAATCGTGCGAACTGTGTATAGAGAGCGACAGCACTGATCTGTGAGTGATGATAATTTGTGCACCAATTCCTCTGACATCGTCTTATTAATCGTTAGCTTACTATGCAAACATGACAAGTGAAATCTCCCGCAGCTTAAACATGTGAGAGGTTGATCGCGCAGAGAATCGCTGAGCTTATGTGAGTACGTGTGTAAAAGCAGCAGGATTTATATTTCAGTTCTGCTGAGCCAAATAAGACAGGTCAGGGTGAAGAAGTGACAGCCAAAGAAAAGCTTACCACAAAACGGAGAAGTTATGACAAATCAGACTATAAGGCAAAAAGAAAGTGCAGCTTTATGGTTTCATGGACAAAAGAATTTCTGTGGCTGCAATATGATGAGCTAAATAACCAGAGCTGCACATAAGTGGTCCGCAGGTGCGCATTCGCTGTCAAAATAAAAAACACGCACAAGGGTTAGGGTTAAATTTAAAAACTGTACTTTTGAGTTAAAATATATATTTATAATTTTAATAAATGACAAATTAAAAAGGCATGAACATTTTTTTTGTATCGAAAAAATATCGAACCGTGACACCAAAGTATCGAACCGAACCGTGAATTTTGTGTATCGTTGCACCCCTAGTGGCTATGTGCTGGTAATGTTACCGTGTGTGAGCAGTCACATTGGCAGCAGACATGTTTCAACAAACTAGTCATATCCCGGCCCTACATTAGCTTGTTTAATGGTTAAGACACTGCAGGTACCACCACTTACTACAGACACCGATGCAAGTTTGTAATAGTCTGTTAATTTAGACTGAAAGAATATACAAACAATATTAACTCACATTATATATGTTAATTACTAATTTGCTTATCGCATAATTTCGGTTACCATTAGCTAACTGGAGCCTAACATTGGCCTTTCATGGTTTTCGATAAACAGCCCACATACCTGTAAAATAACAACACCCAGTAAAAGTCCACATATATAAAGGGTCTACACTCTTTCTCACTGGTGTGTTAGCTTTAAAATCTTATTTACCTTCAAGTGTAAAACTCCAGATGGTAGTAGATTTTCCAAAGCGAGAGACAAAAATGGCGGACAGTGCAGCCGATTTTTCCTTTCCAGGGGGCGGAGCTTGAGGATAAAACACGACTAACTTGTTTCTTTTCAACATGATTTGTTCTAAAAGAATGAATATTCTTAAAGAATATGTGAAAATTAAAAGACAAAAATATGTTTAGATGTGAAATTTAAATTAGTCATGCTGGATATATGAAGTAATTCTATGCAGATTCAACAACCACCCTATTGCATTTTTTTCAGTGTAGATAGAACCATGTAACTAAAGATGAACCAAACTGTTCACAGTTTTATCTACCTCTCAGTTTTAAGAAAGGCTGGTGACCCCTGTTATAGAGTCTGACAGCTGCGAGGATTATATACAAATATTCAACTATACCAGAATTAAACCAGGTCTAAATACAAAAAAAGGAGTGAGTATCACTACAAAGATTAACCCACAGTGGTCCTCATACCCAGGGGCGTTTCTAGGATCAGAGCTTTGGGGGTGCTGAGCACCCAGAGAGCTGCCCACACTGTTAGCCTTTGCAGTAATTTCCATAGCTTAGTACTGCAAAATCAACAGTAAAAAACTCTAAAGGATGTTAGCAGTTTGGTACTGTAATTTGCATGAAAATTCCATGAGATTACATTATTTTTACGGTAACTCACCGTACTCATGGAAACAGCTGTAAAATACAGCAAATGTAACAATTGGTGATGTTACTGAGATTATACTATTACACCATCCGGATTTATGTTGTTTTCTACTGTAGATCTAAGAGTAATTACTTAAATCCTCATTCAGAGTGTGTTACTATAAAATGTGATTCACTGTGAAAGCAGTATAACATATAAACTACAATATACAGCATCATTTTTAACTTAAGGAGTAAGTTGCAGCCACACTAAAATTTAATTCCTTGAACTGAGTGGAACCTCATATATTAATAAATGTATTTGTTTATTCAAACAATGTGAAACATTAGTAATACTATTAATTAATAGTATACTTGTAAGGTTAGTATTGTGATAGAGTCGAGTATATTTAATTATACCCTTGTAGACATTATGACATTATGCTAGTACAATTATGGTGAACAAAAAGTACATCTAAAAGTTCATTTCAAGAATACTGTTATGTACTAAAACGGGGGCCAATATAGTCCCAAGAAGCATTATTAGTATACGTACTAGGTAAGATATACTTGGGAAATATAATTGAAGTATGCTTGTTTTTTGTATGGCCAGCAACAAAAACTAATGGCTACATTTAGAGTAATGTTTAAAAATGACTTCATGTAGCAGGATGTTGCTTTTTTCTCTTCTTATTCTTTCTTATACTGACCTTCATTTGTTTTGTATAAGGTGGTACTTTTTAAGACACCTCTGCCTAACTACAGTGAACTGACCTAATATATGACGACCTCTGGTCATCATATGTTTGTTCATGTTTGTTCATGTTTAGCGTGTCGGGTTACGTTTTTAAAGCTTTGTAATGTGACAGGTGCGATAGCCGACACCACACCTTCACCTGACGTACAACGTGACGTATGACGCACACGTCGGGTATTCACTTTCAAAACAACAATGGGGATAGAAAATATTGCTCGAGGTGGTTAATGCTCCTTTCGCTGGTTGCCAACCACCATTAAATAACAAGAAGAAGAAAATATTGATCTGCTTCTCTTAGTTTTGCACGTTTAAGCCGCAATTCAGACTCAAAAAAAACTGCAAAGCAGGAGAACAACATGGCCATCAACTATTCTGTGCCACAGATACAGTTCGCTGCAGCACAGAGTGATGATGAGACCGTTAACATGTGCAACTTAGAAGTAGTCAGAGGTAACTGGATGTTCAATCGGGTTAAATGCAAGGTTGATTGGATTATATCTGAAGGTCGTATGCTATTCGTGGTAACTCTGCTAGACTCCAAATTGCTCGTCCATGCGGGAGTATCTCAAAATTAAATGAAACCACTTAACACTTTTTCCCTAAAACGGACTGACATGGGACACATTAAAGTTGGATCGGAACCTGCTAATCAGTCTGAAGGTAAGTGTTTTTTTCACTTATTCGAGAGAAGTCCGAAATGCGTTCTTAGTACTGTTTGTTTTGACTTTTAAGCTACCAGGATATTTTCATTTAAAGACAAAATGTCAATATCTCTGAATGTGGAGACTCAAAAGACTAGTTAGGTAATTTGCCGATGGATTTATGAGACTTGATAGAAACTTGGACGTTTGCAACAGGTGAATCGGTGAACTACCGAGGTTGCGCCCAAATGCTTAAAGCTGTTAGCTGGTCAGTGTTTTCAGGTGTGCTTGTACTACCTGTACGGTGCGGAGTGCTGACTAAGTCATGTTAAACCCATTAAAGCGTCGAGCTCAAATATCTTTTCATGTTTGTGCACTGCTCTCTTGTCGGCACACATTTTCTGTTTATTGAAGCCTTTTGTGAATAATTTTGATCATGTAAAATGTGGGAATTGGTCCCTATTGACAATACTCTTATTTTTTGCATTGCATATGTCATTCAGGAAAGGTAATTGGTCACTGAAGTTTTTGCAACTGTGTATTTCTAAATTTTGTGGCTTCAGTGCACGTTTATTATATTTATATTTATTTTATATTTTGTTTGATGATTTAAAGTCTCACACACAACCCGTCGATAGGGGGGCGGCTGCTTCCAAATAGAGCACATTTCATTCATAATGATGTAAATCCAAGCCCATTATGTATTCATGATTTGAATCCTGGGTTGTGTGAAATCCCAGAAATAAACCTTAGACAAAGTGAATCTGTGAACTAAGGTGTAGCCAAAGCCTTCAAGACCTTGAAAAGGACAAAATCATTGACCGCCTTACATATCACCGCCTTTACCCAGGGGATACCATACCCTGCATTTACGGACTTCCTAAAATCCACAAGGAAGCTGTCCCACTCAGACCCATAGTCAGTAGCATAAACTCAGCCACTTATAACATTGCTAAACACCTTGCTACCATCCTTGCTCCTCTCGTGGGGAACACCCCACACCACATCAAGAACTCCACCGACTTCACCGACAAGGTCCAGAAACTTACCCTGGATCCAGATGAAACCATGGTGTCCTTTGATGTAGTCTCTCTCTTCACTTGCATACCCACCACGGAGGCCGTGGAGACTGTCAGAAAACGACTACAAGAAGACAGCTCCTTGGAGGACAGGACCAACTTCACACCCAATCAGATCTGCACACTGTTAGACCTCTGCCTCACCACTACATATTTCAAGTACAACGAAGGCTTTTACAGACAAAAACATGGCTGTGCCATGGGCTCCCCCGTGTCACCTATTGTAGCAACCTTTACATGGAGGAAGTGGAAAGGAAGGCTCTTGGCTCTTTCAAAGGAAGAGTACCCAGCCACTGGTACAGATATGTGGACGACACCTGGGTCAAAATCAAGACACAAGAAGTGGAATCTTCACTGCGCACATTAACGCTGTGGATAAAAACATCAAGTTCACCAGGGAAGACACAAAGGACAACTGTTTGCCTTTCCTGGACTGCGCTGTGCACATTGAAGAGAACGGCAAACTCAACATCGAAGTTTACCGGAAGCCCACACACACGGACCAGTACCTCCTCTTTGACTCC
Source organism: Astatotilapia calliptera (assembly GCF_964374335.1). Taxonomy (NCBI): domain Eukaryota; kingdom Metazoa; phylum Chordata; class Actinopteri; order Cichliformes; family Cichlidae; genus Astatotilapia; species Astatotilapia calliptera. Next base: position 40,734,736 of record NC_137435.1, on the reverse strand, counting down.
CATCACCCTCTGGAACACAAACTTGGAGTAATTAGGACCCTACACCACCGGGCAGAACATGTTCCCTCTAAGCCTGAAGGAAAAAGAAGGAACACACACATGTAAAGGAAGCACTCAAAACGTGCGGCTATCCTAAATGGGCGTTCGTACAGTCAGCAAAGAGGCACAGAAAAGAAGACCAGACACCAGCGAGGGAGGATAAGAAGGACAGACGCAACAACATTGTCATCCCCTATGTAGCCGGTGTATCAGAGAAACTCAGGAGAGTTTTCTCCAAGCATGACCCAGCAACACGTTCAGACAGAAACTGGTTCACCCGAAAGACAAAACGCCAAAACACAAACTTAACAATGTGGTGTATGCTGTACAGTGCAGCGAGGAATGCTCAGACCTCTACATTGGAGAGACCAAACAGCCACTTCACAAGCGCATGGCACAACACAGAAGAGCCACCTCCACAGGACAAGACTCAGCAGTCCATCTGCATCTTAAGGTCAAAGGTCACTCTTTCGAGGATGCCAATGTTCACATTTTGGACAGAGAGGACAGATGGTTTGAAAGAGGAGTGAAAGAAGCCATCTATGTGCACTGTGAGCGACCATCTTTGAACAGAGGCGGGGTTTACGACACCAACTCTCTGCCATCTATAATCCAGTTTTGAGATCCTTCCCAGACGCCTTAACGCCCACTCACATCCTGGGCCATCTGACCTCAGGAATTCGCATGATAAGGTGGGGCCAGGTTTCACAATGAACACACCCGAAACTCTGGCTGATTGGGACCCACACCCAGTTTCACACCTTGTCTCAGGCGATCAGGGGGTCCTTTTGTCCCTCTGTGGGGGGAAACTCCCACTAGGTTTAAATCTGGGACTCTCCACCATTTGACCTTAGAACTGAAGAAGCTTCTCGGATGAGAGGTGAAACGTCTTCAAGCAACTTAAAGAAGTCCAGACGCTTTTCTTTGCAAGCTCCTTTGACTACGATGACCTGGATGACTGAGAACCTTCACAGAACCCTAACTTATATCTTTACTCAGCCGACAGGAAGACACTAAATATGCAAACTAAGAACCCCTTTTTAAAAAACACTATAATGATCTGGTTAGAAACACATAACTACTTGGGAGAAATGTTACAACTGTCTCGGTTTACTCTGATATTTGGAAATAACAGCTTTCTTCCTGGTAGGGCGGATGCAGGTTTTAAATTTTGGTTCGATCAAGGTATAAGAAAAGTGTCTGATAAATTTAGGAATACAGTTTTTTTCAATCGCTAACAAGCGCCTACCCATACTTCAGATACTTTTTCTAAACTCTTAACACAGACTCACACCTACAAAACACAATTGGCCAAATGGATAATTTTCTTCTCAAAAATACATTTTGTTAAATATATATTAACTCTTCATTACAAAATAGAACACATCTTTCTCTGCACACACTAACATGACAAAAACACTATAAACCTGACTCAAAATGAAATTAGTCTGTCAAAGAATAACACTTGTTTTCACCTCACAAGGTACATGCAGTCAATCAAAGTACACCTTGTTTCAAAATACTGGCTATTACAGTTTTTTTCAGTCGCTAACAAGCGTTTGTCCAAACAGTTGTCACATTTGCAAAACTCTAAACACAATTAGCACAGCATCGGTCTGTTGTGGCCATACCATTCACACATTTCATGTCGTGTTCACCCAATATACAGTCAGTGAACACATTTCCACAATGCTTACATTTTCTTAACAGACAAGCTATACCTCCCAACAAAATTATGGACTGTTTTTGTAGTATCTACGAATGTTAACACACAACATCCCACAATAGCAAAAACAATATTCCAAACCTTAGATACAGTATAAAAGCCTCTGCTTCTGCAATGATATCAGTACAAAAACAATATCAATATCAAAAATATATCTCAGCTGATAATAAACAAACAACTGAATAATTGACACACAGCCTATTTATGTTGGGTAAATTGGGCCAACCACAGCTTCTTCCATTCTGGCTTAGACTCAGTGGGGTTTATAAGGCAAGACCTTGAGGAGTGATGTTTTTGGAAACAAAAAAAAGACAAACACTGTAATGTCTGGTCGAGGAAGAGTAAGAGCAAGGGGCCCAGGGAGAAGAGCAGGCCCAAGGAGAGGGCAAGGTAGAGGTGTAAGAATGCGTGGTGGTGGCATTCCAAGGGCTGCAAGAACAGTAGTCAGTGATGAAATTCGTGCCACTATCATTGACCATGTAATCAACCATGGTCTTTCACTAAGAGAGGCTGGTGAAAGAGTGCAGCCCAATTTGAGGCGGTCAACGGTTGCCTCCATTATACGCATCTTTCAACAAACCAACAGGTAAGTATTGCATTTTACATGGATTGTTTCTATTCTCACTTGACATGTCAATATGGTCATACAGTAATGCATATGTTGAATTTTCTGTCTTTCTAAAGAATGCAACGTCTTCCACCCTCTGGGGGAAGATGAAAGCTCCTCAGTAATGATCAGGAGCTTGCCATTGTAGAAATGGTTACTGCAAATAATGCAATAAAACTGCGTGAAATTCAAACTAGAATTGTGGCGGACCATGAGATATTTGACAATATCGATAGAATCAGCCTCACAACCATTACGCGGACATTGTCCAAACACAGAGTGCGGATGAAGCAGCTCTACACTGTTCCCTTTGAGAGGAACAGTGAGAGGGTCAAGGAGCTACGACGACAATATGTCCAGGTATAGTGTATATTCAATCCAATGTCCAGTTCTATAAGCTTTGCACTTTGCAAGTAGGTAACCTACACAATACTAGGTTACAGTACAGTATGGTATACAGTAATAACATGACTTACATAAACTTTGTTTCAGAGAGTTATGGAATTGGAGGCCAACCAGGCCCCTCATGAATTCATAGACATCGATGAGGCAGGATTCAATCTGGCCAAAAGGCGTCGACGTGGACGAAATGTAATTGGAAAAAGGGCCACAGTTGATGTGCCAGGACAGAGAGGGGCAAACATTACCATGTGTGCAGCAATTGCAAATGCAGGATTACTCCTTCACAAATGTCAGGTTGGACCCTATAATACAGAGTGCTTGCTTGCCTTTCTCAATGATCTCCACCAGCGCCTGGTTCCAGAGCAGGGTCAGGAGGGTGAAAACATGAGGACCTTTGTAATTACCTGGGAAAATGTGGCTTTCCATCACTCGCAAGCAATAACAACATGGTTTGAAGTCCACCCAAGACTGGTAAGTCTCTTCCTTCCACCCTATTCACCTTTCCTCAACCCCATAGAGGAGTTTTTTTCTGCATGGAGGTGGAAGGTTTATGACCATCAGCCACATGACCAGATGTCCCTCCTTGAAGCCATGGATGCTGGCTCCAGGGACATCACAATTGACGATTGCCAAGGGTGGATCCGACATACCAGGCAGTTTTATCCCAGGTGCATCGACTTGGATAACATCAGATGTGATGTTGATGAAAACATGTGGCCTAACCCTGAAGATCGCAGAGATTAGATGCAAAGTTTTTGCCTTTTTTTAGCCCCCCTCCCCCTCCCCCCCTTTTTATCTTGGCTTTTTGCTGTTGTTTTTTTGTTCAGAATGCTCTTGTGTGTTTCATGGATATTTTGTTCACTGTAAGCAATACTGTAAAACTTTCTCTGTCCTATCATACCGTGTTTCTACTGTACCTCCTGTAGTAAACAGTAAAGAAACAAAAACTTGTTTGCTTTTTACTGGAATGCTTTTGAATGTGAACATTACTGTACATGTGGACATACAGTTACCAACCAAGACATTTCTGGTGTCAAAATGGTGGATTGCATGTTTCGCATGGAAATACCTGTAAAACTGAAACATAAAAGTCTATGCAGTTTTTGTAATGTCAATAATAGCCAGTATTTTGAAACCTGGTGTACTTTGATTGACTGCATGTACCTTGTGAAGTGAAAACAAGTGTTATTCTTTGACAGACTAATTTCATTTTGAGTCAGATTTATAGTGTTTTTGTACAGTTAGTGTGTGCAGAGAAAGATGTGTTCTATTTTGAAATGAAGAGTTAGTATATATTTAACAAAATGTATTTTTGAGAAGAAAATTATCCATTTGGCCAATTGTGTTTTGTAGGTGTGAGTCTGTGTTAAGAGTTTAGAAAAAGTATCTGAAGTATGGGTAGGCGCTTGTTAGCGATTGAAAAAAACTGTATTGACATTACAAAAACTGCATAGACTTTTATGTTTCAGTTTTACAGGTATTTGCATGCGAAACATGCAATCCACCATTTTGACACCAGAAATGTCTTGGTTGGTAACTGTATGTCCACATGTACAGTAATGTTCACATTCAAAAGCATTCCAGTAAAAAGCAAACAAGTTTATGTTTCTCTACTGTTTACTACAGGAGGTACAGTAGAAACACGGTATGATAGGACAGAGAAAGTTTTACAGTATTGCTTACAGTGAACAAAATATCCATGAAACACACAAGAGCATTCTGAACAAAAAAACAACAGCAAAAAGCCAAGATAAAAAGGGGGGGAGGGGGGCTAAAAAAAGGCAAAAACTTTGCATCTAATCTCTGCGATCTTCAGGGTTAGGCCACATGTTTTCATCAACATCACATCTGATGTTATCCAAGTTGATGCACCTGGGATAAAACTGCCTGGTATGTCGGATCCACCCTTGGCAATCGTCAACTGTGATGTCCCTGGAGCCGGCATCCATGGCTTCAAGGAGGGACATCTGGTCATGTGGCTGATGGTCATAAACCTTCCACCTCCATGCAGAAAAAAACTCCTCTATGGGGTTGAGGAAAGGTGAATAGGGTGGAAGGAAGAGACTTACCAGTCTTGGGTGGACTTCAAACCATGTTGTTATTGCTTGCGAGTGATGGAAAGCCACATTGTCCCAGGTAATTACAAAGGTCCTCATGTTTTCACCCTCCTGACCCTGCTCTGGAACCAGGCGCTGGTGGAGATCATTGAGAAAGGCAAGCAAGCGCTCTGTATTATAGGGTCCAACCTGACATCTGTGAAGGAGTAATCCTGCATTTGCAATTGCTGCACACATGGTAATGTTTGCCCCTCTCTGTCCTGGCACATCAACTGTGGCCCTTTTTCCAATTACATTTCGTCCACGTCGACGCCTTTTGGCCAGATTGAATCCTGCCTCATCGATGTATATGAATTCATGAGGGGCCTGGTTGGCCTCCCATTCCATAACTCTCTGAAACAAAGTTTATGTAAGTCATGTTATTACTGTATACCATACTGTACTGTAACCTAGTATTGTGTAGGTTACCTACTTGCAAAGTGCAAAGCTTATAGAACTGGACATTGGATTGAATATACACTATACCTGGACATATTGTCGTCGTAGCTCCTTGACCCTCTCACTGTTCCTCTCAAAGGGAACAGTGTAGAGCTGCTTCATCCGCACTCTGTGTTTGGACAATGTCCGCGTAATGGTTGTGAGGCTGATTCTATCGATATTGTCAAATATCTCATGGTCCGCCACAATTCTAGTTTGAATTTCACGCAGTTTTATTGCATTATTTGCAGTAACCATTTCTACAATGGCAAGCTCCTGATCATTACTGAGGAGCTTTCATCTTCCCCCAGAGGGTGGAAGACGTTGCATTCTTTAGAAAGACAGAAAATTCAACATATGCATTACTGTATGACCATATTGACATGTCAAGTGAGAATAGAAACAATCCATGTAAAATGCAATACTTACCTGTTGGTTTGTTGAAAGATGCGTATAATGGAGGCAACCGTTGACCGCCTCAAATTGGGCTGCACTCTTTCACCAGCCTCTCTTAGTGAAAGACCATGGTTGATTACATGGTCAATGATAGTGGCACGAATTTCATCACTGACTACTGTTCTTGCAGCCCTTGGAATGCCACCACCACGCATTCTTACACCTCTACCTTGCCCTCTCCTTGGGCCTGCTCTTCTCTCTGGGCCCCTTGCTCTTACTCCTCCTCGACCAGACATTACAGTGTTTGTCTTTTTTTTGTTTCCAAAAACATCACTCCTCAAGGTCTTGCCTTATAAACCCCACTGAGTCTAAGCCAGAATGGAAGAAGCTGTGGTTGGCCCAATTTACCCAACATAAATAAGCTGTGTGTCAATTATTTAATTGTTTGTTTATTATCAGCTGAGATATATTTTTGATATTGATATTGTTTTTGTACTGATATCATTGCAGAGGCAGAGGCTTTTATACTGTATCTAAGGTTTGGAATATTGTTTTTGCTATTGTGGGATGTTGTGTGTTAACATTCGTAGATACTACAAAAACAGTCCATAATTTTGTTGGGAGGTATAGCTTGTCTGTTAAGAAAATGTAAGCATTGTGGAAATGTGTTCACTGACTGCATATTGGGTGAACACGACATGAAATGTGTGAATGGTATGGCCACAACAGACCGATGCTGTGCTAATTGTGTTTAGAGTTTTGCAAATGTGACAACTGTTTGGACAAACGCTTGTTAGCGACTGCAAAAAACTGTAATCAGCTACCATCTCTCCTATGGACTTTTTCAGCCCAGCACAGCCCCGCCCTCCAGCACTATCAGCAGCAGCAGCAGTAACCCCTCAGCAGCAACATTGTCAATCAAAACATGCGCGCTTTGCATTGTCTCCACCTGCTGACAGATAGATGTGATTCCATATTAGATTCTTGATGAATGTGGGTTGTTGTGACTCAGCCCGGTTAATTTTGAGCACCCCCCCGCGCCCTATCTGAGGATTGCTTGACTGCAGCAGCATGTGGACTGCCGCCATGAAATGATGTCTTTACTGCCTGCTTCCATTGAACCTTCAGCCTCTCTTGCATCATCTTCTCATGAAGCCTAACCTTAAAACGATAGTATATAGTGTTTTGAAAACCTAGTCGTCTGCAGCCATCTAGTGTTCCTATTACTCACTGCATGGTCCCTGTTCAGAGAACGTGTATGTGCGAGGATTTACCAACAGGTGGCAGCAGTGGATTAGAATAAAGAGCCTTTGGGAGCTGCTAACCTTTGCCTGTCTGCATATTTTCTTGTCAAGCTTTGTATGCTATGCTGATATCCTTCTCTCTGTTCTATATCACCTTTGAGTTTTCTCTCCTAACTGCTGATGATGTCTCTGCATTGATAAACGTATGGTTTACTTGCTACATGTGAACCTGATAGAAGGCTTCATTGTTAAATGGTGTCTTTGCCTTCAAAGAGCCACACAAAGAACAACAAGTTTCAACTGATATCAGTCAAACAAATGTGGTAACATGCTTGAGTAATAAAAGAACTATTGTGTGTACCCTGTGTGTACCCTGTATGACCTGCAGGACAGTCTGTGTGTGTCTGTGTGTGCAGAGCATTAAGTCACGTTTTTCTTTGGTTCCTACTGTAGAAACTGTGCAAGTTGCCACTTGTGTGAAGGTGCAGGTAGTGTTCATTAAATGAGTTTCAGTGCAGCCTGAGAGCACTTTGCTTGCAGCTTAAAGTATTGCTTTCACCTCTCGTTCAGTTTGCGACACCTTTCTTTGGTGAGACTGAACAGACTTGTAGATCGCTGCTCTTTTGCGCTTAAAGCATAAATTAAAAGGAAAATGATTTTCTCATTATTCACTTCCGAGATTGTAGTTTCCCAAGATGTTATGCAAGTTCTAAACATCGAATGTGGAACTGCTCTTTTACAAATAACACCACCCAAGGCAAAAGTCACGTTCAAAGTTCAAGGAAACAGGGAAAAACCTACGGGGGAAAACACCGACACCGTGTTAATAATAGAAGAAAGGCGTTGCTGTTTCACTCCTTCATAACCAGCAGTTGGAAGGGTGAGGGGACATTACTTAAATTAAAAAAAAAACAAAAACATTCAGATTTTATGAAGGCTCCAAGTTTGATTGACAGGCATCCCAAAAGATGCTGCAGCAGCCTTTAACTGTCTGCTTCCCCTGCTTTCACTAATTAAATGAAAATGTCCAAGAGGTTCAGGCTTTAGTGTAGTCAGCCTATTGTGACCGCAACATTGTCTTTTGGGATTATTCATTTGACATCAGTCACAGAAAGCCTCAGTAAGGAGGTACGTTGAATAATCTCTTTAGATTGAAGAGAAAATATGAATGTATGAGATGAGCAACTGATCTAAATGTGACACAGTGCAAACGAGAGTTCATAGAGTCTTGCTACATGACTTTTCCCTTTTATGTTTAGTTATTAAAAGAAGTGAGAAGAGGTCATATTTTGGGTCAACACAGCATTTTGGAACAATTTAACTTCTCACTCAAAATGAGCGGATATAGCACAAACACTGAGTAATTATGAGTCAACAATCAGTCTTTCTAACAAAAAGCACAGAGCTTGTTACAACCTGACACATTTCTTAATAACTGTTTTTGAACTTCTTTTTCAACTTAAAGTTGTGCTTCTTCCTCAGATGACCTGACCTCACCTGCAAGTCATGCACTTTTTATATTGAAGCTAAGTACCCCACAGCATCATGCAAGCTACTGCACACCCCCATCCCTCCATTTTCCTCTTTAATAATAACATAGTGGGACAAGTTCATGCAGTGTGATGACAACCTGTTTGTCTGCCCCATCCATGCCAGCGAGTAAGAGGACGAGGCAGTTCTCAGGGAAGCTGATGTTTAACTAAGATAAACTGTAAAAACACCTGGTACAACTGCACATGTTCCTGGTCAGAAACTGAAAAGGGAAGTTCCATAACTTCCTGAATATGGATGCCATATTAAGAGACGTCTTGATGACTTTGAGATATGATATTGCAAGAAACGCTTTATGTTTTCTCTTTGGTCCTGTTAATTCTATGGATCTTATAATTATCTATGAAGCTTAAGGCCAATATTTGCACTGACGGTACACTGAAGTGACAGGCTGAGGTGTTAGGCAAGACCCCATACAGGTGCTTTTGTTTTCACATATCCAGACCAGAGGCAGAAGAAAGTAGAAGAGGGTTCTTGATGGCTTCTAAGATGTCCCACATATCAAATACAAATATTTTGCTGGAAAAGTGGTTCGGTTGGCGGACAATGTGGAACTCCTCACAAAGGAAGATAGTGCAAAACATGGGCGGATCATTCTGGTTCATGTGAGCAAAAAATCTGTTTAAAGATGAAAAATTACAAAGAAAGAAAACACAAGTGAATAAAACAAATGTTGTAAATCTGGGCTACTAAACACCGGATCTCTGTCCTTTAAGTCCTGGGTGATAAATGATTTAATAATTGATCAAAATATTGATTTAGCTTTCCTGTCTGGAACCTGGCTGCAGCAACTGTCAGAAAGCGTGGACTACAGAGGAGGTGCAGCCACTCTCTTAAAGACCTGGACACAGTTATAGCTCATGGGCCTCATTCAGGGTTTCTGTCACATTACTTCACATCATGTCATGGAGTTCCACTTTGTTCTGTGATGGGAACGATACATTATCATTGAAATGTTTGCCTGAGGCAACATCATCATTGCTATGCAGACAAAACCCAGCTTTATTTATCTATAAGGCCAGAGACAAATCCATTAAACTTCAGAAACGCCTTAAAGACACAAGGTTTGGATGTCCCCAAATGTTCTTCCCCTAAATCAGGTGAGTTTGATATAGGATCAGACAGCTCCAGGACTTTGAGTGATACACTGAGCACTTCCCCCTCACCTCTTTTTACTCCCCACATCTTTATAATGTCATTACATTTTTCATCGTCTCTCTCTGTTAGTCTGCGCTCTCTTTTTCTTGTCTTCCTTCTTGTCCCCTCACCCTCAGCCAAGGGCCGCCTCACCCTGAACCTGGTTCTACTCGAGGTGTCTTCCTGTTATTATTAGTTATTCCTTCCCAGTGTCATGTGCTTGCTCATGGGGGTCACTTGATTGTTGGGGTTTTGCTCCATCACTGTGGGTTCTTTACCTTACAGTATAAAACTTATTGAGGCGACTGCTGTTGTGAATTGGCGCTAAAAAACTAAATCTGAACCGAATTGGAATTTGGCTCGCTGACAGTGGAGTAGACAATGATGATGATGTTCTCAGGAGGCTTGGGTGGAGGTTGGGATTGGTGGAGGAGATGGAACCCCTCTGGTTGACTGAGCTGTGGAGGGACAGGACAGGTTGGGCTTCAGTCAGCTGGTTAAGGACATAACTACAGATATTGAATCAACTATGTAGTGCTGTCAAAACACTTGAGATTAAGCTGTCATCACAAGTAACGCGATACAAAACATTTAACGCTATTAACGCATCTGGAGTTCAGAATGACTCAAAATCCATGAAATGTTTCTGTCAACGCATTTCGGGCAGTTTGTCCAAGTAGAGTTACCTTCACACATGCGCAAATCAATGTAGTCGATCTGGTAGTAGTGATGGGATTCCAGCTCTTTTTAGAGAACCGACTCTTTCGGCTCCGAACCAGCTCTTCAGGTTGTTTTGTTGCTAAAATTAATTTATTATTAACAATAATATAAAACTATGCACAAAAGGAATTACTAACGTAAAAAAAAAGTGGTTTTATTTATATATGTTTATATATAAATATATGAGGTGGCCCCTAGAGACAAAACACGTACAAACTCCAAAACACATTTCTAGCATGAACTGAACTTCCAAAGCAGAGCTACTAGATCACTTAAATTACACAATTGAAAACATGAAAGCATGTGTGTATTGTTTGTGTATTTATACACAGGCACTCGTATATATTCAAATAATTTAAAAATATGTTCATTTACCTGTTACTACCACACACCAAATCCGGTCGTTGGTACTTGCTGGCTTGTGTAGCCACGAGGTAACAAAAGCTCAACACTGCCCCCTAGCATCCTGGAGCACTTCTGTTGTGTTTTATACGTGTTTTGGAGTTTTTATGTGTTTTGGAGTTTGTACGTGCTTCGGGGTTTGTACATGTTTTGGAGTCTGTACGTGCTTTGTCTCTGGGGGCCACCGTAAATATACTTTTATTTATTTACTCCACATAAAATGTAATAAATAAATCATATAATACAAAAACCAACTATTCACATTTCAACTTTTAACTAATTAAATTTTCAGCTTTTTCCTTTTAAACAAATTTAAAGTGAAACAACACAAAACACTACAAACCACAACACAATTAAATATAAATTAAAATATGAAAACAAAAAGAAGATGCACATCCTCTGTCATATGGGCCTGCATGAATAAACTTTCTGAATCCTTTATCATCTGCAACTGAAAATAGTTGTGGATGATTACTATACCTTTCTAATGTGACGTTGTTGTCCCTGCTCTCTCTCTCTCCCTCCCGCTCTGTTCCTGTGCTACTGAGTGTAACTACCGCCCCTCCCCCCTCTGCTCAGCGTAAAGCACAAGGCTCGCTGTGGAGTGAAGCGGGAAAAAAGAGAGAGAGAAAGAAAACAACCCACGGCTCGCGATAAGGAGCGGCTCGTGTCGTTCACTTCAAAGACCCGGCTCTAAGAGCCGTTTCGTTCGCGACCCACACATCACTATCTGGTAGTGACGGGCAGCTGAACCAGTCAACTCAATATGGAAGATGCTAAACGCACATTGGCCCTCTTGATGGGAAATTTGGGTATTAAAAAAATAACAAGTCGACCAACATAAAGTCTCATGCACATTGTGGAAGCACTCCCAGCTTAAAATATCACATGGACTTGAAGCATACGTTAGTCGGGGATGCTGCTAGCACTTTGGCTAACGCGTCACACAGAGCAATATGTCCAAGTCGACCTCGGACATATTGACTGACGCCAAGTGGATTGCAACAAACTGCAGACGTGTTAATATCGTTGAGAACAGGCGCTTTACAAGCTTTGGTTCCTCGTTTCAAGGACTCGAAGCCTCCCCAAGAGTGACAGAGAGAGAGTGGATAAATGCTTACAGAGTTTGTACATGAATGTTCAAGATGTTCAATAAACATGTTTAGTTTGTATATTTTCCCTTTTTTCTCGAGTCTGTTTGCTCATGAAAAATGAAATGCGATTAACCTCTTAAGCTCCAAGCCTAACTGATCTCCTACGGGGGCAAAAGGCAGGAGATCAGTTAGGCTTGGGGCTTAAGAGGTTAATATAGAATAAAAATTAATTATATTTAATTGTGATTAAAATCCAAATTAATCCCCAGTAACCCTGTGATGAATCCTATTAAAAATTGTAATTTGAGAACAAATATATATTATATATTAGTGCATACTTAACTATTAGTATGGAGGTTTTTAAAAACGTTGTATTTCACAGGAGAGCTTGTGCTAAAAGAAAACTATTAAGCATAGATTCTTTCTTTATTCTCCATTTATTTCATTATATTGCATTAATGTCTGTTACAAGCTTAAATATAAAGTGTAATTACAGCCAGGCTATTGATCAAGTAATTGGGATTAATAGCAATTAATTACAGAAAATTGTGAGATTAATTAGTTAATTTTTTAAAAATCTATTGACAGCACTAATGTATATATGTATTAAGCAGACCTGTACACACCTGCTCAGGTAATAATCAGTGTTTGGCTGTAGTGGCAAAGCAGCTTTGTTCATGTAAATAAGCTCTTTGTTTAATTGCGCGTGTGGGAACTCCCCTATCAGAGCTGGTTCGTGCTGCTAATGCATATCAGCTCACGATGAGGAAAACTATTCATGAATAATTCAAAGGCTCAACTATCAAAAGTTATTGAAATCATTTTTATTGTTTCAGTGGAAGTAAGGCCTGTCATTACTCAGTAGGCAAATATTAACCTAGCATGGGACTTTCCACTTGTGCTTCATGTTTTTCTTCAGCAGCCTTTGGGGGGCATCGAGTGACAACATTCACTGTTTCCTCTTCTCATGCAGCTGTGACCTTATGAACTTTTGATGTGCTGGTGGATATTCTTTCACCTTCTCGAGCTGCTTAAGCATTAATGAGACGGGAGCACTGCGGCTTTTCCCTGAAGCAGCATGTTTGTTGCAGGATTTCAAATCCCCTGCACAGGTGACACTGTCCTGTTCTGCACACACGCATGCATGTGTACATGCTATGTGTCCGTGACAGAGTGAGGTAGTGAATGAAAGGTGAAAGTGAAGCCACAGACCCCAGTGAAAGATGTTTGCTCTGCAGGTGGAGGCATGTTTCAGACCCTTTAAGGCTTGGCATGTACACACAGGTTAAGAAGAGCAGGAACGCAACACATGCACACAAAATCATTCCACACACCCACAGCCCTTTTTTTTAACCTTATCTGGAATCTGTTTATATTGCTAATACTAATACCACAGTACTATCTACCATACTATGACTTTACTGCAGGCTTATAGCAATTTTAATAAACACACACAGGAAAAAACCGAGCACTCAGGGAGACCCGCTGGGGCCGTGAGAGGTCAGAGAAACAGGTCACGGCAGTTTAAAGGATTTGGCAGCTCTGAGATCACAGAGGGGGTAGACAGGCTTTTAGAGGAGCATGAGATCATGAGTCCAAGTTCCTTCAACTCATAAATGCTATTAACTGCAATAGTAAACAATCAAGCATGTCATGATCCGCGGTTTTTGACACAGTGTTTTGAACTTTTGAACTCATCTAATACTTTGGAGTTATTATTTTTTGATCATTGTTTACGTTTGGTGGTTTTCATTAGTCTGATTTCTCGTTTAGGTCCAAATGCGTCGATGTTTAGTCCTCGTTTGGTTTTCTGTTTGTGTTTAGCGGTTATATCCTCAGGTGTTCTTTAGTTCTCGTCTTGTGTGCGTGTTTAGCTTCTTCTCTGTCTTGTTGGCTTGATTCTGTTCACCTGTTTTCCCCCAGCTGATTCGCCTCCTGTGTATTACACGTGTCCTTTGTCACTATATGTGAGAATAATTTCTGTTTGCTCTACTCTCCACACATCATGACAACAGCAACACAGACTTCTTTGAGCAAGAATCTCCAGTTTGTGTCAGAGTCCTGAGGACACCTGATCCTGTGAGCCATGAGCTGGCTGTTTAATCCAGAGCCAGTGGGTCTTTAGCCTGATTCCAGGAGTCCCAGCCACCGCTGCTGGCCATCTGACAACCCTTGGCTGACCTGGGCCTCCAGCCATGCCGCCCGAGCTTCTCCATTGCCATCTCCTAACTAAGAACCCGCTGGGCCTGTGTTGCTGAAAAAGCCTGTCAACTCAAACATGCAGTGTTAGCTATTGTGGTGGCATCTTGCTGTAGTAGCCTTTTAAACCTGTATGTAAACACTAATTCCCCACAGAGCTCATTTTCCGTGTTGTGTTGATGATGTGTTCTGTAGTTTTCCAGCACACGACACTGTGCAACCTCCCTGTGGCAACTCACACACACAACAATGAACAAGTCATCAGTGAGTCGTCCTTATGTGACTCTAAAACAAATTCATTTTTAAATTCAAATTCAAATTTTCTTTGTCACGTACACAGTCATACACAGTACGATATGTAGTGAAATGCTTGGACAACTGCTCGTGACCTAAAGAAAACAAAAAAGGAAAAGGCTATGAATAAGATAGGAAATAAATATGAAAAATTAAAAAGGGTAAATTTAACTAGGAAGGAATAAAATATAAATTAAGGTTAAAAATGAAATAACTGTACAACACAAATTAGAATGAAGGGTAAATTTAACTGGGAAATAATAAGATAAAATATATAAATTAAAGTTGAAAATAAAATAACTGTACAACAAAATACACAATATAGAACTATATAAGAATGTATGAAGAAATCTAAATATAAATAAATATATACACAATAACAGCAGCTGTACAAGTATTAACCGGAAATGAAGAATATAGTGACCAGTGTTGTGCAAAACCAAAGTCCAGAAAGTCCAGTGTGTGTGTAAGAACCATATGTGTGGGTCAGTACTGTGTGGTGGTGTGATTGAGAGACCGTATCGCCTGCGGGAAGAAGCTCCTCCTCAGTCTCTCTGTGTTGGTCTTCAGGGAGCGGAATCGCTTTCCTGACCTCAACAGAGAGAACAGTCTGTTGTTGGGATGGCTGAGGTCCTTCACCATCTTCCTGGCCTTGGTCCGGCACCGCCTGCTGTAGATTGAGTGCAGGTCAGGGAGCTCGGAGCGGATGGTGCGCTCAGCTGACCGCACAACCCTCTGTAGAGCTCGTCTGTCCTGCATGGTGCTGTTCCCGAACCAGGTTAAGATGTTTCCCGCCAGGATGCTCTCTATGGTGCACGAGTAAAAGTTCCTGAGCACCTTGGAGGGCAGTTGGAAGTCTCTCAAGCGTCTGAGGTGGTAGAGACGCTGTCGGGCCTTTTTCACCACGGTGTTGATGTGACAGGACCATGACAGGTCCTGCGTGATGTGAACTCCGAGGTATTTGAAGCTGTCCACTCTCTCCACTGGGCACTCGTTGATGACGGGGGTCTGGTAGTTCCTCTCCTGCTTAGTGCTGAAGTCCACTATCAGCTCCTTTGTCTTACTGACGTTTAGAAGGAGGTTGTTCCTCTGGCACCAGTTCTCCAGATTCCTAATCTCCTTCAGGTAGGCCGTCTCGTTGTTATCAGAGATCAGGCCCACCACGACGGTGTCGTCAGCAAACTTGATGATGGTGGTGGAGCTGGTAGTGGCCACACAGTCATATGTGTACAAAGAGTACAGCAGGGGGCTCAGAACACACCCCTGGGGGGCTCCAGTGCTGAGAGTGGTGGAGGCTGAGACATGTCCGCCCATCCTTACTGCCTGTGGTCTGCCAGTTAGGAAGTTGGAGATCCACTGACACATAGATGAGCTGAGTCCCAGATGCTCCAGCTTGGTGGTGAGTGTGGAGGGAATTATGGTGTTAAATGCAGAGCTGTAGTCTATGAAGAGCATTTTAACATAATTCCCCCTTCTAGTGTCCAAGTGAGTGAGTGATGTGTGGAGGAGATGAGAGATGGCATCGTCTGTGGAACGATTTGGACGGTAAGCGAACTGTAGTGGGTCCAGTGTGTCTGGTAGTGAAGAAATGATGAAGTCTCTGACCAGGCGTTCAAAGCACTTCATCACTACTGAGGTGAGGGCTACAGGGCGATAGTCATTGAGAGAAGCAGGGTGGGGTTTCTTCGGGACAGGAACAATGATGGACTCTTTGAAGCATGTGGGGATCACCGACTGAGATAAATAGATGTTGAATATCTCAGTGAACACAGGAGCTAGCTGGTATGCGCAGTCTCTTAGGATACGACCTGGGATGCCGTCTGGTCCTGCTGCTTTCCTGGTGTTCACTCTCTTGAAGGCTCTCCTTACTTCATGCTCGGAGATGACGAGCACGTTTCCGGTGCTGGCAGTATCTTCCTGTCTGCAGCCGTTAGCGCCGCTAACACTAGCATTGTTGGAGACCTTAGCTGCAGCCTCGAAGCGAGCATAGAAAGTGTTCAGCTCGTCTGCCAGAGTCACGGCCGCGTTCGTCATACCGGTTGTTGGTGCTTTATAGTCCGTTATTGTCCTTAGTCCCCGCCACAGGCTCCTAGAGTCACTCTGTTGGAGTTGTGACTCTAGTTTCCTCCCGTAGCGCTGCTTCGCCTCTTTCACCGCCCTCCGCACGTTATATGACGCGGCTTTGTACGGGTCCATGTCCCCCGTCGTGAGTCCCGTGTTGTAGGCAGCGGTGCGGGATCTCAGAGCGTCGCGGATGGTTTTATCCACCCACGGCTTCTGGTTGGGAAACGTTGTGATAGTCTTTGTCTCCACGGTATCATCCGCTAGTTTCCCGATGAATCCCACAACCGCTTCCGTAAACACGTTGACGTCATCGTCGGAGCTGTTTCTGAACATGGCCCAGTCTGCGTCATCGAGTGCGTCCTGTAACGCGGCCACCGATTGATCCATCCAGCGCGCGACCTTCCTCTGAACCGGAACTTCCTGTTTCAGCCTTTGTTTGTATTTTGGCATGAGGAAGATGGCGGCGTGATCAGATTTGCCAAACGGGGGGCGGGATTGTGCCTTGTAGCCATCCTTGACCGTAGTGTAGCAGTGGTCCAGTGTCCTTTCACCCCTGGTGGGGCAGGTGATGTGTTGATAAAAGTTCGGCGCTGTGCGTTTGAGGTTGGCGCTATTAAAGTCCCCCGTCACAATAAGCGCAGCGTCCCGGTGTTGTGTCTGGTGCTGTGTGAGTGCCTCATGCAGCTCGCATAAGGCGGTGACCGTGTCCGCTTGTGGTGGAATATAAACGGCACTTATAATGACCGATGTAAATTCCCGAGGTAGATAAAAAGGACGACACATGATGGACAGTAGTTCCAGATTTGGTGTGCAGGAGCGTGTGAGAGGAACAACATTCTCACTGTTGCACCAGTTGTTGTTCACCATTAAACACACGCCGCCTCCCCTTGACTTCCCCGAGTCCCGTGTCCTGTCCATGCGGTGAACCGAGAAGAACTCGGCCGGCTGGATGGCGTGGTCCGGCACCGCTGGGTTCAGCCATGTCTCGGTGAAGCAGAGGAGATTGCAGTCCCGAATGTCTCTCTGGAACTTTACCCTGGCCCTGAGGTCGTCAAGCTTGTTCTCCAGTGACTGGACGTTGGCGAGCAGGATGCTAGGCAGAGGTGTGCGGTGTGCACGAGCTCTCAGCCTGTTCCTGACGCCGGCTCGCTTCCCTCTAGGCCGCCGCCGCTTCCCTTTGTTCTCCCTCGAGATCTCACTCGGCCAGCTCGGATCCGGAGTTAAAAACTTCGAATTGTGAGTACATTGTATACCAATAGAAACAAGAGTGTCACTGTCATACCTAATGTACCCAATGGTGATGATTTTGTCGATTTAGAAACGCTGAAAACTAACTTAAAAAAACAAAGACAAAGAAAAAGTGGTCGGAGCAGTCGTGACGGCAGCCGACCTCACCGGCGCCATCTAACATGTACTGTCATATCAGTAACCAGACACAACAGGGGAAATGTCTCTTTATTCCACATGCCTGAAAGAAAAGAAATATTGGCTAAAATGTAGGATTTTGAAATCTTGAAATATGGATATCAGTCTCATAAAAACCGGCACCACCATAAACGCTAACATTTAACATGGGGTGTTAAGATGTCCACTCCTAGAAGATTGTGCCATCATGTTCAAACTGCCACTGTGCTCAGCTTCTGGCTACTTTCCCTACTAAGAAGTAGGGGTGCACTTACTGTTTCACAGGCACACAGAGTCCTGTAAAACCACTGATTTATTTCACCAGACTGTATGCTGTGGGCTCAATATTTGTCTTCTTGGTTAGAATTACTGAACACTACTAGAGTTCAAAATGATAATACTAGTAAGAATAATCCTTATTTCAATTTATACCAGGCCTTGGTGCAGCTTCAGTTTGAAAAAAGCTGTTTTAGGTGCATACACAAAGACAATGTTGGAATACAGAGCAGAGCAGTCATAGTTGCTTAAGTAACATCATTTCCTTTATTCTTATAAAAGGCTCTTCATCAATGCCTTGTTCTACTTATTTCCTCATTTAGAAACGAGCCTAATGTGATATTCTTAAAATCTAAGATGGTGAAAATCTGTCTGTTACAATAAGGACGCTGCGCCCATTTTAGATCCCAGCTCCTTGTTGTATCACATTGATTTATTTTCACTCTGAAATGTTGTGATTGCCAATAATCAATAATAATTTGCAGATATCATTTTGCAGTATGTTTTTGCATTCATATTACACAACATTCGTGGGGACAGGCTTATTAACAAAGTCTTTAAAGAGCAGAGATAGCATCAGTGATGAGAAACAGCCCATGGGCTGAACTGGCAACTGAGACAAAAACAAATAACTGTTCATGAACAGGTGGCTGACTTTCTCTGTTTTGCTCACTGCTCACTCTTTTCATCTTTCATGTTTCAGTCATACCCCCCCCCCCCCCCCACCCCTTTGGTTTCACTCAGTCTTTGAGGCCTGTGCTGTCTGAGTCCACACTGCTGTCCACAGCCAATAACTCTTTATAAACAGTCACAAAGCCACACTATCCCCTCTGTCATCCTCAAACCTCTTTGCATCAGCTGTTCTCATTAAACTACACTTTGCATCATTCACTGCACACATACAGGATCCAACAACACACAATAATGACAACAATGGACTTGTTGGACCTGCCATGACACACGTGTAGTTTCAGAGTGTGAGTTTGAACATTTTCTCTGTCTTTTCTGTCTTTGTATTGTTATTAATATGATTTGTATGGATTTTAGTTGGAGCTTGGTGTTTAGTTTACAATGTAAAATTCTACACGTTTTCATTTCCAGGAAAAAACAGTAAGTAGGATGTAAATGTTTACGTCTGTGGAAACAGCATCGTGGTGCTGAAATGCACGACTTCCAGTTTTCTTTCTTATTGAGTAGAAACAGAAAAGTAAGACAGGATTAGGTAGAACTGAACTTCTTAGTTTGAACTATTACGGACGAAGCAGATGGCACTGACTGCTACTAAAATAAAAATAGTTTTTTTTGCAGCGTGTTGCTATTCAGTGAACTGTGAAGTACATGCAGGTGTTTCCCATTTGTGCTGCTAGATAGACTAAGTCAGACCGGTTTCAGGGTCATGCATAGCACTGTATTTAGCCTCCAGATTTTTACAGCTGACTGCACACCTTCATGCAGCAACACAATAGTGTAGTGTAATGCAATACTTTCTTTTTGCACTTTTTCTTTGTATTCTACTATCGTTTTTAGCCTTTAGTTGCATTAGATGGTGAATTAATAAATTATGGCTGAGTAAATAGTTCTTTGTTATGTATGCATACAAGCGTGTGTTTTTTTCTCATGACATATTTTGACCATTGTTCAGTAAACTTTAAAATAAAATATTCAAACATGTTTCCTGGTGTGGAATGAGCATTTGAGTGTGATATATCCATGTAAACAAGGAAAAAAAAAATTTCTGCTATTTTAGGCCATTTAATAGACAAAAGCATGTCTTACAATTAAAATGATTTCTGATGAAGAGCTTTTTAAAAAGAAAAGTCCCTTGTGTCAGGCTCAAAGCTTTTTGTTGGGCAAAAGTATGAAAATAACCACAGAACGAGTAAATAATGCAATTTACTTCCTGTTCTGTCTGCGTTCTGAAAAACATGAAGCCAGTCAGAGATTTTGGTGCTTTAAAAAGAAAAGCATATAATTTATATAATATCTGTGACCTTTGAAGCTGACAAAATATATGTAATATTTACAACAGAATATAAATGTAATACAAATAAATGTGGTTCTGAGTTTGTACTCTGATTCAGTTTTGAGTGCTTGCAGTATAACCAGTGACTAAACTCCAAAAGAGGAAGTTAACCACAATGAACTGACTGTGAACACCATAACTGCCTGCTGCATCACAACTCTGAACACAGTCTGAGGTCGCAGAGGTTTTCTGGTCTGTTTTAAACATTTACCTCACACCTGCCTGGAACAGCTGTCCATGCACTATGTATGGAAATGAAGTAAACAATCCATTTACTTTAACAAGCACAGTTCATGTCAAACAAATACACTTCACTGTCACTCTGCTCAGCAGCAGTGATGCTTTTGATTCAGCCACTTGTAGCTGTTCACAGAGCAGCAGGAGCAGACGAGACGGGAAGCTGAGCGATTTCATCTCGCTAAATAAATAAAGAAATCAAATTCCCGCTGTCATGTTTGTTTGTGTGTATGATTTCAAGGTCACTTTGAGACAGCCAAATGACAATCTTGGCAAAATGCTGCAGTTTACAGGGAAGCGAGAGCCTGAAGGTGTTTGTTTTCAGCAGTGATGCTGTTTTCCAGGGAAAGGGGCTGGGAGGGGCAGGTATGGCAGACTAACACTGAGCAGTGCTGATTTTCTAACACTGGAATATTTCTAACATTTTGAGTTATTTTCCAGTGTTAGAAAATCAGCACTGCTCAGTGTTAGTCTTTGTTAATCTTCAAAACTGACTAGGTTACTTTTACACATATAACACTGTCAAAAGTGTTAATTTAACACTGGAGATTTTGCTGTGTAACAGACCTACACCTTAGTTCACAGTGTTATGGCCCTGTCCATAATCTGTTTTGGTGGCTGTTGTTGTCTGTGCCTTTAAGTCTTTGCAGGTCCCGGAGTGGATGAGCTGACGGCTGCTGATTGGTCCCCTGGCCATGTGATCTTCTTCAAATCCCTCACCAGCAGTTGTCCCGGGGAAGCCACTGACAGCAGCAGCAGACCTGACCCTGGCCTCCAAAACCTGAGACTTTTGTGCCTGTGATTTTTGCGGCTTTTCTGAGTTTTGTATATAGTGTGTACATTAGTTTTCATTGTAAATTGCACTGCAACAGAAGGGGTGAGCTGCCGGATTGTAATTTTGCGCGACACTGGGGCTGCCCAGTCTCTCATTTTGGAAAGCGCGTTGCCTTTTTCAAGTAACTCGTTTTGTGGTGCTGATGCTCTCGTGTGGGGAGTGAAAATGAGTGTGTTACGAGCTCCGCTGCACAGAGTCTTCCTACAGTCGCCTCTCGTTTCGGGTCCGGTAACAGTTGGGGTGCGCGCTCGCTTGCCCGTGCAGGGGGTTACTATGATTCTGGGGAATGATCTAGCCAATGGAAAAGTTTTCCCGATCCCTGAAGTAATTGAAAACCCCATCGATGATTTTGTTTTTGTTTCCGAGCCTGCTGCTGACAGTCTGCCCTCTGTTTTTCCTTGCACTGTTTTCTCCTGTTTATTTCAGTTAGGGAGTTAGGTGTAGCGCTTGTCTTTTGTTTGATATTTGATTTCACATAGGGTTGTAGATAACACCTCCTCCTGACTTAGCTTGTTTTGTTTGTTATTTTGGCCTTTGTTCACCCCGGAGCTTCATTTTTGCAGTGTAGAGAATAAATCACAATTCACTAAGAAATTGGTTTCCCTCTGTGTATGGTTTTGGGGACCAGGGCGGGACAGTCTTTTTAAAATGAGAGACTGGGCAGCCCCAGTGTCGCGCAAAATTACAATCGGCACGCGATCCTCCTCTATTCCAGTCAGTGAGACGAACCCTTGTGAAATGAAAGGTCGGTAACTGCTGTCAAGACTGTCATTTCCTGGTTCATCACTGACGGGATAAGGAGGAGAAACCGACTGAACAAAACCAACACTTTTTGGCTTTTTCAATGTGTGAGTTTGCTCTTTGCGACGGAGCGATGGACAATTGGCAATGAGATGGCCAGTATCATGGCAATAAAAGCATTCTCGGACAGTCATGGGGACCTGATCAGGGCGCGTTTGACGCTTAGGAGAAACCCTCAAACTCCTCGCAGGTTTAGACAACGGGGCACATTCACGGCGCACAGCTGAAAATGTAACGCGATGGGTCAACACAAACTCGTCTGCGAGAACAGCAGCTTTAGACAACGAATCCACCTTTTGCTCATTGATATATACAACAACATTCTCTGGAAGACACGTTTTGAATTCCTCCAGCAGGACCAATTCTCTTAGCTGAGGAAAGTCCTTCACTTTACTTGCAGCTAACCACTTATCAAACAAGAGTCTTCTCCCTGGCAAACTCTACATGTGTTTGGTTGGCAGATTTTTCACATGACCGAAACCTCTGGCGATATGCCTCTGGAACTAGCTCATAAGCCCTTAAAATAGTGGATTTCACAATTTCATAATCCAGGCTGTCATCAATAGATAAGCTCGCACACACTTCCTGTGCTTTCCCCACCAATTTACACTGCAGCAACAAACTCCACACATCCTTGGGCCATTTCAAAGTGGTTGCGATGCGTTCAAAGGCATTAAAGTAAGAGTCAACCTCACTTTCTCTGAAAGGTGGCACTAAAGCAATTTTCTTGCTTGCATCAAATTGGTCAGAGGAGAATGAATCAGAAGATTTACTCACAATTTTACTCACTGGGGTAGAGGTAACATTGCGTTGTCGGGAAGGATCCAGCTCCATATCCCTTATGCGGAGATGCATAAGCTCAACTTCTTTGGCTTTAGCCTCAAGCTCCACCTCTTTCAGGCGAAGGGAGAGCCTAAGATCCTCCGTAACCAATCCTGTTGATTGTCCGGCTGGGCTAACGTTTGGGACCTGAATGGCAGCAGGAGCCTCCGCCCCTGGCGACACCCGTCCACTGGCAGCTTGTGGGATGGTTGCAGCAGCTTCTGCTCCCGCATCCACCACCAAACCTCCAGTCGCCTCACCTGGCCGAGGTTTCGACTTCGCAAATACCCCCTTATCCACCAGCTGAGCTGTCAGGCACTGCTTAATTTCTGCCTTTTTAGCATGTAAAGGCACACTAACATTAAACAAATCTGCCACCAACAACAAATCCGCCTTTGTGCATCGATCCAACTTATCCACGGTGGGTTGTAGTGCAAAATCATCCACGTCAAAAGTCATTGTGACTAGACCACCCCCAACACTACAAGAAAACTGCCAACCAAAAACTGCAGACAATCCACAAAACACAATGAGCAAAAAGAATGGCAAAAGAAAAAAGAGGACGAGCCCCCACTTTATGTTACGCCCCAGTCTAGGGGTACAGGAACGCAACATAAATTTGAAAAGACTGCCCCCGCCCTGGTCCCCAAAACCATACATAGAGGGAAGACCAATTTCTTAGTGAATTGTGATTTATTCTCTACACTGCAAAAATGAAGCTCCAGGGTAACCAAAGGCTGATGAGATGGTCCCTCTTAGTACAGGATTTCAATCTGGAGATCCATCACAAAAAAGGGACAGAGAATGTACTGGCAGATGTGCTGTCACGTGGTTTTCGGAACCCCTAAGCGCCAAACATCTTTAGGGGAGATGTTTGGTTTTGGGAAGGGGGGTGTTATGGCCCTGTCCATAATCTGTTTTGGTGGCTGTTGTTGTCTGTGCCTTTAAGTCTTTGCAGGTCCCGGAGTGGATGAGCTGACGGCTGCTGATTGGTCCCCTGGCCATGTGATCTTCTTCAAATCCCTCACCAGCAGTTGTCCCGGGGCAGCCACTGACAGCAGCAGCAGACCTGACCCTGGCCTCCAAAACCTGAGACTTTTGTGCCTGTGATTTTTGCGGCTTTTCTGAGTTTTGTATATAGTGTGTACATTAGTTTTCATTGTAAATAGCACTGCAACAGAAGGGGTGAGCTGCCGGATTGTTTTTCCTTGCACTGTTTTCTCCTGTTTATTTCAGTTAGGGAGTTAGGTGTAGCGCTTGTCTTTTGTTTGATGTTTGATTTCACATAGGGTTCTAGATAGCACCTCCTCCTGACTTCATTTTTGCAGTGTAGAGAATAAATCACAATTCACTAAGGAATTGGTTTCCCTCTGTGTATGGTTTTGGGGACCAGGGCGGGGCAGTCTTTTCAAACTTATGTTGCGTTCCTGTACCCCTAGACTGGGGCGTAACAACAGATTCACTTTGTCTAAGGTTTACTTCTGGGATTTCACACAACCCAGGATTGAGACCGTGAATACATAATGGGCTTGGATTTACGTCATTATGAAGCTCTTTCCACGGGTTGTGTGTGACGTTAAATCATCAAACTCTAAATTATACATTTTAAATTGTTATTGATCCTTTACCCCGAGTCCTAAAGTGTATATTTATTTTCTTACTCTTCTTATATTTATTGTTTGTTTCCTTGCACTGCTGTAGCTGGAGCCTCGTCGTCGCGTCTCTCTATATGCTGGACTGTCTGTAGCGGAGATGACAATAAAGTTTACTTTGACTTCAGCAGCGAGCAGGCGCACCGAGGGCTCTCGCTTTTTTTTGCGTATAGAATTTCGAAAAAACATCGGTGCAAATTATAAGTCTGTATCATGAAGTCTGGTGTTTTCCTGTTTGTTGTTTTGTTTTTATTTTGTTTTATTTTGCGAGTTGGTTATTAGATGCTGCTCCAGCCAGCCAGTGAATCCCCCGCCGCCCCGCCCTCTCCTCTCTGCGCCGCAAGCAGCAGGCGCACCTCGCAAACGGAGGGCGCCCTTACTCCCAGCAAATGGGCGATAGGAAACCGATCGGTGCCTGTACCATTCCCAGTATGCGCTGGCTGACGTCGGGGCAGCATGAGTTATTATTATTTTTTTGCCGATGCCCGTGATGCCGCCCCCCACCAGGATGCCGCCCCGGGCAACCGCCCGTGTCGCCCATATCTAAAACCTCTACTGTAGGCTGCCATATAAAAAAAGGCAGCGTGGGCTAACTCTGATTACTGTAACTGTAAAATTGTTATAAGAGAAGAAGAACGTGATCGCATACACGATGAGCAGCACGTGCACGTGGTTTACACTGTGTAGTCAAGGGGAAAATACATTGCAGTTGATTCCAGCATATGTTGCTCAGGACATTAAACATTACTTTCTACTCATAGTAAATAAATTAAGCATTATCATTATCAATCAAACTTTGCTGTAATCCCAGCAGGTCAGCTGATCTCAGTGCCAGTCATACTCTTTCCCACCACATGCAAAATTCCTTGTAGGGCATCTTATTAAATCTGCTTTAGACTGCCCACAGCTGCCAC
Organism: Astatotilapia calliptera; assembly: GCF_964374335.1. NCBI lineage: Eukaryota > Metazoa > Chordata > Actinopteri > Cichliformes > Cichlidae > Astatotilapia > Astatotilapia calliptera. Next base: position 40,709,363 of record NC_137435.1, on the reverse strand, counting down.
ACATCTGCAAGCTACTTTGCAACCCAAATCCACTTGTGCTGTGTCTGACTAACTGAAGGTGTTCCACCTTAAATGTGGCTGCAGGACACTTTTACTCCTTATCTTCCTGTCGAACACACTGAGGCATATTGAGAAACAAAAATAATACCCCCAAAGTATGCAGCCAGGATCCATTTAGAGTGGACGTCTTTTGAATCGCATATAATGTGACACGAACAGATAAGAGTACGCTGCTAGTGTAGAATGATGAAGAAACAGAGGAAAAAAGGTCGTCTCTGCCCCTTCAAGCAGGCAAGTCCTCCTGTTCACTGCAGACACCTTGATGTGATTCCTAACCAGCTCGTTAATGTCTGCTTGCCTCATTTGTTCTAGCCTCGGTTTTTAAAACAGGTTGTCTCTTCTCCAAGTCTTCTGGTTACACTGGAGGCTGGACTAACTCATGCCCTCGTGCCCAAACAGGTCAGCACTGGCATATCTATTTACTTGATGTTTCATGGCAGCCAGACAGATCTGGCTACATTGGCTCCGCTGCACCAGTGAACCCAGAAATACGGGATTTACTTTCACCATGATGACAGTCATGTGAACAATTCCTGATCAAATCTTCACATGTTTCAAGAAATTCTATCCCTTTGACCTTAACCTTAGTATGTTTTGGGGGGAAAAAAAGGACAGCTTTGAAAAACAATTACTTGGGATGTAAATCAGTTTGACTGTGTTTATTTTGGAGTCAGGAGTTATTCTAATACTATCTTGTGGTTAATTTAACCTCACATGCTCCAGGGGGTGAGATAATGTCAGTGCGGGCTAAAAACTGGGAATATGGGAAATAACTGCAAAAAGTTTGTCAAAAGTTTCACAAGTTGTATCCAAGTTGTGAGAAAAGGGAAATGTGATTTTCTCACACTGCTAGAAATGCTGAAGAAAGACAGACTAGAATAGGATGCCATTCTCTATGACATACAGTATTCTATTACGCAATACAAATTATAGAGCAACTCCTTCATGTGGTACATGTAGAGACTGTCACATAAATAGTACCTGAAAGTAGAAGTGACATTATGTGTACAGATTCATACATTCTTCTACACAGTCATGTTGGTGCATTCACTGTGCCTCTATGTGCAATCATATAACTGCCTCAACCATATGAATGTAGCACTGTGCTTCATATGTTTACATTTGGAACAACTTTCATTAGCAAGCAAAGAAGGTTAGACTTCACTCTTTGTGTCATCGTTGAGGACTAACCCAACTGCACTGCCTGGGAAAAAAGGACAGTTTTGGGAATGATACAAACCAGCAATCCAGCCATCCATCCATCCATCCATCCATCCATCCAGCCAGCAAGCCAGCCAGCCATCTATCCATCCATCCATCCATCCATCCATCCATCCATCCATCCAGCCAGCCAGCCAGCCAGCCAGCCAGCCAGCCATCCATCCATCCATCCATCCATCCATCCATCCAGCCAGCCAGCCAGCCAGCCAGCCATCCATCCATCCATCCATCCATCCATCCATCCATCCATCCATCCAGCCAGCCAGCCAGCCAGCCAGCCAGCCAGCCAGCCATCCATCCATCCATCCATCCAGCCAGCCAGCCAGCCAGCCAGCCAGCCAGCCAGCCATCCATCCAGCCAGCCAGCCAGCCAGCCAGCCAGCCAGCCAGCCAGCCAGCCATCTATTCATCCATCCATCCATCCATCCATCCATCCATCCATCCATCCATCCAGCCAGCCAGCCAGCCAGCCATCCATCCATCCATCCATCCATCCAGCCATCCATCCATCCATCCATCCATGCATGCATCCATCCAGCCATCCATCCATCCATCCAGCCATCCAGCCATCCATCCATCCATCCATCCATCCATCCATCCATCCATCCATCCATCCGTCCGTCAATTCAATTTTATTCAATTCAATTCAATTTTATTTATACAGCGCCAAATCACAACAACAGTCACTTCAAGGCACTTTATATTGTAAGGTAGACCCTACAGTAATCCATCCATCCATGAGTTGAACTCAGACCTCCCATTGTACTCTGAAAAACAAACTAATTAAGTCATACATTGCTCGGTTTTCTAATTAAAGTCTTTTGAATGTGTAATGACAGCTTCTGTGAGTGACAGCCAGAATAACATCTTCGGTTTAACTAAATTTAGGTCTGCTTGTTGAGAGAAGACTAACAGGGAAAGAAGTCTGTTGCACTACTTTCATTGAGAGTATTTTAATTAGTTATGGGTTATTTAAATGTTTTTTATGCGCTTGCTCTCTCATCGTCAGCTCTTTTTTGACCCGGGCCTGTGTGTTTCTGTTCAGATGTAATAGCTGTCACGGGTATGATTCAACTAAGACATTACCAACTGTGAAACAGATGCAGTTGTGGTTAGAGAAGCTATGACATCCCAGGGGATTGCTAGCTTGCTTCTAGCTGTTATAAAGCACGTCAGTTGACGCGCCACTTTGATTTTCTTCAGTTTATCTATCTGATATTAACCAGATAGGCAGCATGCACTGGGAGAAATGTAAGTACACTATATTGTTGCTGTTTCCTCAGTATATACTGACTTTATATATGAATGAATAATTATGTTAAAGTGTAATAACTGGAGAGGTTTGCAGAATGAAATGTGCTTCATCAAACTTATGGATGAGGAAAGTTTTAAAAAGCACTCTGTGAAGTGTACATTACAGTTATTTTTACTAATGACAGGTGGATATAATCCCAGCAGCTCCGAATGATGTGTTTTTCCTTACCCTGAAAATACAACGTGTCTTTTTGAATAGTTTTAATTTAATTTTAGACATTTTTTTTAAAGCTACTTCCTTTGTCATTTTTGTAAATTATCAAGTATAGTGTTACTAAATGTTTTTCATTTCTGTCACATTTGTAGTTAATCTTTAATAAAATTCATTTTTAGCTTACAAATGATTAAAGCCCGTCAACTCAGCGACGACCATTCGCTGCTAATTTGTTATTGTCTAGTTGAAGTAAAGTCTTCCTTTTCTGTTCAGGATTGTTTTTTATGTTGAATAGTGCAAACAGAAGGAAAGATCTTTTCCTGTTGTGAACTTTGTCAGAAGCAGCTCTTTCGGAAAGCGGAAGATTGCCTTTTGAATGCTGGCTGAGTGTTGCCATTGGGGTGTAATCTTGATATGCAAAATGGCAGCAGGCAGCCAGCACAGTAAAACACCGCACAGCTGTGCAGCTTCCTCTTTTGTGTTGATTGAGTCTGTGTGCCTGTGCCATGGTGATTGTTTGTCCATGTGCACTCATGTGTGATTGTCTAAAACAGATAGTAGTAAAAGACAACATCATCCACTCAACCGTGCTTCAGTTGACAGATACAGCAATTAATTTGAACTTGTTACACTCATTTCCTTCTGTTGGCACTGAGCATTTTGTGTGTTGGCTTCACATTTTCTCACATTTAGATACATATGTTCCATAATTGAATTTTCTGTGTTACCAGTTAATCTTTGTAGAAAACTCTTCCATTTGAATGATGAGGTAGAAAAGAACTCCATGACCACACTTCACTCTTGTTCATACAGCTCCTCTGTTTCTCTTGGCTGTGTTACAACATCACTCACCAACCTCCCGCAACAACAGATCTGTTTCTCATTTCTTCCCTCGCTTTGGTACAGCATTCTGCAGTTGCTCAATCCATGATCTGCAGATCAGGCCAAGAACTGAGAACAGGCCATTAACCCTTGTTCAGCCCCAAAAATGTCATGCAGTGTTTATCCAACTATTAGACAATTCATGTCACAAAATGGTGTGAAAAACATACATTTTAATCTTGTTGACATAAGGAACAAACTGCACAACCCGGTGCAGGACTGTCCACTGGGGAATGCCTCTGTGAGAGTCTATATGAGTGCATAACAAGGCTGCTAATAAATGTTCAATCCAATTCTATACCAAGAAAACACAATAACTAACAGTCACAGAATTTTCAGTAAGTGTCACTTAAAGCAATGATGCTTTACTTTGTGTTACTGACATCCTTCTCTCACAGAGTTTGAATAACAATATCAAAGCGGAGGTTATAGCTGTGAACTCAGACAGACAGATTTACAGTTTTTCTTGATCGAGTTGACCGTCAGCCTGAACAGAGGCACTCATGGTCAGACTGACACATCCTGCTTCAATCACATCTGTGTAAACTGTTTTGCAAAAGGCTGTGCAGAATTTGTCGCTCCAATAAGGAAAGGTTAACACATTTCCAGGAGGTGTCCTCTGCTCTGCTGATAGTCGTGATGAAAACTGAGTGATTTCTTTAAGCAGGTCAAGAAAAACTGTCACATGAAGAGGGGGATGTTTTAATGCTCTGTGCAGGTGAATCACAGGTACATGTGTCTGGTACAGCTTTTTTTTTTAATAGAGATTGAAAATGTGACGTCACTCAGGGGTAAAACCGCAAAGGATTCTGGGAACTCGTGGCAAGAGGTACTAGCGCACGCAGGCTTTCAATTGAAATCAGTCACACAGCGATAAAAAGAAACCCAAAAAATGGCAAGAAGCTGTTGTATTATTAACTGCAATAGCCGGTCGCATGACAGCCACGGGAAGCCGACGGGTAAAGAGATCGGTTGTTATCGGATTACGTCGTTGAAGAGAAATTGTTCGAGCCATGTTTCCGAAGTAACAAAGAGGCGACGGATGGCCTGGATTGCAGCCATTCAAAGACCAATTATAACGTCCCAGAACTCTCCAGCTCACAGGTTAGTCTGCTCCAAGCATTTACACGAAGGTCAGTCTGCTGTTGTAGTTAATGCGTCATTTTCATAACATAACTGGTGATATACAGTTGTGGTCAAAAGTTTACATACACTTGTAAAGAATATAACATAATGGATCTACTGAGTGTCCCGTTATTTCTAAAACTCTGATTTTTCTCTGATAGAGTGATTGGAACAGATACTTCTTTGTCACAAAAAACATTCATGAAGTTTGGTTCTTTAATGACTTTATTATGGGTTAACAGAAAAAAGTGATCACATCTGCTGGGTCAAAATTATACATACAGCAACATGAATTAGCAATTTTGGTGACTTAGAAAGTTGTCAGTGAACTGAGCTTCATAGCATGGCCTCTTAACTTCTTGTGAGTGATTATGAGTGACTACAGCTGGTGACTTCTCTTAGACAGGTTAAATAGGGCTCATTGGATACAAACGCCCACAAATGCTACAATGGGAAAGTCAAAGGAGCTCAGCATGGATCTGAAAAAGCGAATTATTGACTTGAACAAGTCAGGAAAGTCACTTGGGGCCATTTCGAAGCAGCTGCATGTCCCAAGAGCAACAGTGCAAACAATTGTTTGTAAGTATAAAGTGCATGGCACTGTTTCATCACTGCCAAGATCAGGAAGAGAATGCAAGCTATCACCTGCTGCTGAGAGAAAATTGGTCAGGAGGATGAAGAGTCAACCAAGAATCACCAAAAGGCAGATCTGCCAAGAATTAGAAGCTGCTGGAACACAGGTGTCATTGTCCACAGTTAAACGTGTTTTGCATCTCCATGGACTGAGAGGCTGCTGTGCAAGAAGGAAGCCCTTGCTCCAAAAGCAGCACCTTAAGGTTCGACTGAAGTTTGCTGCTGATCATGTGGACAAAGATAAGACCTTCTGGAGGAAAGTTCTGTGGTCAGACTAAACAAAAATCGAGCTTTTTGGCCATAATGCCCAGCGATATGTTTGGAGGAGAAAAGGTGAGGCCTTTGACCCCAAGAACACCATGCCTACAATCAAGCATGGTGGTGGGAGTATTATGCTGTGGGGCTGTTTTGCTGCCAATGGAACTGGTGATTTACAGAGAGTAAATGGGACAATGAAGAAGGAGGATTACCTTCACATTCTTCAACATAACCTAAAATCATCAGCATGAAGGTTGGGTCTTGGGCGCAGTTGGGTGTTCCAACAGGACAATGACCCCAAACACACATCAAAAGTGGTAAAGGAATTGCTAAATCAGGCTAGAATAAGGGTTTTAGAATGGCCTTCTCAAAGTCCTGACTTAAACCCCATTGAAAACGTGGACAATGCTGAAGAAACAAGTCCATGTCAGAAAGCCATCAAATTTAACTGAACTGCACCAATTCTGTCAAGAGGAGTGGTCAAAGATTCAACCAGAAGCTTGTGGATGGCTACCAAAAGCACCTAATTGAAGTGAAAATGGCTAAGGGACATGTAACCAAATATTAGCACTGCTGTATGTATATTTCTGACCCAGCAGATGTGATCACTTTTTTCTGTTAACCCATAATAAAGTCATTAAAGAACCAAACTTCATGAATGTTTTTTGTGACAAAGAAGTATCTGTTCCAATCACTCTATCAGAGAAAAATCAGAGTTTTAGAAATAACGGGACACTCGGTAGAGACATTATATTATATTCTTTACAAGTGTATGTAAACTTTTGACCACAACTGTAGGTTACAAGCAAGTCTGGCGCTGAACAGAAATTGTCGCGCTATGCTCCTTTGTTTATTGTGCATAAATAGTGAATTGTCCTGACACAATATTGTGTTTCGCTTCTGTTATTATGGTACATTGACAAAAACATATACTTTTATTCACAGGATAAAACAGGTTTTTTGTATCACTAATTGTCCAGTACGATTACAGCATACAGTATTATTGTCACTGCTACATTTCTGTGATGCTACCAGAAATTATTTCCACTACTAATTAATTACCGTTGAGCTCAAAGGTCCTATTAATAAACGGTTAAGGAATGTGTATTTATGAAGACGATTTGTGAGACTGGTAAACTTATGATACGTACGATGGTCTTTACTTTCTACACGGTGCATTTCAAGGTCCTGCACCCATCCGTCGGTAAACTGTACCTGGGCTTGTTGCAGTGACCTGAAGTTTCTAAACTTCATGAGCGTATGCACTCACTCCAAGAACCGTATGATTATAAATATGAGCGTGGTGAAAGTTGGGCAGCACGCTAATGTCTTTTGTCCCTCTGTGTGCTCGTGAGGGTCTGACCCTTTCACTCCTTTGATTTTTTCCTCGTATCTTTTCTTTGACTTTTCATCAAGTCTGTCTTTGTACTGCAGGTCCATATATCAAACGATCACTATGGCATTACTGAGAGTTAAAAACTGTCTAAAGTCTTTCATCTTTAATAAAATGATCAGCGTTCTGCTCTACCAGGTGTAACAATTGAGTTTAACATCCAGGCATCCATGAAAACGGAATTTATGACATTTAACGGAGTTAGAAGTTAGCAGGGAGTTAGCTCGCTAGCTTCTATCTAAATACAATATAGCATGTCCTGACTGCGGGGCTTTGGAAACAAATTCAAACGTACAGCTCTGTTATCACTTCCAGCATAAATGAAGACAGAAAACTAAACAGCAGTGACGTTTGTAGGGTTACTGAAGTTTGGCTAGCTGGTATATAATGATGTGCTACGTGACCGCTAGCGACACAGCTATGTTAGCATAATATAAACAAGCTAACTTTTTTTCCACTCGATAAAAGTTAACGTGAATGTTCTCGGTGGTCAGGAACAAATGTACCCTAACCCCTAACCCTGGGCTGTAGTTACATCCTAAGGTTTTAAAAACTGAGCTTAAATAAATGATTAGTGGTAATAAAAGCCGAGGGAGGTCAACAGTGATCACTGACTGTTTTAGGAGCTTTTTGAGATCAAATAGAAGAAAATACAAAACATTAAACATGTTAATAACACAAAAGCCATATTAAACTCAGACTACTTTAGGCCCGGAAGTAGGATTCGTCGCGTCATCACTAAACAACCGGATAGCACCAAGTATGAAGAATGGCTAAGAAATGAAGCTGGAAAGCATGTGCAGCAGCTTCGAGTCAGCATAGATATGGAAATGTACTAAGAGAGTGATGAATAAAGACAACGAGAGAGAGGCAAACACAGGACAATTAGGTAATTATCAAATTCAAAGAATTGGTGAGGAGGAAGTGAGCACAGCTGTGAGGAGGATGAAAAGTGGAAAGGCAGTTGTTCCAGACAAAGGTTGGACCTTTATTTCAGGTCCAACCTTTGAGAGTGTTGATGACATGAGATGCGAGGATGGGAAGCAGGTGGAAAGGGACCTGGAGAGGTGGAGATATGCTCGGGAAAGAAGAGGAATGACAGCCAGCACATGTGAGACAGAATACATGTGTGTGAATGGGAGGGAAGGAGTAGATAGTGAAGATGGATGAGTCTAAATACCTTGGGTCAACCATCCAAAGTAATGGAGAGCGCACAAGAGAGGTGAAGAAGAGGGAGCGGGGAGGATGGAGTGCGTGGAGATGAGTGTCAGGGCGGATTTGTGACTGTGGAATAGCAGAATGAAAGGGAAGGTTTACGACATGGACCTGCTGTGATGTTTTGCTGTGATGGTTTGGAGACCGTGGCACGGACAGAAAGACAGGAGAGCTGAAGATTTTGTAAGAGTGTCACTGGGAGTGAGCAGGATGGACAAGACAGTTCAGAATGTCAGAGGGGCGGCTCAGGTTTAACACTTTGGAAACACAGTCAAACAGGCAAGACGGAGGCGGTGTGGACATGTGGAGAGAGGGGATAGTGGATAAAAGATACTAAAGATGGAGCTGCCAGGCAGGAGGAAAAGAGGTCAGAGGAGGTTCATGGATGTAGTGAAGGAGGACACGTTGTGGGTTGGTGTGACAGAAGAGGAAGCTAGGGACAGCAGGAGATGGAGGTGATGATCCACTGTGATGCCCCCTTAAAGGAAACTGGTGTAAACAGAAGAAGACAAACAAGTATGAAGTATGATGGTGGAAATGTGCTGGTGTAGGGCTGCTTTGCTGCTTGGGGACGGAGCACCTTTTGATCACTGATTTAATTAGAACACAAGGTGCTTTACATTGTAAGGTCGACCCTACAATAATACATGCAGAGAAGAACCCAACAATCATATGACCCCCTATGAGCAGCACTTTGGCGACAGTGGGGAGGAAAAACTCCCTTTTAACAGAAGAAACCTCCGGTTCAGGGAGGGGCGGGGCCATCTGCTGTGATTGGTTGGGGAGAGAGAAGGAAGACAGGATAAAGACATGCTGTGGAAGAGAGACAGAGACAATGATTCAATGCGGGTGTATAAACACACAGTGAGTGAAGAAGAAACACCCAGTGCATCAACAGCAGTAATCCAGTAATGCACAAATGGGACGGTACATCACAGTTACTTTAATTAAACAACTTCTTCACACTTAAATAACATGACTTATTTTTTCCCATGTTGTAAATGGTTTATATAAAGTCTTGTGCTGTTATGTGGCTGAGTTTGTGTGGAGTCGACGAGCCTGTATTTAGACCCAAGTGCACAGACTGTTAAATAAATCTGCCACCGTTACTGTAAAATGCACATGGACACACATGCACACACACAAACACGCACACACGCAATGAAGAGGGGCTGGGCTCGGTGCAGTGGCCATTTGTGCGCCTTTTATTGTTAAGCACCACAGACGTGTCTGTACATGGCAGACTGTCACAGTGTTCTGTTTGTTCTGAGAAGAAAGTGTGGCCTGTCTGACCTATAGAGGTAAATCTATCAGCTTCAGAGAGGAAGCTGTGCAGCATACTGTCAGGATACCTTCAGCCTCGTGACAGGGGTTAAGCAGAGGACCGACATGTCTGGACCCAAGGTCTCCATCCTCTGTCGGTGTGAGTGATAGGAACCAAAACTCTGGGCTCAAGGTTAAAAAAATGTGCCGGTAACTGGAGGGAAATTCTGAGAAGAGAGAAAGACTTCCCTTTATCAGGGTCCTCAGTGATCAGTGTGGAGGAAAAGAAAAAGAAACAGGGACAAACATGAAAGTGTCCTTTTGCCATGGCAGACTTTGAATGGTCACAGAAATTTCTCATTGTGAAATTTTGGTAAAGGAGGAAGTGCTTGTACCCCCCCGCCCCCGATTATGCCCTGTTCTTGGCGTGGAGACAAATTCCACATAGCACAATCTGTTGACCTCTATTTGCTTTCTTAACTGGATAATCACAAATGAGGCTTGATACAGCCTTACTAATTTGGGGGATTTCTGCTAATCTGCAGAATTTCATAACTGAAACCAAGTAATTCCAACTAAATCCATTTTTGAATGATGTCCATGCACCACAACGGGCTCAGCGTGCTGACGTCTGAAGACAGGGAGGCAGTTTATGTTCAGCTGAGCTACGAGCTGCTTGTTGAAGCGAACTTTTAGTTACTTAGTTGTGAAGCCCAGCTAAGTAAACGGACTCACCATGTTTGCAGTGCAACAGAGGATATGCAGGCATAACAGAAACATCCAGCTGGGTCCGGTTCATCTTCTGCCACAGTATTAGGGTGGGGAAGGGGATGATAAGACTCAACATGTTATAACGAGAAACCTGCACACATGAGAACTTGAAGCTCAGTATGGCACAATGTCTTGGCACAGCATCAACATCACAGTCTGTGGGAATGAGCCTTTTCATTTGAACTGACTTAGCTGTGACTTAGCTGTGCACCAGTCCATCTGAGCCACTGTCTCCAGCGTGAGTCTCAGACTGTTTCATTAGGAAATAATTGATGGACTCTCCCCAGGAGATTGCAAATTTCCTGTTTTTAGTGTGTGTTTGTAACCCCAGCGATCATATCAGCACATTTTAATTAAACTTCGTATTTCTTTTATGAAAAATATTTCAAGCGTGTAGAATCTAAGAGCGACTGTAAATGTGCAGGTCAGCAGTGTCAAAGACATTTTCTGGCAGCTGCTGACACATCTGTGCAATTCCAACAACAGTGGCTCATATACAAAACCAAACATGGAGGCATTCAATCGATATGTTAACTAACTCAGACGTGCGTTTGTTAAAACCACGTGTGAATGTCACAACGGTTTTTATAGATCATGTTCAGTCAATTTATTTATTATTTCTGTATTTATGAGGAAGTTCTATTAAAATAATAAAAAACGTGCCTTTAACTCTGCGAGTCATCAGAATGACCACAGGACCAGGGCGCTCTACATCAGGTGGTTATAATTTTTCTCATAGTTGCAATCACATGTTGTGCTTACCTGTGGCATCTAAAGAGGCTAACGTTCACAGTAAAGATCTTAATAAGTGCTCTATGCAGTGCATGCTAGCAGCCTTTATATTTGGAATGAGGGGTTTTAAATCTGCAGCCACACAGTAACAAATGAATGGAGTGTGCTCAGCACTGTTAGTTTGTATGGAGGCCGCCTGCTCTTTATTCTGGTTTTAAATTTGTACATGTCCTCCTTTTAACCTGTTAACCTAGCATCATGATCAGTGTAGCTGCTGTACAGTGTGTTACGATGCACAAATGACCGTGGTGTCATTGTTTTATGGTCACGCTTACCTTTGGAGCACATTTCTGCAATACCGGTGATTTTGTAGCTCGGGGCGGCAATGACTGATGCCATTGTCTGCACTTGTGCTGATTAGAGTTTATACGAATGCGACTTTGCTGTTAGGCTGGATTTTTTCTCATGCTTATACTTGCAAGAATCTGCCAGTTCCAGACATTGAATGTTCCCAGAAAGCATTTACTCTGTCAGTGTGTCTCTGTTGAGGATGGAGCCTTCAGGCTTATCAGTAAAGTACGGCACTCAGCCAAAAAATGTTAATGAAATAATTTGAGCTGCATGTGAAACACAGAGTAATGATTTAAGACCCGTTAGAGTTCTTTTTGTTTTGTCAAATTAATTATAAGAATTATAAGGTGATGCACATGTTTTATGATGAAATGCCCATTTTTGTTTGTGTTTTTCACACAGGTTTTATTGTATTGTTACACAGTTACTGTAAGCTGCACATTGATGGTTATCATAGCATATAACCATGTAATAAAGCTTTGACTGCTCCCTTACAGACAGGGGCTCAGCATAGCTGGTAGCACCACATGTTTATTTGGTTTTATTTTACTTCTTGATGCAACAATGTGATTCATATCAGGAACAAACCCAGCGTAACCTTGATCCACTGGTCTGCTGGGATATCGCCAGTTTCCATCCAAGGAGCTGACATGTGCGTTATTATTTTAGTTTGTTAAACTGGGCTCGATCCAGGTGACAGCGAGCCAACGTGATGCTACCTGTGTGCGTCAGCAGCAGTCTGTACTCAGTTTAAATATGACATGGATCAGTTCGTAAAGGCTGAGAGAGGTGGACAGAGAGGGAGAGAGCAGGAGAGGAACAGGTGAGAGGGGACGTGTGGTCACAAAAGTTCTTCTTCACAAAGTGTCATTCACGGATGCTCAGCCTGCTTTCCAGCAGCACACTTTCAGCCGACCGACCCAAGGGGGACACCATCATTGCATTTGTCTGTGTTTGACACGAGGAAGCCCTGCACTGCAGCCCAAACAGATCACGTCATAACAGACCTGTTGATTTCTTCCAAACCAAAAGCACCAGTTTAACAACCTTAGCAGCAAACATTTTGAGCTATTATTTTACTGGACAGTTCAACATCAGGTCAAATTGAAGTGCATGCAGCCCGTGACCTTAGACACTCGTGGACATTCACTGAGAATATTGGTTGTAAAGGCTTATATCAGCTGATGCTGACACTCAAAAGGCTTAAAGAGAATACGTCTGAGAGGTTCACTTTCCGTGTGTCTTTAGTGTCTCAGTGTCGGCTTACAGTCATGGCACCTGAGCGCGTCTGCTTCCTCCGTTCATGAACTGTGTGAACCCATCGTGTGCATCATGTGGCTGATTTAAAGCAACTTGAAAAGGAAATGAGGTTGTGTGTATCTGTTCATTGCTGTGTGTCTGACCTCCTTAGCACAGCCATCAGCCGTGGGCAGGTCCAGGCCATACCAAGGTGTGCGAGTCAGGGATCCTGTCAAAGAGCTGCTGAGGAGGAAGAGGAGCCTGGAACTTCACAGCACCAAGACACTGCCTCCTACTGGGGTGAGGACACCATGACAGATAAGCAAAGAACACTTGTTGATGTTTGAAGCACAAGCTGCCACATTTATAACGAGCAGGGTTCAAAAAAAGCAGTCTTCAAGTAAAATGAAAATGTCTGTGTGCATTTACCTGCAAGGTAAGTCATTTCCTGTAAATCAATGTGTGGTTTAAAAAAAGCAAAACCAACAAAACCCTGCAGATTGTTCCTTAAAGCTGTACTTGGACTGTGTGTTTTCAGGGTAGGTTTACTTTGCTAAACAGTGTTTCCAAAGAAGCCCTCACGGCATCGTTAGTCACTAAACAAATACACAGGAGACTCCCACAGTGGGGAGCAGCGACTGCTCTGCATTATGTGCTGACACTTTGAAACCGGCGCTTTGTGCGACGTTTGGGAGAGACTCAGTTAAAAATGTGTAAGAAAATAAATAAAAGTAAAATAGAGCGGTGCTCTGCTTTGGTTTCATGTTGAAGAACATTTTGCAAGGTTTCAACAACAGTTTCCATGAACCCCCCCCAAAAATCCCCCCACCCCTCTTTGACGTAGAGCTGCCCTCTAATCACATGACCTGATAGCCTCCTGATGATTTATCACTTTCAGTCTTTAGGCCAGTATTCTTTTCTCGTGAATCACTGATCTCTCTGCAGGGATCACAACCTCACAGAACAGCAACATGCAGAGACTGTTTGATTGGGAGTGACTGTTCTGCACCTCAGGAGACTGCACATGAGATCTGCAGGAATCGAAAGCAAAATGTCCTGTGAGGATGTGTTCGGTCGGGATACAGGCTCAGAAAGCAGCGGGGGATTTTATCCTTATATAATCCAGGTGTTTTTCCATGGCGGTTACAGCAGAGCTGCAGGGCTGGGCACACAGCCCTATGCAAAGTAACGTGCAGCCTTGCCAAAGAGACCTCCCACTTTCTATTTATTATCCCTACAAGAAGAGAAGAGGCCAGAAGCAGCGGTGTGCACAAACATACACATGTACGGACACTCCCCGTGACTAGCATGTGATATTCCAACATCTTTTATTGGCACGGCACTACAGTTGATTATTTTAAATGCAATGAGTTAGTGCTGCTAGCAGCAAAGATAAAATTCTGTCCACTTCTTCCACTATTTGCCTGCCTGGCAGGACTACGTGGGTATTTCCAGGATTCTGGTTCAAAGGGACGACAGTTGTGTTTGTGCAAATCTCAAACCAAACCACATTACTATGAGGTGGCAGTTATTCCACACTCACTGAGTCTGCTTTCAGATGTTGTCACTGCAGCTTTCCACAGTAAAAATCCTCCGAACGTGTTGCCTTTGGAGCTAAGAAGCGTGTTGTGAAAGCACGCTGTCATCATCTCTGGACTGAATTCCCAGTTTGTTCAATCAACCTGATAAATCACAGCTACGCTGCGAACAGAAACCTGAGCACCAACGATGAGGAAATACATAAAAGCCAATACCTGAATAATTCATTTTGAATTCCAGAAGTTAACTATACGACACATGCACATTGGTCTTTCCTCTTTTTGTGGATATTTTGTCCGTTTTTCTTTGAGGAAAGATTACAGACTTCACAAAAAGTGGATTTTGCCACACTGTCCACTCTCTGCCTCGTCTCTGTGTTTGTGCAAACCCAAATGTCCGTCTCACAGATTGAGTCTAAAACCCGTCTGTTTGGTATCGACCGGTCGGGCTGTACATGTGCCTGTAGCAAGAAGAGACACTGCGATACGCAAACACAAAAGACCGAATGGGAGGCAACAGCGGCAGCACTGACAGCGTGTGTTAGTGTTTGTACTGCATCCTGCTGCCTGCAGTCAGCGGGCAGGGCGTGTTCAAGGCAGCAGGGAGGTGCTGCCAGGTGGCTGACGGGCTGCAGGAGAGGAGCTGATGGTTCGACAGCTCTGACAGGAGGAGCTACAACAATCGCACAGTTAAACCCCACTGTGGTCACTTTCTGAGGACGCTTTGTGTTCACAAAGTAAAGGACCTGATCACCTGCACTGGGTTTGACTGAGGCTGAGGAATGAGTCGGCTTTAACAGCATCCATAAAAGTTACACCTGGACATGCCGACTGGGTGTGTTCCACTTCACCATGAATGCGCTTTAAGAAGCAGCCATAACGTTCTGCTTGAACGATAATCTGAACCTCTTACACAAAGTGTGGCGGCACCATCCTCTACCTCCAACTTCATTTAGTTCAATCTTTCAGTGTCTGAATGTATTTCACATTAGCTGCAGGAACTTTCCAAAGGGTGAAACTGGATTCAGTCGGTCGGTCACAGATCCATTAAAATCAACTTGATGATTTTTTAAATGACTCATGCAGTTTATACTGTGCAGAAATCCCGAGCCACCCTTTACATTTTGCTTCCAGAGTTTCTGCTCATTTGGACATTGGTTTCTTTTTCATTCGCTGTCAGTCCGGCTGTGAATCATTCGAGCATTAAAAAGGAGGCTAACTGAAGGGATGCAAAAACACACCCTTTGTTATCGTTTCTTGGTCAAAAGTACCAACGATAACACACTCTGACAGAGGTAAAATAAAACAAAAGTGACTCCAAAAGAGCCAGACTGTGAAATACTGTATCCTCAAAAAACTGTGAAATCTGGGGAAGACGAGGAGTGGCACCCCTAAAAACAAAGAAAACAGCAAATGATCAGTACAAGAAACAGGAACACATCCAACAATGACCTGACCCTGGACCTGAGGAGTGTAACTGGCCCTTCAGCTGATCTAGCTCCTGAAGCCTGGACAGAAATGGTGTCAGTCAGTCACAGTGATAAATCCAAACGTAATGTTTTGGTTTGAGTTATTTTCAGTATGTACGGAGGAGGCCAGGAAAGAGCCCGACTAAGGGTCTGCAGCTCTCTGTGAAGCACGGTGGAGGCTCTGTCGTGGTTTGGGGCCGCGCTGCTGGTGACCTTTCAAAACTGATAAAAGTACCGTGAGATTTTGATCCACCACGAAACAGAAAGGAGTCTGATTGGCCACAGCTTCATTTATCAGCATAGCTATGATCCTAAAGACATGATGTCAGTGCGTTAAAGCGCACACACAATGGAAACCCTCCAATGAGTGTGTGTGTGGAGAAATACAATGACAAAGCAATGAATAGCACAGGTTCAGAATGGGTTCAGTGGTTCTTCAGCGATCCTCTGTATCATTGTCTCTTTCTTTTATTTGCTATCTTTACAGCTCACTTCTTCTCAGGAGAGGACCTGCCTGCTCTGGCCTCAGAAGAACATAGATCCTAGATCTGCTCCCACACGTGCCTGAGATATGTCATTTACAGCAGAAGCAGCTGTTGGCAGAACAAGCTGGAATTTGCTCAGTTAGCATGAAAAACATGTAGGCTTTGTGATCGTCCAGTAATGGTTTTATTTTTTTGCCACTTTAATAAATAAGGTTAATCATGAACTCACATTTATCCCCCAGATTATACAAGACTGGAAAAACCCCTCATAAGTTATTTATTGGGGAGAAAAATCCAGTATGATATATCCAGTATGCCAGCATTGGTAAATAGAGACCCTGATGACTGTCCCACCTCAGCTTTGTCTTACCTTCCAAGGAAATGTTAAAAGCAACTGTACCGTGAATGAAAGAACATTTCCCAGTCAGACCAGTCAAGATGTGTCACTGCACAATAACAAACGCTGGGTGCTGCACAACAGTACCAGTGCTCTGTGTTTTCACCGACCCACCAACAGCATTTATAGAGCCTGGCCTTTGAGGTTTAGATGAACGGTCTGTTTTAATACTATCATGGAGGCTCACAGGGGTCGTCTGATCATCGGGATATTCTCTGTATTACTGTAGGTCGAGGCATGTGGCACTATATAAATAAAGCTGAACTGGACCGATGTACTTCCATGCCCAGTAGTATCAAATTCACAGCTTTCGCTTTAATGAACGGATCCAGAAAGTTCAAAAAACACTTTTCAAGAGTGAATTCTCAGATAGCTGCTCACACCTGAGTGTCACAGGTCCAGGTGTGGCTGCTGCATGTTTACATATCAACATCGCCGCGTTGCTGTGATTAAGGTTCTGCTGCAGTTATTGACCTGTTAAGCTCATTGATGATATCTGTGTTTTTCAGGACATGGTCTCACACAACAACCAGCTGTCATTTACACAAGGTAGAAGCCTCACCTGTGAACTACATGTTCCACGTAAAGCTGTTTCCGCGTGTCTAATGCCGAATCTGCTTCTTGTTCTCCAGGTATCTTTGGCTGTGATGTTGCCAGCGGATCCCCAGCCGAAGCGCCGACCACAGCTGCTGATGGAGGGCTGCAGTGTGCGGGGTGGAAAGCGACCAGTCCTGGGCTGCAGGCCGCCGCCATGTCCTGGTCGACGCCTGACTACAACCAGCAGGACCCCTCAGCTCAGACTCTGACCTACCCAGCCACTCCGACACTTACTATGCAAACTCTGTGTCCCAGCTACACCATGCTGACCTACACACACACACCACTGCTGACAAACTTTGGGGTGAGTGAAAAAGGACTATGCAAATATGTTCTACAGACTGCACGGGGGAATAAAATGATCACAAATCGGCACAAAAGGATAAAAACAATCAGTTCTCGCTCTATCAGTCAAATGTGATTTAACAGATAGAGCCATTGCAACAGTACAAGCATGGATTCAGGCTATTATTTCACTTTAAAGTAAGGTTGTGTATAAGTATGTGCAAGTATAAATATGTATATGTAAAAGTACATGTACCAAATCTGAAACTCTAGGCATTAAGGGGCTGCTTCACCTTTGAGACCCGATGGTACTGTATCCCACAGAGTCACGGCTGGGACGGGAACGATCTAAAGTTTTCTTTAAAACTCATTTATGTCAAAATAATGCAACATGTTTAACAGCGCCACAGGATCCTGTTATCGTATGTTCTGTCTTTAGTGAACTAAGTCATCTTATTGTGCTGGTAGTCTCAGCGTCTGTAATCAAAGGTAGCTCGTACAGGGCTCGTCTTTCTCTACAGGTGCAGACAAGTGTTTGTGATGCAGTGTGATGCTTCCCACCATAAAAGCCTGTTATCACTGCATGCATGCTCTCTGTGTTAACTGCCAACAGCTGCTGTGCTTGTCTTTAAATTCTTACATTTCAAACCTGCTGCAAGTGGGTAATAAATACAGAGATAAGACTGGGGTAGAGGATTAACTGGAACTCTTTAAACCCGCCGAGGACCTTTGTACACCGTGGGATTAACATGGGATTTAGATTTCTGCCTGTTCAGCATGAACGATTTCTCCTTTATATTTGCAGCTCTTTTTTCACTGCAGTTTTTGAATTTATCCAGAGAATAACTGTCACTGACTCAGTTTAGGGATTTACATACACGTCACTCATCATGACGATGAGTTGATGTGCAAAGTGGAAAAATATGTTTGTCTCTGAAAAAATAAATAAATGGAAACACATCACAACAAAGAGAATCCAGGAAGGAAGAACATGGTGGCTGTCTCCACATTAAAACACTGGGACATGACCACGAGGCTAATTAACACCAAACATGTAGGTTCACCGTAGAAAGATTCACCGCAGCAGTCTAAATCAGCACAAGCTGTACCCGGTCTGTGTCCACCGGGTTCACTAGGGCCCTCTTTTCTTGTGTACCTAATTATATCTGATTACAATATTCCTGTGAGCTGAACAATAAATGCTGACTGCAGTGACACTGCGTCTACCTTCCAAACCCTCCACAAAATCTTGATTAAAACATAAAAAAAATCAATGATTGAGCGCCTAAAGTGAGGCTCGTGGCATCAGCAGACGTCCGTTTTATGCATGCCTTTGACTTTTTGCAAGGTTAAATGTCTTTGCCATCATCATAAATATTTAATGATTGCTGTTGTTTCAGACCATACCAGTGGCACCAGCCCCAGCCTCCCTGCCTCAAGTGGAGCTCCAAGACTCAGGGTTGACCTATCTTCCTTGGGCCCAGCCACTCACCACTATATCGACCATGCCTAATCACGGGGTGCAGTTTGCCCCGGGTTCTGGAGCGCTGCCTGGGTCGCCTCTGGTACACATGCCGCTGTCCATGTCGTTGACCGCCATGATCCCACAGCTGGAGCCCCAGGGTATGGACCCTCAGCCCGAGATCCTGGAGATCCCCGAGCATTCAGAGCAGCAAGCTCAAGGTCAGTCTCTGAACGAAGACCCGGAGGTTGAGGCGGAATCACCAAACCTACTGGACAAACTTCTCGAGGATCACAAAGAACATGGTGAGGAGGAGGACAAAGACTCGTACAGAAGCTCCCTCTTCATACCCAATGTCTGAAGAACATTTTTTTAAATATGAAATCAGTATTTTTACCTTTACATTTCATTTTTTTCCCTCTGGGGCAAGTGCCTATTGGCCTTTTTGTGTAACTTGATTACCACAGATTCTGTATATTATTAAGCCTTTGAGGTCTAACCTATCTAACTTACCCAAACCAAGTGTTTTCTGTGATTTGTAAGCAAAACTTGAAATAGTTTCTCTTAGTTATCGTGTTTTTTTTTGGTGTCCCTGTTGCAAAGACTTGTAAGAAAAACAATGAAAATCCAGAAAGCGATTATTCTGAAAGTATACAGTAGAGTCAGGGTTCAGGTACGTGTTACCACACATTATGACCCAGACTTCACAGAACTATTAATTTCTTGGATAATTGGGAATCACACGTCTATAATTATCCATGCTGGCTCATACTTAATAATAATAACAACAACAATAATAATAATAATAATAATACATTTTATTTATAGGCGCCTTTCAGACCCTCAAGGTCACCTTACAAAAACACGTGAGCAATAGCAGCATATATTAAACATGGCAAAATCAAATTTAGATAGATATAAAATAAATAAATAGATATAAAAACTGAGCAAGGTAAAGACTCTTCTGGATTATTATGACCTGAGTTTTATTTTTATAACTGCTCCTGACTTCCTGTTATTACATTTTCATTATGTTCATTTGATTTATTAGAAATTAGTTTAGTGTGCAGCAATAAACAGAACCGAAAGACAAATCATTTCTTGCATAGAGACTAGCGTAATTCTAGTAGTCTGTTACCTACAGTGCAAAGGTCTTAAGCAAAGGCTTCATATCTTTATATCGTCAATGCGAAATGGGCACGGCGCATTACATACATGTAAACACAGTATATTTGTACAATGAGCTTAGAAGTCCATATTTGGTATGACCACAGAGCCTTACCTGAAATCACAGGCAAGTTTCATGTGACTTTTAAAAGCCTCCTTCAAGTTTTTCTTTGGATGTTGGACGCAGTGTTTTGCAGCTTGTAGTGAAAACCATTGCAACATTGTTCAAGATAAACTTTAAAAAGTTACAATTCTGTCTCCTTAGATGCAAAATCTAAATAACGAAGGAGTAGCTCAAGACGTTTGCACAGAAATGCTATAAAATCCATGTTTGTCTGTGTTTGAGAAACAGCCAAAGCACACTGTGATTCAATTTCATATGTATAAAAGTCAGTCTTAAACAGATGCCATCTAGTGTTGTGTTTGCAGAATGCAGTTCAGCATTATGTCACAGCTGAACAACCTTCTTGTTTTATATAAAGGGACCCTGTTGTTCTCAAATCCAGCTCATTTCCGATTTGTGGACTTTGCTAGATTTGCTTTGCATGAACAATTTTGGATTTTTGGACACATGTCTGAAATGTGACAGCACAGAAGTTCAAGGCAGAAACATCTGGAACCACTGATCGAGGTTTTGGAGTGCTTTTGTCTTAACCTGTGTAAATGCTTCTGCTTGTAGGTAAACAATGAGCAAAGGTTTCAAATAAATGGAATGCAATAGAAAACATTTCTCTCTGGAAAATGAAACCACTGAAGTGTCAAAAGCTGCAGTTCAGCCTCCTGAAGCTGGCTGCAGCAGTCAGTGTGTATCGACGGGTCCCGGTGTTACAGTGTCCACCTAAACAAGATGAATGATCACCCCTCTCTGATTTTTCACATCATATCAACTTCACAATAAACCTACTTGTCTGGACTCTGTTAAGTCTTAAAGTTACTGCTGCTGCTGCTTTGAGTTACAGGTGAACTGGACTGTGTCTGTGCTCCAGACAAACAATATGTCTTCCAGTACTCAATTCTGTTTTATTTCCATGTGACTTTGAATTTTTATTAGTAAAAAAAGCTTAAAAACAATCAAAAAGTCAAAGTACAAATACTTTGATGTTGTTCAGTACCTCAGCATTTTAATGCAAACACTATTTGATGTCCAGTAGAAATTGCAATAGTGTAATAGTCTTTGACTTTGCTAGTCTCTCCTAGAGTTACTCCAAACTAGACTGTAAATTACAAAGTTACATTTTATTAATCGAAACAATCAGATTTCTTCCCCTGTTGGCCAACATGCAGGATTAAGCCACGTGCACCTTGACAAATGATAGTTTGAACTCATGACCAGTAGTATTATTAACAACAGCGTTATAGTTTTTATTTGTATAGCACATTTAATTAGATTAGGTAGATCTGAGTGTCATCGACATATGAATGGAAACAAGTGTTATATTTACTGAAAATTAGACCTAGAGGCAGCAGACACAGAGAATAAAATTGGCCCCAGTAAAGATCCCTGAGGAACGCCACAAGTAAGGGGAGCTGAGGAAGCGGATCTCCAAAGCTCACGGAAAAGGTCCTGTCAGACAGCTATTAACCTGTGTTGATATTAAAATAGTGATTAATTAACTATTAACCACTCGAATGATAAACCCTTGATCCCGTAATGCTCCAGTCATGAGATCCAGATGCTGTGGTCAGTGAGTCAGTGGCTCAACTTTTAAAAGTGCAGTTTTGGTGCTGTGAAGAGCTTTAAAACCAGACTGAAACCTGAAGAACATCCAGCCCATTTACAAAAGATTGCAGCTGAACAAATACGATCTTTTCCAAAATTTTCGATTGGAAGGGAAGCTTTGAAATAGGCCTGAAATTTGAGAGGACAGAGGAATTGAGACGAGGTTTTTTAAGTACAGGCTGTACAACAGCATGTTTAAAACAGGCTGTACAACAGCTGAACTAAGGCTGCTGTTAAAGATCCTTAATAGGGATGGGTATCGTTTAGGTTTTATCTGATACCGGTGCCAAATCGGTACTTTTGAAACGGTGCCGGTGCTCAAACGGTGCTCAAACCGGTGCTTAAAGAATGGAGAACACAAAATTGGTCCAAAAACCTCTCATGTTCAGCTGGTTTTTTGTAAAAAGATAACAATGTTAGCCTTTTCTGCAGCTATGGGGCATATATGGTATCACTCTTGGCTGGAAGCAGTGCTTAATCAGAATCAGAATCAGAATCAGAAAGGGTTTTATTGCCAAATGTTGAGCAGGTTTACAACATTAGGAAATTGCTGCGGTGCTTCAGTGCAAACATACTGTCATAAAAATATAAAAATAAGAATAAGAATTAAAAGTGCTAAGTGGATAGGTATATACATGATATATACATGAGTGCAGGTGGTGATCAGTGCCAAACATGGAATGATGCAGTGACACAGCGTAGGGTCATGTGTTAGTGGTGGGAACAGTCATATGGTTATTGTTCATGTGTCCGACAGCAGAGGGGAAGAAACTTCTTATGGCGAGAGGTTCTGGTGCGAATGGACCGGAGCCTCCTGCCTGAGGGGAGCAGGTCAAACAGACTGTGTCCAGGGTGAGAAGGGTCAGCTGAGATCCGAGCTGCACGCCGCAGTGCCCTGGAGGTGTACAGGTCCTGCAGAGATGGGAGTCTGCAGCCAATCACCTTCTCAGCAGAGCGCACAACACGCTGCAGTCTCTGTTTGTCCCTGATAGTGGCTCCAGCGTACCACACGGTGATGGAGGAGGTGAGGATGGACTCGATGATTGCAGTGTAGAACTGCATCATCGTCCGTGTTGGCAGGTTGAATTTCTTCAGCTGCCTCAGGAAGTACATCCTCTGCTGGGCTTTCTTGATGACGGAGGTGATGGTGGGCTCCCACTTCAGGTCCTGAGTGATGGTGGTACCCAGGAAGCGGAACGAGTCCACAGAGGTGATGGGGGTGTCAGTCAGGATGATGGGGGGGAGTGGAGCTGTGTGCTTCCTGAAGTCCACAATAATCTCCACTGTCTTCTGGGCATTCAGCACCAGGTTGTTGTGGCTGCACCAGGACACCAGACCTCAGGAAGTCAGTGATCCACCGGCAGATGGGATCAGGCACATTCATCTGGGAAAGCTTGCCTCGGAGATGGTCTGGAAGGATGGTGTTGAAGGCAGAGCTGAAGTCCACAAACAGGATCCTGGCGTAGGTTCCTGGGGAGTCCAGATGCTGCAGGATGAAGTGTAGGGCCATGTTGATGGCGTCATCTACAGACCTGTTGGCTCTATATGCAAACTGCAGGGGGTCCAGGAGGGGGTCGTGAGGGTCCTGAGATGGGAGAGAACTAGGCGCTCAAATGACTTCATGACCACAGATGTCAGAGCCACGGGTCTGTAGTCATTTAGTCCAGTGATCCTAGGTTTCTTGGGGACAGGGATTATGGTGGAGGACTTGAAGCAGGCAGGCACATGACATGCCTGCAGTGAGGAGTTGAAAATGCCAGAAAACACTGGGGCCAGCTCGTTTGCACAGTGTCTGAGGGTGGCAGGAGACACACCGTCTGGGCCGGGAGCTTTTGAGCATTCAGACTCTTAAACTGCTTCCTCACATCTGCTTCATGAATATGAAGAGTTGTGGTCGGAGGAGGTGGTGTGAAATCCTCTTTTGTGTGGGGTGAGGAGGGGGGTGTTGTAGGTGAACAGTTTGAAGGTGGTGATGGCTCTATGGAGGGGGGAGAGGTGGGGGAATGAGTGTCCAAAGTGCCTCTATTGTTGGGGCCGTTGGAGGTGTGAAGGCTGCCTGATGGCTCGTCTAAACGGCAGTAGAAGTGGTTAAGGGTGTTGGCTAAGAGCAAGTCGTCAGTGGAGTGGGGGGTTTTAGGCTTGTAGTTTGTAATATTCCTAAAACCTTTCCACACAGAGGCCGAGTCATTCTCTGAGATCTGCTGCTGCATCTTCTCAGAGTGCTGATGTTTAGCAATGTCCACTTCTTTAGTGAACCTGTACTTGGCCTCTCTGTAGCAGTCCCTGTCTCCGCTTCTGAACGCCTTACTCTTTTCCAGCCACAGCTTTTTGAGTTTAGGAGTAAACCAGGGTTTGTCATTGTTATAACTCACCCTGGTGCGTGATGGCACAATGCTGTCCTCACAGAAGTGGATATAGGAGGTGACAGTGTCCGTAAACTCGTCCAAGCTGTTAGAAGCAGCCTTCAAAGTGTCCCAGTCTGTGGTCTCCAAACACGTGCGAAGCTCCTCCACAGCCTCGTTGCTCCACAGTTTTTTGGTCCTCACGACAGGTTTGGAGAGCTTCAGCCTCTGTCTGTACGCGGGGATTAGGTGGATCATGACGTGGTCAGAAAGTCCGAGTGAAGCGCGGGGCACCGCGCGATAGGCCCCGCTGATCGTGCTGTAACAGTGGTCTAATGTCCTCTCTGGTCGGGCATTTAATATACTGCTTGTATTTGGGAAGCTCATGGCTCAGATTGGCTTTGTAAAAGTCCCCAAGAGCAATGATGAGAGAGTCCGGGTATGTCCGCTCCGTGTGGAGAATCTGCTCTGCGAGTGCGCACTGAGCTGCTTGCGCATCCGCGTCTGGCGGGATGTAAACAGCGGCCAGGATGAATGAAGCAAACTCCCGCGGAGAATAAAACGGTTTGCAGTGAATGAAAAGGTATTCCAGAGAGGGAGAGCAGTGCTGAGCAATCACTGTTACATCTGTGCACCAGCCACTATTGATGTAGAAGCAGACACCTCCACCTTTGGTCTTACCAGAGAGAGAGGCCTGCCGGTCCGCGCGCAGCAGATGAAAGCCCTCCAGCTTGAGCGCGCAGTCCGGGATGTTCTCACTGAGCCACGTCTCCGTAAAACATAAGACACAGGAGGAGGCAAAGTCTCTGTTCATGCTTCTCATCAGGGCCAGTTCATCTGTCTTATTCCTGAGTGATCGTACATTGGAAAGGAAGATCCCAGGAAGAGCAGTTCGCAGTCCACGTCTCCTCAGACGCACGAGTGCGCCGGCTCGCTTACCTCTCTTTCGGCGTCTCACTTTCCTGATCAGAGTCAGCAGTAAATCTGCCGCGGATGCGACAAATATTGGAAGTAAATCCACAGGTGTTGTAGTCCTGTGGTTAAGAAGCTCTTCTCTGGTGTAAGAATATCCAGAGGAGTGCCCAGACACAGAAGTTATGCACTACAACAAGACAGAAGTAACGCACTGAAGCACCAGGGCATCCATACGCGGCGCCATCTTGGATCGTAACGCAGTGCTTAAACAATGGAAAAAACACAAACTTTGTCCTAAACCTCTCATGTTTAACTGTTTCCCTCTTTTTCTTTGGTCATTTTAGCCTTTTTGGCCAGGGTGAAGGGAGTATCTGCCATCAAACAAGAAGACAGCCGCATGTAGCTATGATGATGTTTGCTAGTTCACCTTACATGCATTAATGTAATAACGTGGTTAGCCTACTCAACGTAAATTACACACGAACAACATTAAGCTACTCACGCAGAGAAGAACGGCTGCTGCTGCATCATCATCTGTCATCATTTCTGCTACACTGGCAGGGCTAGGGGCCAGGACTCTCCTCTTTGTGTTTTTGGGGGATGTTGCATAACTGGCAACCCACCCGCAGTAGATGTGCTCGGTGTGAGGTCTCGCAGCAAGCTATCAAATACGGCGCATTTCTGGGCTTTTAAAAAAAACGCTATGCGTCGCCAGCTGTTACCTCCTTTGACAGTATCACAGTATCAGCTTAAAGCACTTGTTGCTGCTGAGTTTGCATCTTTTGCTGTGAAGTACAGCCAGACTTTTGACCGCTTCGCCTTGGCCATTTTTAATCTGTAGCTCTGCTCTAACAGAACGTACGTACTTGGGCCCGCCTACTATCCTCGGAAACGTAAAGTGATTGGCTAGAAGTGTGTCACAGCTCAGGAAAAAAAAGCACCGAAATAAAGCACCGAAATGTGCGCTGCTTTTCGGTCTGGTTACTACCGACACCGGTACCCATCCCTAATCCTTAAGATGTTGGAACTTTAAAAATCAAGCATTGGAGCAAGATATCAACTTTTTCTGCTTTTACTTGTCCTGATACCTGCTCAGACTGTCTCTCAGGATGAGAAAAGACGTCTTCTTTCCGCTTACGTTTAGCCTTCCTGCACTCATCTGGCTGAGGGAGGGGCATCATTTATCCATGGGTCAGATTGTGGTTTCAAGCTCGTAGTATTAAAAGTAGGAATGTCATCACGGACAGTTTTGTATTTGTGATAAAAACGAGACGTCATCTCCTCGGTACCAAGGCTGAGGGGAGAGCTTAGGAGCTTTTTTTTAAAAAGAAAATGGTTCAGGTGCAGAGGGTTTAAACACAGGACAACGATGTGGTAAGATGAAACAATACCAAACACACCAGGACAGCGATCAGAGAAAACAGCAACACGCGATCCAACGTGCGATCCTGTTTCGGGGGTTGGCCCCGACACAAAGCGAGCAAGACTGAAGGAGTCTATCAAACTTAAGAAGTCTCTGGTTAGTGGATCGGAGGGCCAACACACATGAATATTAAAATCTCCAACAATTAATATTTGATTGTAGCTTGGCACAGTATCTGCTAAAAGGTTTGAGAAGTCCTGATTAAAATCTTTGTGATATTTTAGAGGTCTGCATATAGCAGCAACGAGTGCCTCAATTCAAACGTGAGAAGTTCAAACCTCAGTTGACAGTTTTTTGCAGGTGAGCTTTTTCCTAAAAACAGCCGCCACCACACCCAGTCATCCTCGGCACACACCCTCCGCTATTCGATCAGAGTTTCCACTGTAACATTGTTGTTTTTAAAGGTCATTTTGAATAAAGCTCGAACAATCCCAGCATGTTTCTGATCTTAGGCTCTAGTGATTGTTGTGAGACACCTCTCATTAAATGAGTCATTGCACAACAAGATTACCACGCATCCTGCACGCCAGCGTTTCTCCTTCCTCGGAGGATGCTAATTGGATTCAAACCAGAGAAGAAACTGAACTCATGCTTGTGGAAATATGACGACCCAGAAACAAAAACTATCCCGTATGATATCGGCCAATATAGCAAACTGTGTTTTTACATGGAAGAAGGAACAGTTGAGAGACTGGCTGGTAAAACTGTGATAAATTTCTTGTCACCCATTATCATTAAGAGAATTGCACAAGAGGCTGGATGAATACTATGCATCCTGCACGCCAGCTTTTTCTTTTTTTAATTTACCTTGGAAGCTGACAATTCAAACCAGATGAGAAGCTGGACTTTTATGAAAATGTAGCCCCACTAAATAAATGCCACAGCTGATTGCATCAGTGAGTTATTCTTACATGGAAGGGAGAGCAACTGACAGACTGACTAGTGAAAAATGTTAAAAACATACTGTGGATTTACTACTTATCATACCAATGGGAAAATGTATCAGCTAAGCCCAACAGTAAATTACAAAGGACCATAAACTGAATGAGGTAAGATCTTCATATGTAGCGGTTCCTTGGAAGTCTGTCCCTACGCCTGATGAACAACATATTTAAAATTAACACTGCATGAGAATATAAACAGATAAAGCCGTCTCGCTCACTCTTGGCACTGAACACGTTTGTGTCTCGGGGGTTTCCCCACGAGGGAAACTGACATGAGGGGCAGCAACTTATCTGTCAAATCCAACACCTGTATTTAGTCTGAGATCGTATCACAGGGAGAAAACTTGCTTCCTTTTTCTGCTGAAGAGACGCTGGTTTTTGCCTCAGTTTTTTCACGCTGACTTGGAAATTGGGAAAAACAGAAATGCTAAAAGTCGAGCTGAGATCCCATTATCACTTTGAAATGTAAGGAAAGCACTCGTTTAGTTTTGTGTATCCACAAATACATGCTGCCCTTACCTGAGGAGAAGGTACAGCGAATACGTTTAAAGAAAAAACGATTTTTATTCTTGTTTGTATTTTGGCTTCTTCCCTTTGTTGCCGAGGCTTGGCTCAGATATATTCAGTCAGTCGTGTTGGGAACACAGAACTGAACCAGCTTCTGATTGGCAGCTGCTTCACTCAGCCTGCAAATGCTGTAAAAACTACCTGGACACAAAATCACAAGCGAACATTACTCATGGAGTATATCTGGACAAATCGCTGTTTCCCAGTTTCTTACTGAAATATAAAGAAATGACGGGGAGCTGGAAACATTTGTTGGCACACTAGTTTGAAATGATTTGCATATGAAGGAGTTTAAACTGCATCCTTTTAAAAATATACTCCATGTGGAAACACTGCTCACTGATAAAGATCCTCGATCAGTTTACTTTGGATCAGTGAGTCTAGCTGCTGAAAGTAAAACAACTCAGTGTGATTTTTGCAGACTTTCACTCCACTCCGTGTTCTTGCGAAAACTGTTTAAGAGCTTCTCACGCCATTGCCGTTTAGCCTTTGATTTTAGGCAAATGATTTATCTGGTGACTCATCCTGCTAGCATGTACTGGAGTGTTAATAGCAGTTCAGTGCAAAACAACTGACCGAGGATCAAAGAAGGGCGGTTGCTCCTCTGTTGTCTTGCTGATACAACCTCAACGTGTCTTCACAGACCTTCAGCCAGTTTAGGAAACATCGATTTCTTTCAACACCAGTGTTGTAAAACTGCTTTAATGTGAGACACTTCCAGTATATTCTCTCTCCTCTTCTTCCCAGTGTGTGAGCGTACCAGTTTGCTTTATCTCAGGGGAGGACTCAGGCAGAAGAGAGCATGTATCAAACAGCCCAGAGAGTCCCTTTAAAATTGCTCCATACTCTGAGCTAGAAGAACATGCTGGAGCGCGCCTTTGACAGCACGCAAAGCCGGCACCCCGACTCCTGCTTGGGCCTGCCACAGAAAACCTGCAGTCTAAGCTTCTACAGATATGGCACCCCATGGAGGCCGAGTGCACTCATTACACATCTTTTCCTATTTAGAGACCTTTTATATATAAAAAACGTGTCCTTCAGCAGGTCTTAAAATTAGGAGGCACCACACAACATGACATGTTACACTGTGTCCAGTGGCGGTCCTAGCCTGTTTGGTGCCCTGGGCAAACACTCCCTCTGGCACCCCCCCCACACACACAAAACATATTAAGGATTGCACATTAACATAAAACTGTTGTACACACACACACACACACACACACACACACACACACACACACACACACACACACACACACACACATGAACAGCTACCAAACAGCCATCATAATTCATCACACAATGAGAACTGGACAAATCAACAACTGACAATGACTAATTAATATTAAAATCTGTAACATGATGTATTGTTTGGAGTTTAGTCTGTTACTGTTGCTATTTTTACCATTTATTCTTGGAGCAACTGTAACCCACATAATTTCCTTAGGGATTAATAAAGTATTCTGACTCTGATTGGTTCAGGATGAGCTGTCATGGTCCTGGGCCATGTTGGCCCAGTGTTCTTAGTTTCCTTGTATGTTTGTATTTTATTCCATGCTTCCCCTGCCCATTATGTCTAGTTCTCCCCGTGCTCTCTCTTCCCCCTGTGTGCCCTCTATGTATTTATGAGCCCTCGTCCCCTTTCGTGTTTATTCCATGTCTCCCCTGCCTGTTACGTTGGTGTTCTACTCGTGCTCTCTCTCCTCCTGTACTTCCTGTTTCACCTTTCCCGTCAGTGTTCAGTTCACCCCGCCCTGTCTCGTTATGATTATCAGTGTCACCTGTGTTCCCCGTGTGTTCCCACTTCCCTCGTTAACCCTCTGTGTATTTCTGTCTGCGTCTCCCTCTGTTCAGTGTGACGTCGTCCCTCATGTTGTGTGGATCTCCCTGTGTCTCTCTGTGAATTCTTAGTTTGTGGTTTCCCAGTTTAGTTTAGTTTAGATATTTGTTCTGCCAGCGAATAAAGCTGAGTTTTGAGTTCATTCCCTCGTGCCTGTGAGTCCTGCATTTTGGGTCCTACTCCTGCCTGCCGCACGGCGATTCGTGACAGTACGACGTCACCAGATATGGACCCAGCAGCACTCAACCCCCCAGAAGAACTGCGTCTGGACATTATCTACTCCGTGGAAAGACTCCTGCATCTGTGGCTCGAACATGAGGGGAAGGAATTTCGCCGTGCTGTGGAAACCAAACTACAGCGTTTAATCTCTGGTCTTCCCTGGCTACTCAGTGCGCTCCACCCACTTGAACAGGATTTAATCCACAACGAACTCCACCTTCATCCCCCAGCTGCTACTACCCACCTGCCTGAAGGGATGTGGAGCCGCTCGGCCCGTCAGAGCCATCATCAAAAAGAAACGGCATTCACGCCGCCGACGCGCCACCCCACAGCCGGACATTCAGCCTTCTAATTCACCTGTTGTGCTACCAGAAGCTCGGTCGGCTCCCTCGCAGCTACTTCCAGCTCGGTCAGCTCCCTCGCAGCCCGTCCCAGCTCAGCCAGCTCCCTCGCAGCCCTTCACAGCTCCGTTAGCTCCCTCGCAGCCCTTCACAGTCCCGTTAGCTCCCTCGCAGCCCTTCACAGTCCCGTTAGCTCCCTCGCAGCCCTTCACAGCTCCGTTAGCTCCCTCGCAGCCCTTCACAGCTCCGTTAGCTCCCTCGCAGCCCTTCACAGCTCCGTTAGCTCCCTCGCAGCCCTTCACAGCTCCGTTGGCTGCCTCGCAGCCCTTCACAGTTCAGTTAGCTCCCTCGCCGCCACCCTCAGTTCAGTTAGCTCCCTCGCCGCCACCCTCAGTTCAGTTAGCTCCCTCGCAGCCACCCTCAGTTCAGTTAGCTCCCTCGCAGCCACCCTCAGTTCAGTTAGCTCCCTCGCAGCCACCCTCAGTTCAGTTAGCTCCCTCGCCGCCACCCTCAGTTCAGTTAGCTCCCTCGCCGCCACCCTCAGTTCAGTTAGCTCCCTCGCCGCCACCCTCAGTTCAGTTAGCTCCCTCGCCGCCACCCTCAGTTCAGTTAGCTCCCTCGCCGCCACCCTCAGTTCAGTTAGCTCCCTCGCCGCCACCCTCAGTTCAGTTAGCTCCCTCGCAGCCACCCTCAGTTCAGTTAGCTCCCTCGCAGCCACCCTCAGTTCAGTTAGCTCCCTCGCAGCCACCCTCAGTTCAGTCTCCTGTGTCCCCGCTAGCTCAGCCATTAACTCCACCACAAGCTCCATTTTCACCTCTACCATCGCTTCAGTCATCAGTTCGGTCTGCCACTCAGTCGCCCTTAGCTCCATCATCCACACTACCACCTGTTTCTCTTCCACCACAACCGTCACTACACCCAGCCACTCAGGCTGCTACTCAGTCAGTCATTCAACCCATAGCCCTGCCGTTACCATACCCTGTAGCTGAGCCACTAGCCGTCCGACCCACAGCCACTTCAGCCACTCCTTCACCCGTTACACCTCCACTACAACCATCACTGCAGTCTCCAGTGTCCCCAGTGCAGTCTCCAGTGTCCCCAGTGCAGTCTCCAGTGTCCCCAGTGCAGTCTCCAGTGTCCCCAGTGCAGTCCCCAGTGCAGTCTCCTTTAGCACAGTCACCCACTCAACCACCAGCACCACAACCGTCACTACCTCTAGTTCATTCCCCTGTGGAGTCATTAACTCCACCACCTACTCCACTCTCACCACCACCGTTACTACAGACGTCAGTTCAGTCCCCTGTGCCAGTGCAGACGCCCTCAGTTCAGTCTCCCGTGCAGTTATCTACTTCACCACCGTCAGTAGCTCAGCCCCCACTCTCACCCGTGTCTCCAGCAGCTCAGCTCCCACTCTCACCCGTGTCTCCAGCAGCTCAGCTCCCGCTCTCACCCGTGTCTCCAGTAACTCAGTTAGCTGCCCAGCAGCCACTTTCCGCTCAGTCTCCTGTGTCGCCAGTTTTGCTCATTCACTCCATGCAGAGAGGTAACTGGATTTCTACTCAGGGTACTTTCCATGGTTTAGCCGCCGTTGGCACAATTTGCCACTCCAGGGCTTCCCCAGAGGCTGGGTCTCAGTCACCAGCTGATTCTGGACCCCTGAAGTTTAAGCAGCCCCCTAAGAACTGCACCATGTTCGCATTGCCTGGGCAGAGTCAGTGCTCAGTGCAGCGCCAGTTGTCCTCATGTCGGCCGAAGGACTTCATGCCTGTTGGCGTGGTTTTGGCCTCCGCTGGAGGGTCCGAGGGGCCCGTTCAGCCTCCTGTCTCCGCTGGAGGGTCCGAGGGGCCCGTTCAGCCTCCCGTCTCCGCTGGAGGGTCCGAGGGGCCCGTTCAGCCTCCCGTCTCCGCTGGAGGGGTCCGAGGGGCCCGCTCAGCCTCCTGTCTCCGCTGGAGGGGTCCGAGGGGCCCGTTCAGCCTCACGCCGCATCAGCTGGAGGGCCCGAGGAGCCTGTCCAGCCGCCATCTGCGACCGCCTCGTCGTCGCCTGGCCCGGCTACATCCGCCTGTGCTGCAGCTCCGCCTGGCCCGGCCTCAGCCTCTGCAACCTCGCCTGGCCCGGCCTCAGCCTCTGCAACCTCGCCTGGCCCGGCCTCAGCCTCTGCAACCTCGCCTGGCCCGGCCTCAGCCTCTGCAACCTCGCCTGGCCCGGCCTCAGCCTCTGCAACCTCGCCTGGCCCGGCCTCAGCCTCTGCAACCTCGCCTGGCCCGGCCTCAGCCTCTGCAACCTCGCCTGGCCCGGCCTCAGAGCCTTCGTCTGCCGCAGCCTCCTCAGAGCCTTCGTCTGCCGCAGCCTCCTCAGAGCCTTCGTCTGCCGCAGCCTCCTCAGAGCCTTCGTCTGCCGCAGCCTCCTCAGAGCCTTCGTCTGCCGCAGCCTCCTCAGAGCCTTCGTCTGCCGCAGCCTCCTCAGAGCCTTCGTCTGCCGCAGCCTCCTCAGAGCCTTCGTCTGCCGCAGCCTCCTCAGAGCCTTCGTCTGCCGCAGCATCCTCTTCAGAGCCTTCGTCTGGTCCAGCGTCAGCTGCTCCGTCTGGTCCAGCGTCCTCATCGGCTGCTCCGTCTGGTCCAGCATCCTCATCGGCTGCTTCGTCTGGTCCAGCATCTGCTTCCGCCTCGTCTGGTCCAGCATCCTCATCGGCTGCTTCGTCTGGTCCAGCATCCGCTTCCGCCTCGTCTGGTCCAGCATCCTCATCGGCTGCTTCGTCTGGTCCAGCCTCCGCTTCCGCCTCGTCTGGCCCTGCCTCGTCTGGTCCTGTGCCCACCAGGCCATGGCCAGCACGCCTGAGACTGGAGGGCCGCCGCTGCCTTCCGCGCGGTCGGCCCCCTGAACTGCTCCGTCTCCTTCGCCGCCGCCGCTGCCTTCCGCGCGGTCGGCCTCCTGAACTGCTCCGTCTCCTTCGCCGCCGCCGCTGCCTTCCGCGCGGTCGGCCTCCTGAACTGCTCCGTCTCCTTCGCCGCCGCCGCTGCCTTCCGCGCGGTCGGCCTCCTGAACTGCTCCGTCGTCTCCTTCGCCGCCGCCGCTGCCTTCCGCGCGGTCGGCCTCCTGAACTGCTCCGTCGTCTCCTTCGTCGCCGCCGTTGCCTTGCGCACGGCCGGCCTCCTGAACTGTTTCCGCATCGCCGCCGTTGCCTTCCGCATGGTCGGCCCCCTGAACTGGTTCCACGTCTCCGCCGTTGCCTTGCGCACGGTCGGCCCCCTGAACTGCTCTGTGTTTAGGTGGTTTTCTTGGGATCCAGTGTTTGCCGTGCTCTTTTGTTTTCTGTTCCGAGCCCTCCGTCCTGGGCCCCCGCCGCCCGCCCTGGGTTGTTTTCTGTTTGGTTTTGTTTTTCTGTGTTTGGGCTGTCTGGAGCCAGCCCTTGAGGGGGGGGTACTGTCATGGTCCTGGGCCATGTTGGCCCAGTGTTCTTAGTTTCCTTGTATGTTTGTATTTTATTCCATGCTTCCCCTGCCCATTATGTCTAGTTCTCCCCGTGCTCTCTCTTCCCCCTGTGTGCCCTCTATGTATTTATGAGCCCTCGTCCCCTTTCGTGTTTATTCCATGTCTCCCCTGCCTGTTACGTTGGTGTTCTACTCGTGCTCTCTCTCCTCCTGTACTTCCTGTTTCACCTTTCCCGTCAGTGTTCAGTTCACCCCGCCCTGTCTCGTTATGATTATCAGTGTCACCTGTGTTCCCCGTGTGTTCCCACTTCCCTCGTTAACCCTCTGTGTATTTCTGTCTGCGTCTCCCTCTGTTCAGTGTGACGTCGTCCCTCATGCCGTGTGTGGATCTCCCTGTGTCTCTCTGTGAATTCTTAGTTTGTGGTTTCCCAGTTTAGTTTAGTTTGTATATTTGTTCTGCCAGCGAATAAAGCTGAGTTTTGAGTTCATTCCCTCGTGCCTGTGAGTCCTGCATTTTGGGTCCTACTCCTGCCTGCCGCACGGCGATTCGTGACATGAGCTGCCATTATCCAATCACACGTCTGCTTACCTGCATCTGTTGCTCGTTTCTCCTCCTCTTCTTTTCTCTTTTTTCTAAACTGAGCACCTGATGGCTTTGAACTTTTCTTGTCCATCTTCCATTGGTTTTAATTTTGCACTCCAGTATGAACACAACTCCTCGAGGACTCGAGGATCACCACAACATAACCTAACAGACCTACACCTTAGTTCACAGATTCACTTTGTCTGAGGTGTATTTCTGGGATTTCACACAACCCAGGATTCAGATCATGAACACATAATGGGCTTGGATTTACATCATTATGAATGAAATGTGCTCTATCTGGAAGCAGCTGGCCCCTCCCGTTTCGACGGCTTGTGTGAGACTTTAAATCATCAAACTGTAAATGTTAAATTATTATTGATCCTTTACTCCTGGTCCTAAAGTGTATATTTATTTTCTTACTCTTCTTATATTTGTTTTTTGTTTACTTGCACTGCTGCAACTGGAGCCTCGTCGTCTCGTCTCTCTATATGCTGGACTGTATGTAGCGGAGATGACAATAAAGTTTACTTTGACTTCAGCAGCGTGCAGGCGCACCGAGGGCTCTCGGTCACTTTTCGTGTAGAATTTCGAAAAAACATCGGTGCAAATTATAAGTCTGTATCATGATGTCTGGTCAAAAGAGCTTGCAAAGAAAAGCGTCTGGACTTCTTTAAGTTGCTTGAAGACGTTTCACCTCTCATCCGAGAAGCTTCTTCAGTTCTAAGGTCAAATGGTGGAGAGTCCCAGATATAAACCTAGTGGGAGTTTCCCCCCACAGAGGGACAAAAGGACCCCCTGATGTGAAAGGTGTGAAACTGGGTGTGGGTCCCAATCAGCCAGAGTTTCGGGTGAGCTCATTGTGAAACCTGGCCCCACCTTATCATGCGAATTCCTGAGATCAGATGACTCAGGATGTGAGTGGGCGTTAAGGCGTCTGGGGACAATGTCTGGTGTTTTCGTGTTTGTTGGTTTGTTTTTATTTTGTTTTATTTTGCGAGTTGGTTATTAGATGCTGCTCCAGCCAGTCAGAGAATCCCCCGCAGCCCCGCCCTCTCCTCTCTGAGCCGCAAGCAGCAGGCGCACCTCGCAAACGGAGGGCGCCCTTACTCCCAGCAAATGGGCGATAGGAAAACGATCGGTGCCTGTGCTATTCCCAGTATGCGCTGGTTGACGTCGGGGAAGCATGAGAACGAGCATTTTTTTTTGCCGATGCCGCCCCGGGCAGCCGCCCCAGGCAACCGCCCGTGTCGCCCTTATCTAAAACTGCTACTGACTCATTTCAGCTGCATTTGAAAAACTAAGTACATCCTTACTGGGAATTAAGAGGGTAAATGGGAGCCAGCCTCTGCTGATCAAGTGTGCTTGATAAATTACTCATTAGTGAGAACACCTCTATAAAATCAGAAGCTTTGGTAGTTTCAGGAGTGTGTTCACGCTGTGCCAAGAAACAAGGCATCATCGTACAGTAGGAACGATTATTCACAGGGGGCAAACACTCCACACACTTGTCAGCAAATCCATCCAAGGCAATGAACCAGCAGCAAACCCGATGTCTCAGAATCCACAGGCCTCAGTCAGCATGCTAAATGCTAAAATTCATGACAGCACAAACGACTGATGTCATCTGGCTCGTTTTGGAAGGGCTGGCGAGAGAAAGCCTCTTCTCCTAAAAAGAACACAACAAGCATAGTTTTGCAAAATTGCATCTGAACAAACCACAAGTTAGGCGAATGCCAAGCACAACATCTTGGCCCACACACAGCAGCTGATGCCAACATCGAGCACAATAACCGGATGATTATGGTGATTACTTGAGCTTGTTTTGCAGCAACAGGTAGGTCAACCATGAACTTCTCTGTATACCAAATTACCTTAGAGTCAATGAACAATGATCCCGAGCACACTAGCAAATCTACAACAGAAGGGCTGAAAAACACAAAAGAATCAGGGTGTTGCAATGGCCCCGTCAAAGTCCAGAACTCAACCAGACTGAAGCACTGTGGCAGGACCTCAAGAGTGCTTTGCGTAAACGATTGCCAACAAATCTGAGGCCCAAAAAGGTGCAGGAGGTAGAGCAGATCATCCAGCACTCATCATATCTTTGGGCAAGATACCAACCCTGAGTTGCATCCATGAGAGTATATATGATAGACAGAACTTCATTTATCCCTCGGGTACGTTCCTCCACATTCAGTTTGAATGTTACATAGTAAGCACAAGAGTGCTTTTATACTCTTTGCACAGAGTATACTGTATAAGAAGCAGTCCATTTACCATTTAAAGTGTACTTTTGTCTTTCCATGACTGTACAGTTGTGTATAATTGTGCTCGACACCTTCAGCTGTTAGGTTCCTAAAGCTGTATGCAATTATTCTGACTTGTTCTGAGAGTGAATTCGAGCTCTTGACATCCACAGGCACCACATGTAGCCGCTAAGTCTGGTGGACCTAAATCTTCACCTCCAAGTCCGTTCACATACAAGAGGAAAGGGAGCGAGCGGGTCGGCGCTCAGGGCACAGAAACTAAACTTTGAACACAAACCATTTATTTCCATAAAAAACACAGTCAGAATCACAAATACAAGTTAAAATCCCCCGTAAACAATAAAAAGAGTGTTCTCAACGCTCTAAAAAACCCTGCCGGCAGAAATAACCATACACTATTAAAACAAAGCTAAAAACATGTTTCCCATATGCTAAAATTACCCCCCCACAGTCCCATAATCCCACAGTCCAGCCACACATGGGCGAATGGTCCTTATCTGAAACAGGAATTCCTCTTCCGGGATGGAAACCACGGCGACCAGAGGAACAAGGAGGGGGCTCCTGTCGCAGACCTGTCTCCTCCTGACAGCGCGTCGCCGCACAGTCGAACGACTCGCGGCGCCCCACAGTCAGGCAGCAGTTCCTTCAACACACGTGCTCACACGCGTTCCTTTTTCTCCTGCTCACCTTTCGTGCGTCGCTCTCTTGTCTCTGCGCTCACTATCCCCTTTAACAGGTCAACCTGGCGGCTGATAGGCCACCTTGGGGAACGCCCCCACCTCACAGGTGCCTACAATTGTCTGTTTAGTCCACAGTGGATTAAAGGAATATGGTACAACAACATTAACACACATAATATAAATATGAGGATAAAACCATGCAATATAAATATCAATAAACAAACATGCAATATAAATATCACAATAAAATCATGCAAATAAAATCAACACTATGTACCAACACACAGACTGATAAAACATAAAAACACAAATTTCCACTGTGTGACACACACACTCCCTGTTGAATAGGTTAGTTTTCTTAACTAATTTTACAGTGTATCAGCCACAAACGTTGTTCATAGATGAAACATTTTATTAAAGAAAAACAATAATTAATAATTATTAACAGTCGCTGATCATAGAGCAGTCGTGACCTTTCACAGAATACTTACACGGAGGCAGTCCTGTGTTTAAAGGGCACATGATGTCATTTCAAAAGTATATAATTGTGAAGGTCTTGGAATCCATGCAAACTCTGAGTCTTACGCGGTGCCAAACTGTCATAAAGATGAAAGAGATGGCGCTGATTCAAGAGACAAACAGGATTGATTCACTGTGTCAATAATTCCCAACATGAATGGCAGAGTCCGTTTCCCTCTTACATGGAAAAGTGCCTTGTTTACATTTTATCGGCTGTTCTCGATAAAGTGCAGTATTGATGAAGAAGAGAAGATTTTCATTTACATTCACTGGTGATGTAAACTGACAAGTCACTGGGAAAACAGTCTTACTGGGGTTGGTGTTGAAGGAGGACATTTCTCAGGAACATTATATTCTTTTCTGAGCACTTTGCCTTTTAGACCCTGGAGGTGAGCAGATTTGTGGATCATATGATCTTTTCTACGCAGCAGTGTGGGATTTTAAATGTCTTTGCACTAGATGTAGTCCTGTAACCAAGATCAAGGATGAATTCCTCCACTGTTATTTTCAATGCCATGCGCCAACACAATAAAACTCACTTTTATTTACACCAAATCACAACTGCAGTCGCCTAAAGGTGCTTCATATTGTAAGGTAGTACATACAGGGAAAAACCCAACAATCATATGACCCCCTATGAGCAAGCACTTTGGCGACAGTGGGAAGGAAAAACTCCCTTTTAACAGGAAGAAACCTCCAGCAGAACCAGGCTCAGGGAGGGGCGGGGCCATCTGCTGTGATTGGTTGGGGTGAGAGAAGGAAGACAGGATAAAGACATGCTGTGGAAGAGAGACAGAGGTTAATAACAGATATGATTCAATGCAGAGAAGTCTGTTAACACATAGTGAGTGAAGAAGAAACACCCAATGCATCATGGGAATCCCCCGGCAGCCTACGTCTATTGCAGCATAACTAAGGGAGGATTCAGGGTCACCTGGTCCAGCCCTAACTATATGCTTTAGCAAAAAGGAAAGTTTGAAGCCTAATCTTGAAAGTAGAGATAGTGTCTGTCTCCTGAATCCAAACTGGAAGCTGGTTCCACAGAAGAGGGGCCTGAAAACTGAAG
Source organism: Astatotilapia calliptera (assembly GCF_964374335.1). Lineage (NCBI taxonomy): Eukaryota > Metazoa > Chordata > Actinopteri > Cichliformes > Cichlidae > Astatotilapia > Astatotilapia calliptera. The sequence continues at coordinate 40,670,495 of NC_137435.1, read as the reverse complement.
GCTCTCCCTCCCATTCTACTTTTAAATACTCTAGGAACAACAAGTAGGCCTGCAGAGCGAGAGCGAAGTGCTCTAATAGGGTGATATGGTACTACAAGGTCATTAAGATAAGATGGGGCCTGATTATTTAAGACCTTGTATGTGAGGAGCAGGATTTTGAATTCTGGATTTAACAGGAAGCCAAAACAGGAGAAATATGCTCTCTCTTTCTAGTCCCTGTCAGGACTCTTGCTGCAGCATTTTGGATCAGCTGAACTCTACTCCAATAGAAGTTGTTTATCCCTTCAGTAGTGTTACATGTAACCACTTTTGATTTAAGGCATTCATTTCCAGACGAACAACAGTGTCGTAGCACAACCACATTCCCTAAAGCAGATTACTTGTAATCTGGAGAAGAAATGACATCTCACTGATTTAAAAGATTTTCATTTATCCTGGAAGAAGCTTGTTGCTCTACACCTATCACCGCTGACAGTGGTGATATCGCTGCCCTTGTCCTGCTAGATCCTCAGCGCAGCGTTCGATACCGTTAGCCACATTATTTTCCTGCGAGATAAGAACACACATTTGGTATTAAAAGAATCCAGCTGCAGTGATTTGAATCATATCTATCTGACAGATTCCAGTTTGCAAATGTAAACTGGGAGTCGTCTTTACCCACATAAAGTATTCAGGAATTTGACAGGATTCTCTGCTGGGACCAATCATTTTTACATTAAACAGCATAGCACACATACATCTCCTACATATATATATCATGATGCCCAGATTTATTTACCCATGAAGCCAGATAACACAAATCCAATTCCTAATATTGTGAGGCAAAGACCCTACAACGCTAATATCTCAGAATGATGCTGAAAAGCGAGTTCATACATTTATTGCTCTAAGCTGACCAACTTAATTATTATTGTCAGTGTACTGTAGACGCTCCCTGAAAAGTGTTCAGTTGATCCACGCTGCCATGTAAGTACTATACTGATATTCTAGCTTCTCTTCACTGGCTCCCTGTTCAATTCAGAAATGAACTCAAAATCATTGTCATATACAAAGTATGAAATGATCAGGCCCCATTATCTTTTAAACACAGTGCTTCATTATTCTAATGGAACGTTTACAGTGGGGGAAACAATTATTAGATCCCTGCTCACTTTGTACGTTTGCTCACTTAGAAAGAAATGAATTTCAAATGTTGATGCATTTTTCCCTTTAACTGAGACACACAACAAATGTTGATGCACAATTTTGAAATCGCACCATGTCTTATCAAAGGAAGCTTTCAACGCTCCTCCGTAGGTTTCAGTGTATGAGGACTGTGGGGTGTCTGGCCCTTCGCTACGGGCCATTCAGTCTCTACACGGCCTTCGTCCACACTGAAAAATAAATCCTAAAACAACAGTAATATCCCGGCAGCTGGGCGCCAAAATAAAATAACAGAAAATAACTTTCCCATGAAAATATTTTCAGTAATGACAATACAGGTTGTTGCCCTAATTTTACCCTTTTTACCCTTTGCCCTAATGGGATTCTTCCATTTTCACGTGCTTTTAAACATTAATTAGGAACATTTTAATGTGATTAAACAATGAAATTACTGAATTAATGAATGCAGCAATATGAATAATAATACTTAAATGTACAGAAATATACATTTAACAGCTGGTTTAAATAATAATGGATTGCATTCATGTGGCGCTTTTTGCAACCCTCAAAGCGCTTTACAATTCCCCTCTGACCAACACCCGTAGGTGGAAGGTTTTCCACAGCATGACATTTGAATTTAACAGTTCAAGCTTTCAAATAACAGACAAACATTTGTGAAATTATGATACATTTGTGAATGTATTTTAACAATCTAAATATGCTCATGTACAGACAAATATATTTAAAAAACAAGAAAATTATGTTTTATTACATTTACAGTGATTTTACGTTAATTTACATTTGAAAAGTAAAATCAATATATTTACGAAAATTTAATGGTATTCAAGAAAAACAGTACAAAACTGTAAAATACTTTTATATTACCAGGGCTCCAGAATAACTTTTTGCCATGGGTGTACCGGCACAAAAGTTAGGCGCACACAAATTTTATAATTGATATAATATAATGTGTTTTTCTGGATACACTGTGCTTTTTCAGCATTCAAAGATTGATGACACCGTGTCAGAGCACTGGCTATGAATTTCAGAAGGATCAGGCCTTAACAGAAAAGTTAGCAATAGTTCTTTTCCTATTACAGCTACATCCACGTCTGTCGTGCCTAGGCTGCTCACTAGGGCTGGGTATCATCACTGATTTCTAAAATCCATTCGATTCTGGTTTTCAAAGTCCCGATTCGATTCAACTTAGCCTCAGACAGTCAGAAATATTATAATTCTGATCATTTATCAGTACTGACTTCATCAGAATTGTGAACATCACAGCAGGTGCCTTTGTGTGAAAGTAACTGAGAATAAAACAGAAAAACTGTCATGGGGAATTGGGTTAAAGGACTCAGGTGTGAGACTCCTTGCAGAGTGACAGTGAATTTATTCACAGTGAAAAGGTGAGTCAACAGTTCGAGTCTGTAAACCAGAAAGGGCAGTGCAGTGATACGGTGACTTCTCCCCGCGGTGACAGTGCAGTGACAATCCAAAACAAGTCCTTGTGCCCGCTCCTCCTCCGATCCCTGAATCCTGGAGGCAGATGAGAAAAGCACACGCACAGTAACAAAAACGTTCTCTCCTTCACAAACTGAGTATGCTAGCCGCGACTACGCTACCCGGTTTAGTTCAACGTTCCAGCGTTGGTTGTGACTCGACCGCACTGTTAAATAGGTCTGCTTCAGATTAGTTGTAGCCGGCGAAGTGATTATGCACAGGTGCGACGATTCCAGCTCAGGACACTCCCCTCGGGTCAGCTGCCGTTCCGTGCCACGGCTTCCGGAGGAACATGTTCCAGCAGAAAAACACATGCACAGGATGGAGAGGAGAACACGACACAGTACACACAAACACCACCAAAATTGGCAAGGCGATCGGTGAGGACCGTCTAGCCGTGACAAAAACATGAAGGAGATTTTCCTGGTCTGGCTTTTTATAGCAGATAACCTTAAAAATATTCTACAATCTTCTGCATATAAAGTTAAAATTTCTTCAGTATTGAACAACAGAAAAAACAGGCTTTCTTGTCCGAGGTCATTTAAGTGAAGAAAAGAAAAAGACAGCAGCCACAGCGCTGTAAACAGCGGTAGACTGGTGGGTAATAAGTGAATGAATAATACAGAAAACAGAGATTGGAGACGGAAACTGTTCTTGAAGCACAGAGAGAGAGAGAGAGAGCTGTGCATGGAGTGTGATTTTAATAGTCGTGGAAGCAAAACAGCAAAATTCATGACGACATTGATCAAATGTGAAGCGCAGGTCGCACAGGTGCAACCAAATATTTTTTTTTAGTCGCACCAATGAAAAATTTGGTCGCACTCTAGAGCCCTGATTACAATTATTTTTTACAATGTACGTAACCGGCAATAAGTCAGACTCGTTCCCGGTGGGTGATGGGCTCCACCAGGGCTGCCCTTTGTCACCGATTCTGTTCATAATTTTTATGGACAGGATTTCTAGGCGCAGCCAAGTAGCGGAGGGCTTTCACTTTGGTGGTCTCAGGATCTCATCTCTGCTTTTTGCAGATGATGTGGTTCTGTTGGCTTCATCAGGTGATGGCCTCCAGCTCGCCTTTGAAAGGTTCGCAGCCGAGTGTGAAGCAGTAGGACTGAGAATCAGCACCTGCAAATCTGAGGCCATGGTCCTCAGCCGGAAAAGGGTGGAGTGCCCACTCTGGGTCAGGGATAAGTTCCTTCCCCAAGTGGAGGAATTTAATTATCTCAGGGTCTTGTTCATGAGTGATGGGAGAAGTGAGCGGGAGATCAACAGACGGATTGGTGCAGCGGCCGCAGCGATGTGGACGCTGTGCCACTCTGTTGTGGTGAGGAGAGAGCTGAGTGTAAAAGAGCAGCTCTGGGCGCCTCCTGGGTGAGGTGTTCCAGGCATGTCCCACCAGGAGGAGGCCCCGAGGCAGACCCAGGACACGCTGGAGAGATTATATCTCTCGGCTGGCTGGGAACGCCTTGGTGTTCCCCCGGACAAGCCGGAGGAGGTGGCTGGGGAGAGGGAGGTCTGGGCTTCGCTGCTTAGGCTGCTGCCCCTGAGACCCGGCCTGGATAAGTGGAAGAAAATGGATGGATGGATTTAAAGCACCTCTAGATTTGGACAGAGGAACAAATGGGCCAAAATCAAAAAATAAAGAATGTCATTTAATTGATTCAATATTCATCCATCTATTTTCTTTTTCTTACGCAATTCAGGGTCTCTGGGGGAGCCTGGAGCATACTGCAGTTGCCATGGAGATAGAGGCAGGGCACAGCCTGGACAGGTCATCAGGTCATCAGGGCCAACGCACACAGCACATTTAGAATCACCAGTTTTCCTCACCCTGTGCACGGAGACGACCCACGCAGACATGGGAAGAACACTCCACTCAGATAAGGCCCCTGCACTGGGATCACACACACACACACACACACACACACACACACACACACACACACACACACACACACACACACACACACGCACACGCATACCCACACACACACACACACACACACCCACACACACCCACACACACACACACACCCACACACACACACACACACACACACACACACCCACACACACACACACAGACAAAGAAATGAATAAATCGAATATTAAAGAGCTGTATTTAATTTTCACTGAGTGATTTTCATTTCTTGGCAGGTTAGGTTCTGCACAGCTTTGCAGGCGAGGACAGAAAACACTCCCTACATGCTAAGTTATTGTTACTTTTACTGCTTGCACACTGGACGCTTATCTTAGTTTTGATCTGAGAAAACAAACAGCCCCCTCTGCACGAGGTGCATCATCACCAGCTGTAAGGGTACTGGAACCAGTGCAGTCGTGCTCAGGCCTGTTCTTCCAGCTCCCAGAGTCAACTAGATGTGAAGGTTAGTCTTAAACACTGAAAAACCACCAGAGACGAAGATAAGAGCCCATAAAGGAAAAGCTGAGGAGACTGAGAGAAGCCTCTGTCTGTTTTGTCGTAACTGTTTTCAGCAGCTGTCACACATTAAAGACGTCTCTGTGGTAATTAAATAAGAGGGACCATGAAGGCAGAGGTTTAATGTCGGGGATGAGGGGGTGAAGTCAAACAACTGTGTGTGTGTTTGCCTTTGTTTCATGTGCAGTGTGTAAATACATTTAGATTTGCATTCATGATCATTCCCCAGTGAGTATTGTGGAAAACCAGTCGGCTCCAGTCTGACTTTCTCTGTGTTTTCCATGGAAGTTTCAACATGAAGCTTTTTCCTCTGAGGCTGTTGTGCCGTAGCACCACTTGCTGATTCTATCAGGTGAGTAAAGAAGCCATTAGACTAACAATCCTGCTCAGCAGAGGAAACATAGAAAGAGCTCTTCAGTGACTTTATGGTTGTTTTCACATGAGTTGTTTATGTGGAAAATATGTCTTGACCGACCTGCTTCCTTCACTTAGCATCTGTTTGTTGAGTAAACAGGACTCTGTTGTCACTTTCTCTGCACAGCTGCATGGTGTTTGACCTGCTGACCTATTCACTGTTTCTCTTATCAGGCCTGGATGTTTATTGTTCAGAAAACAAGTACGAGTGAAAACAGCCCTTGATTTATTCAATAAAGAAACACCTCTGATACGAACACAACAGCAAAGACTCCCTTATCGGCCGTTGCGAAACACTGTGAAGCTGTGCACACCACCACACGTTACGTGATAACAGTCCGTGGCCAAAGTTTAATGTTACACCAGGTTTAAAAATGTGTTCATATCTGTCCTGTCTGACAATTGGATGATTGTTGTTACTGTTGCTTAAACATTAACATGCACAAAAGAAGCACTGTGTCGACACACACCCGGTTTACTCAACAAATCTCATCTTAAACCTTCAAAGAGGGATACAAAGTTGAAACATGCTGTGAAGCGCCTGTTTGATTAGGCTCATTGGAGCACACTCCAGATGTTGTGTGCTTATGTTTTCCAGAAAAGCCAAGGTTAAAAAGACCAAAACATAATGCAGTGACGTGAAAATCATCCAAACACTATTGAAATTCAATGAAAATAATATGACAGACAAACAGGTTTTACACTGGCTCAGTAAGCAGTACCTCTGCTTTGCTCTCAAACTTCTAGATCCAGAAAAGCTTCTCCTAAATTTGATTTGTGAATGACGACCTTCAGACTGAAGAGCAGAGAGACCACCCAGCTTGTTATCAGTGATGCATTTGTTCCATATCGTTGCTGAATGATAGCTGCAGGTTTGGGAGCAACACATGCATCCAGCAAAGCAAAACAACATCCATACCTTCACTTATTCAGGCTCACAAAGAGGCTGAAACCTAGACCGGCATTTATAGGTCACCATACTGTCACAGCACAGGTCAAAAAACAGGCCAATGTTTTATTCACATTTTGATTTGGCACAGACTGTTTCACTAGAGCTCCTTCTTGATGCACGGTCTAAAAATGAGGATTTTACAAGTGTGTCATTAAAATATAGGCAAGCGACCCAGTGGACGGACACCATGATGTGGTCAGCCACATGTGTAACATGCTGTAGGCGGAGGAGAGGAGACTTTGTGTGCATTTTGTGTCTGTTGCTGTCAGACAAACGAGATATGAAGGGTCATACCTCTGTTTTCTTTTCCGACTCTCCTTTACACAAGAGGCAAAAATGACTGGAATCTGGATAAAATCTCACCCCAAGCCTGAGGAGAGGCTTGGGGTGAGGTGACTACTCTTGATTTGGCGTTCTTTAGATAAAACTGAACTTAACACACAAACATGTGCAAGCATGCTCACTTACTCCTGATACAGTCACAGTTACTGATCGTAGGTGGAGAGCGTGTAAGTTGCTCCTCTTGCAACAGACTGAGCTGGGACGGCAAAACTGGGAGAAGTGGCTGATGGTGCATACGTTACTCAGCAATAAGAAGCTCGGTGATTTCTGAGAACAACTTGGCAAAGAAAACAGGTTACACAGGCACAAGGGCAGGAGACAGGACGACCAAGGAGGCCTGGCTGTCACCATGTCGGTGAGAAACAGGTGTGTAAAGAAGCAGTCCATGGGTGGATGCAGCAGCTCCACCTTAGAGCAAAAGACTATAAAAATAAACTAAAGAGAGCAAAACTGCGACTTCTTTCTACTCACTTTAGGCCCTCAGAGCACTTCGTACCACGAGTCGCATTCACCTGATCACGTTCATACAGTGCCTGAGCACTTTCACCTAAAGTGGCGTTCATTACCTTACCTTAAAAAAAGGGTTTCTGACAACGCGTCTAAACCTGATCCCCAGTATGAATAATACTGGACCAGTTAAATATAAGCTGCAACCCCAGGGCTGAAAAAAGAAGCCAAAGTAAACTCCAACAACTAAACTGTTCAGTTTATAGAAACATCAGTGCGTCTGTGGACAGATGGATGTGCATCACTTTCTTCTCTTTGCTGTTGTTTTTCCTTCACATTGTGGAAGCGTGGGTCATACTTATCGATTAAAATGTTCTTATTATAATATTAGACGATGAGGATTCGACAGAAGAAAAACATGGAGCCTGTTGTTTACAGTTATCGACTCAGGTGATAGTGTTAACTAGCCCACACTGTGCAGTTATCACAGGTTTTAGCTTCCAGGGTGTTTTTTCTTGCTTACAGTTTTTGTTTGAAAATAGTTCCTTTTTTCATTCATTTCACTTTTAGTCCAGATTCCTTATGATGATTTATGGCAAATGCCAGAGGCAAGATTCAAAAAACATAAAGTATAGGATTGCGGACTTCCCATGTGTTTTCTTTGCACTTGGACGAGTTGGCACGGTGTCTTTGTTGGGCCGTGCAGAGTGCGTGGACACACTCACATCCTGTAACTCAGTAACTAAGAGAACAATGGTTTCCTGCACATTTAGCTTGTAAATGGATAAAGACTTTACACTGGTAGAAGTTATCGTGGTTCCTGGAATATGATGGCATATAAAGTTTTGTCTTTGTCGGCATGCAGAAATGCCACTGCCACTTAATAAAGCTGATTGCGGCGCTCTGCTCCAGCCTAAATGTTTTGGGTTATTTTTCCACACTTATCAGCTGCCGTCAAGTGTCTCCAAGGGGATTTCCACATATGCTGGCTCAGCGGGAGTGAAAGGGATGCCTGCCAACAGGATCTTTGGAGCACGCACTCCTCGTTTATTGTGTTAGTTTGAGACACTAGTTTCAAGTGAGCTAGGTTGGAAGTGCGACCAGGAAGTCACAAAATAATCCAGACTTTTATGATTTCTTTCTTTTGTTTGTCTGTTTTAGCAGACAAATACTTGGAAAACCTTTTCCATGCTCCATGATTAAGTTTGGCACAAAGAATCAAGAACAAACTGTCCACAAATTACCAAACACACGCATCCGCTTTCATAACGAGATTCAACTTGCCATTTTAAAGACATAAGATAGCAGCAGAAAGATGTTTTACATAGTTTGGCAGCTGCTTTATGTATCTAATAATCATTCGTGACACTGAGCCAAAGGCCTGCTCTAGATAAACTCAAGTAAAATCGGTCAGGCATTAAAAAAGCTTATTTCTTTTTCTTCCCATTTTCATGCAACATGAAAAATTGTTATTAAATATTCATTACTTCAGTGTTGCACGAGGGGAAACTTGAGGTAATGCAAATATTAAGCAGTGAGTGACTATTAAGTGTAATAATCCACACTGGTCAGTTACACGGTGGCTGTAGCTCTGGTGGGAGAGCAGCTCACCTACTAACATTGTGTGTGTGTGTGTGTGTGTGTGTGTGTGTGTGTGTGTGTGTGTGTGTGTGTGTGTGTGTGTGTGTGTGTGTGTGTGTGTGTGTGTGTGTGTGTGTGAGATCGAAAGCACTAAACAGGACAAGAGTGCTCAGAGTAGAAAATCAGTCCATTTACTGAATTTCTTGTTTTTTGACAGGTAGCCTAATAAACTGGCTGAGCTCCGTGTAAAATCTGTAAGTATAATAAGAGGGGGTTGCAGCTTCAACAGTGCTTGTTTCACAGTCTGGAGAAATTATTGAGAGTTTGTTGAAAAAATCAGATAAATGGACTGACACCTGTCTGAGGAGTCAAAGTACTTTTTAAATACCAGTCTCATTCACACACAGCGACTCCAGCATTACGCGACAACTCGGAGCTCAAGCATTCTTGAAAAAGCCAAACCAACCCTCTGATTAGCAGACGTCCTGCTCTGTTAGCTGAGCTGCAGCCACTGTGAGTCGGCTTGTCTGTTAATCTGTTCTCCTTTGATCTCTGAACTCCCAGTGAAATACTGCCCTGCAGGCCAAAGTCAAATCTCAGACGTTTCCTTGCCTTCATTTCCAATTGTTGCGTTACAGCTGAGTTCAGCCCTGACATGTTATCAGCCTGTGATATTTACTTTCACACTCTTCCCACATTTTTCACTTTTATTTGTTACCTGTGGCTACAGGGCATGTTCACAGGGTGAAGTCTGAACCTGCTGGCTGAAGCAAACATCCCGACTTTTACAGTGGAAACTCTGCAATAGACAAGCGCACATTACAAGCACAGTGCTGACTTTTACACATTTTTATTTTGTGCAGCAAAACATTAGCGTATGAAAATATATCATTTAGTTTTTATTACAAATGAATTGATTAAAGTAAAGCAGACCAAGTGAAATGCAAAGCAAACAACCTCACTGAGCCAAATCGTATTTACAGTCAGGATACAAAGTAATACTGTTCACGGTCTCATCATAAAGCATTGTAGCACATCTCAGAGCTCAGCGGGAAATCCTTCTGGAAACAGCTGTCTTCTACAGGATACACCTGGGGATAGTCTGTGGGAGCAAAGTAAGGTGCGCATTCTGGGGTGGGGGGGCTCTCCTGCTGGCCTGACCAACAGTGTGGCAAGCTGTAATATTCCTGGGGGCCACAGTGCTGATAGTGGTATTGCTGTGGGCTGAAGCTTGACTCCAATCTGGTGGGCGAGTCATAGCATGAGGAGGAGGAGGAGGAAGAGAAGGAGTCCTGTGGGGAATAAGTGTTGGGATCCACAGGGTTGCAGAAAGTCAGTGACTCCAATGAGGAGCAAGGGGCCTGAAAGAGAGGAGGACATCGAAATTACTTTGGGCAGGACTGCAGGTGTGCCACATGGTGGTCATCCAACCAAAGCTAGGCCCAGGGCTCACCAGGAACACTTGTGAGTGGTGTTTTTGATTTAATGCATTCATTTGTGTGCAGACAGCTTACAAAACTGACATGCAGCTGTTTATCCTGCCAGACAGGTCATTTTATCAAACACAAACAGCTGTAATCACAGTCAAAGCAAGACTAGCTCCTTCAAATATATCCACACAAACCTATCCACTACATGCTGAACACAGACACTGACAGTGTTTGTGGAAATAAACGACCACCACACCAAACCTCTGTTCCAAATAAACGCATTGCTATTGCTCGTATCTCGTATGCTTTTAAAACAATCTTTCAATTTTGGTCACAAACAGAAAAACTAGGAAATTTTTCCGTTTTGTCACAAAAGTTTTAAGAAATCCCAGTTTCTGATTATTTCTTTAATGACGGTGTTTCGTTGGTGCCAGCTGAGACCTACCATCCCCTGGCCGTAGTAGTCCGCATCTGAGGACAGTCCGTGGTACCAAGGCTGAGGGGAGGTTGGAAAAGGAGGCAGAGGGGTGTCGTAGGTGGTACCACCGTATCCGTTGCCGGGCAACATCACATCCCCAAACTGCTGCTGCTGCTGCACCTGGATGCCGCACTCCTGCATCTGGATGTTGCACGCGCTGTCAGGGACTGGAAACGAGATGGTGGCTCGAAGCTGGAGGGCCAGCGACCCGCAGCTGCTGGCTTCAGCTGGGGGGACAGAGGGAGGAGGAGCCACATGGCCACCTGCCGAGATTCAGTGTAACAGTCAGACCGAAAATATCCAGAATACAAACACATGCGATGAAAACAAGCGAACCACACGCTCTGGGTTAATCATTGCCTATCATTTAATCACGGACTAGGATATATCTGCGACCACTTTGAAAGGGCGTGGTCTGAGAGACCACGGTGGAACTCCACCCCTCTGAAATCTGAATGCCTCTTGCCCCCCGTCCAACTGAAAAAGGCGTCCTCAATAATTGATGCATATTTATATGTTTATTTTACAGAATTTTTGACCCCCCAAACAAACAAACAAACAAACAAACAAACAAACAACTTGATTAAGATCATCAGACTGTGACGCTTAGGGCAGGCCGCTGTAGTGCATGTGTGTCTTTCTGGGATGTATTTTAGCACACTGGGTGGACAAACCTACTTTGGAAAGTGGACGCGCGAAGCTCCTGTAGTTCCAAGCAAGCCTGATGCATCTGCTGATCAGGAAGAAAGAGAAATACAGAGGAGGGGGAAGGCGATACCAGATTATTAATGGCTGCTTTCCTGTAAATGAGTTGAGTGGCTTATTTTGATAAAACGGGCTATCAGTGATTTACAGGTGCAGGCTTGCACAGAGCGGTATTCTCAGCAGAAAAAAGGTGAGACTGAGAGCAGGGGACAAGGGTAAAGAGGCGTGGGGGAGGGAGGAGTTACCGCATTAAGCTTCTTGTTGTTGGCCTCCTTCTCTCTGTGCCTCCGCAGCAACTCCTTGACCGTGATCTTCACCCGGACCCCCGGGTACACCTTCAGTTGATCTTAATGAAGAGCACAGTGTGTCACTCATGCGCAGTAATCTCCTCTTAAAGCAAACTAAACCAGTCGTGCACTCTTCTCCTCCCTCTCCCTGCTCCTCCAGTAAAGCACCACAAAGCATTTCTTACACATCACAGCTTATTTTGTTTCCAGTAAACTGAAATCGCTCCATGAAGTGTCGCTTCATTCTAATAAACTGCTGAAAGATTGTCTTTTAAGATTTTGTAAAAGAATATAACGAAGTGCTTTGAATTATCCAAAGATCCTATTTTATCACCGGTGCGTAAAGGTCGTTTCCACCGCTCAGTGTTTCTGAGTGTTACTGGCGGCTGATCCCCTCCCCGGAGCCTCCCGGTCGGGAGACGTTTTCACTGCACCCTGTAGCCCTGAGCTGCCACGCCCCAGTCAGAGGCAGAAGAAATCGGCTCTTAACGCGTTAAAGTAAGTAGATTTTATTACGCATATACGATCGAATGAATGTAAAGTAAATAAAAATAGGCGAGGAGATGAAAGAGAAGTTTGTCTGGCACGGTGGGATGAGGTTAAAGCTGAAGCGCGCAGACAAAGAGTCAGCAAAGCGATCCGCGACCAAAACGGAACAAAATTTCGAAACTAGAAGGAGCCGCTGATCTGCGCTTTTGGATCGAAGCGCTGCAGTTTTCAAGGAAACGAGCCTCCCGCGTGGTGCACGTGCGCGGTCACTTAGTGAAAGTTTGATCAGGTCGTTATGGAAAAATTTCGAGGCGATTTCAGCCCGGTGCTGTTTACAATTCAAAACCCCGAGCTCTACACCAATCTCCGTTACTTTATTCAAATCACCCCTGCCCCCCACCACGAACGCCTGACAGTTAAAGGCAATGGGAGTAATTGGCAGTTTTTTTCTTCCTTACTTGAAGCTTGATTAAGATACGGTGAAAGAACGTCTCGTATAGGTGCGGGCGATTTAGGCCTAAAGGCGATATTTAAAGCATTCAGGGCTGCGAACATTTTAGAGAATGTGTTAAGAGATGAAACCTCATCTGATAAATATTCATACAGAGAAATGCTACTTTATGATTTGTCTTAAATGTGGCAGACGCTGGCCAAAACGAAAGGCAGACACATCCCACTCGAACACACAGAACACCCTGTTGCGCACAGACAGCCCGACCACACAGCCCGCGAGACTTCCAGTTGAATTTTTCCAAACTTAAAATGATCTTTAAAAATGATCATCTGCGCGTCCTGATGTGCGTCGACAGACGACAGTCGGCAGAACTATAACACACAGTAAAGCCATAAACGCCAGTGAAGCTTGGAGAAGTCTTTGAGTGGAGAACGCTCCACAAACAGGTGGAATCAGGTGGCATTAAAGTTATTCTACACGTGGAAGTTTAATCTAGCCCATTCTACTTTAATTTAAATATGGGAAGAAGTGGGCATTTATGGGGGGTGAGCACTCCACTTAAACACACAAATCGTGTGCTTTCAATATTTCCAATAAACTCTACATTACACCCCCCCCCCCCCCCTCCTTTGTCTTCCAAACAGGGAAAAATGCAAGAAAATGATTTCCTGAAGAAAATCCGAGGTGAAACTCACCGGACATGATGGCTGGGATGGAGAGATGATTCCTGGAGAAGAGCTGAGGGACTCAACAATGTCCTTTTCTGCCTCAGCAAAATGGCCAAGAACGAAATTTCTGCAAAAGTCTCCAAAAATAGCAACACAAATGTCTTACAGCAGAGCCAGAGCATACAGAATGATTGTAATAGAGCTGGGGACATATTAGTTTGAGATTTTCTCCCTCCATTCCCTCTATTTAAAACCCCTAGAACTCAATGATTTGACAATGATTTGATTGCGCGTTACTTACCATTTGAATATTCAGAGGCAACTCTCTCAAATCGATTTTCAGTAAAATCACTAAGCATGAACACTGTATCAAATCCACTTTAATCTCATATATTAGTATTTTACACTTTAACCTCGAAAAAAATGCACTTTTATTCATTTTACCCTCCTTTTGCACTATCCCAGCATCAGCCCCCTTCACTTAGCACTGCAGCACCCACGACTGCTTCCGTGCAACCTTAAGAGCGCATTTCACCTCAAACCTCGCGTTTAGCCTAGTCACGCATTTTAAAAAGTTTATTTCATAAAAAATACATTAAAAGTGGCAAAGAGGGAAAGTGGGTGTGGCAAGGGCCAACAGCCCTCGTTGGCATGGCAGGGCCTCCAGCTCCATCAGAGTGCTCACACCTGCTGGGAGAACAGGGAGAGAGGCTCAGCAGCTTCACGCACAGTTCTGTCCTTGTCTTGGTTATATTTTCATGAAAATAAAAATGCGTTTCAGGATCAAAGGTTTCCGGTAAAGTGTGCCGTTTAAGAACCGGCCTTTGAAATGTTTAACTCCCCCAGCATTATGATTTATGATCATTATGATCAAAAACGGTTATTATTTTAGATTTTCTATCAAATCTGTGTTGAAATCGAGTAAATAAATAAATAAATGAATAAATAACGAAACTAAAAACAAACATTGCAGCTCCTTCTTTGCACTGAAGTCCCTTACACTACACTTCGAGTGTATTTTATTTCTCAGACTGTTTGTGGTGCGAAGGTCAGAAGATAAAATGAACTCAACTATATCAACGTTACATTCATCACACTTGGATAAATGCATCCAAAATAAAATTGTGCCATAAACCGGTCAAAATATGTGAATTAAGACCCGGATCTATGAATATTATTACATTTATTACAGTAATAATAACTCAAAGCTTGATTATGACTGCAGCATCTATAACATTATTCATCATAGATGCTGCAGTAACATTGTTAGATTATTAGGGCGTCCTCGCGCCATAAGAACAGCAAACTGATTAAAAACTGATATGTGCTAACACATCATCATCATCATCATCATCATCATCATCATCATCATCATCATTTCTATTCGTCCATTAAAATCAATCTTTGTGCATCCTGCTTTAAACAAAGTGCTCTCTTCTCTGCACATCCCCGTTTCCTCGCCCAGCATTGTCCGCCTCTTCTCACAGCGCCCCCTCCTGCAGCCGCGGCGCAGCGGCTCCACCTACAGGCCACAAATGGAAATGTTTATGAAAGCATTCTGTCTTTCCACACACACACACACACACACACACACACACACACACACACACACACACACACACACAATAGTGTGCATTCATGGTATATTTTTGTGCACTGGCAGTTTTTTTTGTGATCACATGTTGGAAAATGAAACTGTTATCAATCAGTCTAGATGTATGATGCATGATCAGATGCATGATCAAAATCTAATTATAGTTTTCCTCATTAATAATTTCATTTTTCTGATGAAGCCATCAAACCATGACAACACTTCCACCGTGTTTTGCAGAGGGCTGCAGACACTCACTGCTGAAACTCTCTCCTCCATACTGTCAGCCGACTGGAAAACACTTCAGCAAATAACACAGCACATTTGAAGGTAAAATAAACAGGATAAACAGACAAATGAAAAATGAAGTAAGGATTTAAAAGCTGACACCATTTGCTCGTCCTACAAAAACCTTTGATATATCTGGAACATGTTTTTTGGTTTTGTGGTTTGTTTCCTATCAGACTCTTTTTGATGGCTTCAGCCCTCCACACACTTCATTCCAGGATGAATTACTAAAATTTCATGTTTAAAGAACAAACAAAAGACATTTTTGTACAAAATCCTACCCACAGGTAGGATAGAGTCAGCATGAAATTAGGATATTTTGTATCCAACAGCCCAGCTACGGTGGCCCTGAGAGTTCAGATGCCCTGCAATGAAAGAAAATAGAAAACTGCCTTAATTCTGCAAAAACACACACAAAAACCCCACAATAGAAGAATCATAAAGAAACAGGTGCAGTGAATGATTAAAGCAACCACGTATCGACAGTATTAAATGAACCATGTGATTAAACCAGACATGACCTGGATTTTTTTCTCCTTCACAACACTGAAGAGATTTCTTTTAAGCGTGTCCCAGTAAAAAGCTCCACATGATCTGGGTTCTGTCACTTTCCTGTGTGAGATTTTAGTTTGTTTTATCATATTTTACATTTACTCAAACACTGAATGCTTCACTGTATTTTTTTTGTTGGTTTGTTTTTGGTCGATCTGCAAGGCCCACAAAAAACCTGCATATAGGAATCTCCAAAAGTTGATTCTGTTCATCAGGACGTAGCATTTTGTGGGAGAAACATTTCGTCACTCATCCAGGTGACTTCTTCAGTCTCAGCTGACTGCAATGAAAATCAGCCTTTGGAGATTTACTTACCTGGATGATTGAGCATGCATCACGACTGCATCTAGGAAGTTAATTTCTCTCTCTGATAAAAAAAAAACAGTCCTAATTCCTGATCCTGTGAGATAATGCAACATGTGGGTGAGGGGACTCGCCCAGCAATAACTAGCTTGAAATCATCCAGGTGAGGCAGCCTGAGTAACCTCGCAGGTCGAGTCCTATCAGTCCCACTTGGCAACGGTAGCTGCCATATTGATTATGGCACGAGCCTGCTGTCTAGGCTACTAGACAGCAGGCTCGTGTCTGCTAGTAGCCTAGTAGCCTCGTGTCTGACAGCAGGCTCCAAGGAAAGATTATTTTATTATGGCTCGGATATAATAAGAATAATCCTCAGACTTTTACTGTTTCACTAAAGGTTAAAAAGTGAATGTCCACAACTTGAACCCTGAATCTCTTTTACACCCACTTTTATTCCTCCCTCTCCTACTCGACGTCACATCTTCACATTTTGGCCATTCAATAAAACTGCTGAAGTTAAATCATTTGATGTCCATTCACACCTTATCTCTCTCACTCTCTCTGATTTAGCACAAAGTTTAAACCTTTAAACTTTAAAATCTCTTAATTACATTTGCCTTGTTATTCTTAACAAAGGGAATTCACATCTACATCACATTTGAACATTCAAATGGATATAATTCACTTCATGTTTCGTTCAGTTTGTTTAATTCTAATTCAGTTAGATTTGTCTTTAGCACATTCTCACATGAACATTTATTGTAACATAAACCCTTCTTAATTCAAGTACAGAGGAATAATTTTGTTTGTCACTATTCATTTATTTATTTTAGGCTTTAACTTCAGTTAACTTAAAAAGTTAACTGAAGAGGCAGCTTCACTGCTGCAGCTTCACTGCTGCAGCACAAACGATCCAAACACAAGAGCGTGAACTAAAACTAGAACTAGGACTCCTCAAGGACCACAGAGGAAACACATTATTTACACAGCGCTAAATCACAACCGCAGTCGCCTCATGGTGCTTTATATTGTACGGTAGACCCTACAATAACACATAGAGAGAAAAACCCAACAATCATATGACCCCCTATGAACAAGCACTTTGGCGACAGTGGGAAGGAAAAACTCCCTTTTAACAGGAAGAAACCTCCAGCAGAACCAGGCTCAGGGAGGGGCGGGGCCATCTGCTGTGATTGGTTGGGGTGAGAGAAGGAAGACAGGATAAAGACATGCTGTGGAAGAGAGACAGAGGTTAATAACAGATATGATTCAATGCAGAGAGGTCTGTTAACACATAGTGAGTGAAGAAGAAACACCCAATGCATCATGGGAATCCCCGGCAGCCTACGTCTATTGCAGCATAACTAAGGGAGGATTCAGGGTCACCTGGTCCAGCCCTAACTATATGCTTTAGCAAAAAGGAAAGTTTGAAGCCTAATCTTGAAAGTAGAGATAGTGTCTGTCTCCTGAATCCAAACTGGAAGCTGGTTCCACAGAAGAGGGGCCTGAAAACTGAAGGCTCTGCCTCCCATTCTACTTTTAAATACTCTAGGAACAACAAGTAGGCCTGCAGAGCGAGAGCGAAGTGCTCTAATAGGGTGATATGGTACTACAAGGTCATTAAGATAAGATGGGGCCTGATTATTTAAGACCTTGTATGTGAGCAGCAGGATTTTGAATTCTGGATTTAACAGGAAGCCAAAACAGGAGAAATATGCTCTCTCTTTCTAGTCCCTGTCAGGACTCTTGCTGCAGCATTTTGGATCAGCTGAAGGCTTTTCAGTGAGTTTTTAGGACATCCTGATAATAATGAATTACAGTCGTCCAGCCTGGAAGTAATAAATGCATGAACTAGTTTTTCAGCGTCACTCTGAGACAGGATATTTCTAACTTTAGAGATGTTGCACAAATGGAAGAACGCAGTCTTACATATGTGTTTAATATGTGCGTTGAAGGACATGTCCTGGTCAAACATGACTCCAAGGTTCCTCACAGCGTTACTGGAGGCCAAGGTAATGCCATCCAGAGTAAGAATCTGCTTAGATACCATATTTCTAAGCTTTTCAGGGCCGTTACAGCATAATGAGGGTACGACACAACACAGAGCAAGGAGAAAACAGGGCTTAAATACACACCGGAGTAATCAGGGAATTGGAGACAGGAGAGACAGAGCTGGGATCATTTAGGCATAACATGACAAGGGGAAGCAAAACCAGACACACTGCACACAGGACAGGGACTATCAAAATAAAACAGGAAACATGAGACAGTTCACAAAGATGTGGACTTGACACTGAGAAATAGACTGAATATGACATGTGGAACACACGGAGGACATAGTGACTCAAACTACAAGCAAGAACAACAAAATTAAACACAAAACACTGGGTCAGACTCAGGAACATGGCAGGTTTGATTTGGGGTTTTTGTGTTAGACACGTTTATATACAAACACATTGTAATATCATAATATAATATTTTTAAATAGTGAATTAAAACAGTACACATGCTTCACACCCAGAAAAAGACTACTGGATTCAAACACAATTTAATACACAGTGTGGATGGGTGTGGTTTATGGCTCCGCTGCAGGGATGGGGTGGAGCAGTGGGTTGAGGAACAGTGTCAGGAGAGGCCAGTTGGAATTATTTCAGTAGGACACTGGATACGGAGGGGAGGGGGGGGGGATGCGGGAGAGGCTGGAAAGCAACACCAGCAACGCTCTGTACAGAAGTCACACTCTCCCACAGCGCTGTGTGTATGGGCTCCTAACATCACACACAGCTTTGCAATACAATGATGCATTAATGATATTTATATCAACGTTTTAACAACTGTAGGGTGTTCGTTATTACCTGTGAGATATTAATCGGCATGATGTCTGCTGCTTGTGGATAACTCCAACAGTCAGGACATAAAAACTGTTTAAAGCTAAATGAAACCAATTGCCATGGCATCAATTCAGCTTAACCCAGAACAGGTTAGCACGAATCCACATGATGCACTGAGCAAGAGTGGGTGAGTGACCAAAAGAATGAACAACTAATCAGTGTCTGTCCCAACCAAATGTCAGTCATGGTCTCATTCTGGTCACCAACACAAAAATATTCTGGTTCCACTACTGTTACAGTGACAGCAACAGTATGACATACAAACATATCATATTGCTTGTGATACAGAAACTGTGCAGGTATAAAGCTTTAAATGCCCTATGCCTGCATACCTGTCACTGATCCAGCAGTATTTGATGCCATCTGGTACAGAGCCATTCTCAGGTCTGTTCCTCTTATCTAATTAATGCTTACACTTAAAACTGCTGGCTAAGGGTAAAAGTAATTCAGTAAAATCATAATTCACGTCGGCAGTAATGACACCCGGTTACGCCAATCGGAGGTCACTAAAATCAATATTGAATCGGTGTGCAACTTTGCCAAAACAATGTGGGACTCTGTAGTTTTCTCTGGTCCCCTCCCCAATCAGACCAGGAGTGACATGTTTAGCCGCATGTTCTCCTTAAATTGCTGGCTGTCTGAGTGGTGTCCCAGAAACGATGTGGGCTTCATAGATAATTGGCAAACCTTCTGGGGGAAACCTGGTCTTGTTAGGAGAGACGGCATCCATCCCACTTTGGATGGAGCAGCTCTCATTTCTAGAAATATGGACAAATTTATTAAACCCCCCAAACTATGACTATCCAGAGTTGGGACCAGGAAGCAGAGTTGCAGTCTTACACGCCTCTCTGCAGCTTCTCTCCTCCTGCTACCCCCCCAAAAACCCATCTCCATAGAGACTGTGTCAGCTTCCAAACAGACAAAAACAAACTAAAAACCAGCAACAAACAACTTAAACATAAACAATTACAAAGAAAGAACAATACAGTATCCACATCTGAACCAAAGAGTAAAACAGTGAAATGTGGATTATTAAATATTAGGTCTCTCTCCTCCAAGTCTCTGTTAGTACATGACTTAATAATTGATCAACAAATTGATTTACTCTGCCTTACAGAAACCTGGTTGCAGCAGGATGATTATGTTAGTTTAAATGAATCAACACCCCCGAGCCATTCTAACTACCAGAAATCTCGAAGCACAGGCCGGGGGGGCGGGGGGGGGGGGGGGGGGGCGGTGTGGCAGCAATTTTTCACACCAGCCTATTAATTAATGAAAGACCAAGACAGACTTTTAATTCATTTGAAAGCCTGGTGCTTCGCCTCGTCCACCCCAGCTGTGAAACTCAGAAACCAGTCTTACTTGTTATCATCTATCGTCCACCTGGGCCTTACACAGAGTTTCTGTCTGATTTCTCAGACTTTATATCTAATTTAGTTCTGAGCTCAGATAAAATAATTATTGTGGGTGATTTTAACATCCATGTAGATGCTAAAAATGACAGCCTCAACATGGCATTTAATCTGTTATTAGACTCAATTGGTTTCTCTCAAATGTAAAAGAACCCACCCACCACTTTAATCACACTCTAGACCTTGTTTTAACATATGGCATAGAAACTGAACATTTAACAGTGTTTCCTGAAAACCCTCTCCTGTCTGATCATTTCCTGATAACATTTACATTTACAATAATTGATTACACAGCGGTGGAGAGTAGACTTTATCACAGTAGATGTCTTTCTGAAAGCGCTGTAACTAAGTTTAAGAATATAATCCACCCACTGTTATCATCTTCAATGCCCTGTACCAACATAGAGCAGAGCAGCTATCTGAACGCTACCCCAACAGAGGTCGATTATCTTGTTAATAATTTCACCTCCTCACTACGTACGACTCTGGATACTGTACTTACTTAGTACTTAGTTCCTCCTACGCCGAGCGGCGCATCGGGCAGCTAGTGATCTCCATCGATGTCGGTCAGCAGCGACTGCTTCAGCTTCGTCCCAGGCAATGTCGACAGTTCTCAGGTCGTCCATAAATGTTCGACGCCATGTGGTCTTTGGTCGGCCTTGCTTTCGCTTGCCAGTTCGTGGACGCCATGTCATGGCAATCTTAGCTGGGCGATGAGGGGGTAGGCGTAAAATATGTCCCGCAAAGCGAAAGCGTCTTTCTGCAACAACATCGGCTAATGGGCGGGTGCCTGCTCTTCGTAGGACCTCCTCATTTGTTATTCGGTCCCGGTAGGAAATTCTCAGGATTCGCCGCAAGCCACGTTGTTGAAGCACGTTCAGGTGTTGAATAGTTGCACTTGTTGAGCGCCAGGTTTCACTAGCGTAAAGTGCAGTAGGGAAGACGATAGAGTTCAGTAGTCTGATCTTGACCCTTACATTCAGGGAAGTCGAGTTCCAAATAGGTTGGAGACGTCGCAGGACACCAACTGCCTTCCCTACTCTGGCGTCGACATCCCGATCAGAGACCCCGTCATTCGAGATGATGCTGCCAAGATATGTAAAATTCTCCACCTCTTCAGCACGTTGTTGGTTGATCATGACAGGAATGCGGGCACGTGCATAGCCAACTCGGAGTACCTTGGTTTTTTTGGCGCTGATTCTTAATCCAACTTTCGTTGCCTCCCTCTGCAGGGCCACGGTCAACTTTTGGAGGTCTTCCTGAGTCGAGCCCAGCAGGGCGATGTCATCTGCGAAGTCCAAGTCAGTGAGATTACGCGCTTCGTGCCAGGGCACACCGATGCCAGCTTGGTCAACTGATCGTCGCATGATGAAGTCAATTACCAACAGGAAGAGGAAAGGGGATAGCACGCATCCTTGTCGGACGCCAGTATTGATCTTGAAGAAGGCTGGCTGAGCTACAGTATCCAGTTTTCACTGTGAAAACTAAGGTCTCTAATCAGAAGTACCTGACTCTGTGGTATAATTCTCAAACACGTAGCCTAAAGCAGATGACTCGTAATCTGGAGAGGAAATGGCGTGTCACAAATTTAGAGGATCATCATTTAGCCAGGAGAAATAGTTTGCTGCTTTATAAGAAAGCCCTCCGCAAAGCCAGAACATCTTACTATTCATCACTGATTGAAGAAAATAAGAACAAGCCCAGGTTTGTCTTCAGCACTGTAGCCAGGCTGACAAAAAGTCAGAGCTCTGTTGAGCCAACCATCCCTTTAACGTTAACTAGTAATGACTTCATGAACTTCTTCACAAATAAAATTTTTATCATTAGAGAAAAAATTACCAGTAATCATCCCACAGATGTAATATTATCTACAGCTACTCTCAGTACCATTGATGTTAAGTTAGACTCTTTTCTCTAATTGATCTTTCTGAGTTAACTTCAATAATTACTTCCTCCAAACCATCAACGTGTCTTTTAGACCCCATTCCTACAAAACTGCTCAAAGAAGTCCTGCCATTAATTAATTCTTCAATCTTAAATATGATCAACCTATCTCTAATGATCGGCTATGTACCACAGGCCTTCAAGCTGGCTGTAGTTAAACCTTTACTCAAAAAGCATCTCTAGACCCAGCAGTCTTAGCTAATTATAGGCCAATCTCCAACCTTCCTTTATATCAAACATCCTTGAAAGAGTAGTTGTCAAACAGCTAACAGACCATCTGCAGAGGTTTATTTGAAGAGTTTCAGTCAGGTTTCAGAGCTCATCACAGCACAGAAACAGCTTTAGTGAAGGTTACAAATGATCTTCTTATGGCCTCTGACAGTGGACTCATCTCTGTGCTTGTCCTGCTAGACCTCAGTGCAGCGTTTGTTCCCTATCATATCGAGACTATCTCTCCACTCCGTTACATATTCCATATGTACAGGGTATGACCCCCTCTTGGTCATGGCGTGTGGATACTTCTTTAAGACACTCTGGATAGCCTGGCCACGCCCCACAGCTTACAGATAAAACGGCTTTGCAAACGTGACACCGGTGATTGTTTGATCTCCACTTGTTTGTTTGTGCGTGTGCGGTTCACTGGTAGTACTTACATGTGGTACTGTGTGACTGTGTGTGTGATAGTGGTAGCGGTGTCCATTGTGGGAGCTTGTTTCGGCAGCCTTCCTGGACACTGCCCCCCCCCAGCCCCCTATCTCCCTTAGCAAGTCTGTTAGCTTAGCTGCTGTGCTCGAGTGGCTTAGTAGCCTGTGCTCCCCTGCCGTATTGCCTGACTCTCTGTCTGCAGGACCCCCATTGGTAGCTCGGTGTGCTATGCTTCCTGGCAGTCGGCTTGGCGTCTTTTGGGCTGTCCTTGTGCGGCCGCTCTATCGCGGTCCTTGCGTCTTGTGGGACCGGCTCGGGCCAGTCTTGCATCTGCAGACTGTTGCCTCCGCCCCCCGGCTCGGCCTTTGCATCTGGCGAGGCCATGACTTGGGTGGAGTGTATATATGTACAAATTGGTACATTCACTCTGGGTTCGGTTGCACTGTCTCCTAGTGGGGTGTCTTACAGAGTTACCCTGTACAGTTCAGAGGCTACACTGTTGGTGTTAAAGGACATGCACTGCAATGGTTTGAATATGTCTGTCTGACAGACTCCATATTGTGCATGTAAACGGGGAGTCTTGTTCATGCACAGAAGTTACTCACCCCACAGGGTTATGTGCTGGGACCAATACTATTCACATTATACGTGCTTCTCTTTGGCATGTTGTTAGAAAAACGTACTTTTACATACATACCTACATAATTTTCTACACTAACTGGATGTTTTTCCATGAACACATTTTTAATGCTTAAAGTCTTTCAAATAAATCCTCCCTATTACTCATATGGAAATCCTGCTAAATAGGTCCCCTTATTGGTCCTCTAATTATGTGACTTACAGTTGTATATATTTTTGGAGAGAAATCATCTACAAAAACATCTTTCATCAGCCTTTTTTCTCTCCATGTTTCAGAATGGTTCACTGATGTGTTAACATCATAAGATGTCTACCCTGTCACATGTATTTACAGTCATAAGTCAAAGTGTTTAAATTATAATGATAATTAATGTTACAAAAATGGTTTCATTTTTAAAAATATAAAAACATCTTTTTATATAATATATAGTTATATATATATATATTTAAAAAACAAACAAACCATAATGCAGTTATAAAGCTTATGATAAAAGATTTATATTATTATATCCTGAAATAACATTGAATAGTAGGAATGCCCCCACTCAGCAAACACCTACCTGAAGCCAGTTGACACATATCAGTTATTCATACTGCAGCCGTGACTTTGAGACACAAAGTTCTACAGTTTTCTTGTGCTGTATCCAAAAAACAATGAGGTTATTTTCTGTGGCCCTAAAGATCTTAGAACTAGACTCTGGATGGCATTACCTTGATGTCCAGCAACACTGTGAGGAACTTTCAGATCATGTCCTTCGACGGGCTCTGAACAAATATGCAGGATTGCTATTATCTGTAAAAAGAGTGATGCTAAAACACTAGTTCATGCATGCATTATTTCTAGGCTGGACTACTAAGTCATTAACATCAGGTTGTCCTGAAAGTTGCCTTCAGTTGGTTCAGGTGCTGCAGTGAGAGTACCGGGAATTTAAAAATCCTTCTTAAAATCCTGCAAAGCCTTGAATAATGAGGCCCTATCACATCCAAAAGTCCTATATTTTCATAGTGCCTTCAGACTGAGAGCTGCTCACTCAGAATGGGGGGCGGAGCTTTCCTCTCTCAGACGCCTTTCCTGCTGTGCTGGAGACTGACACGTTCTCTACTTTTAGGATTTTAGGATCAAAACTTTCCATTTTGACGAAGGTATCAGGTGACCCTGAAACATTGCTTAATTATGTTGCTATAGGCTCAGACTGCCGAAGGACTTCATGTGATGCACCGCGATGACGCCACTGTCTCCCTGTTTATATCCCACATTTCAGTCTTCTGTGTCCATAAGCTTTGGCCCAGTCTGCCTATGCTCTCGTTCTTCTTTTCAAGGTCCAAGGTTCAAGGTTCTTTATTATTTGTCACATGCATAGTTATACAAGTATAACACACAGTGAAATGTAGCCTGACACGCTCCTTGACATGTGCAAAAATTGGGGGGGGGGGGGGGGGTGTAGAGGAAGAACATTATATATACATATATATATATATATATATAAATATATATACAGACATATAGTATATACACTGGGTGAATGTGCAGTAGTAGCAGCAGCAAGCAGGTGAATTCTGTACATTAATATGAATAGACATCTGACTATTTTACAGGATAGACAATATAAACATATTTAAAATTAAAGGAATTGAAATGTACATTGTGCCTTGGTTTAGTGTCTGGAAGAGAGTCCTGTCTCAGTCAATTATAGATGATGTGAGAGGGCGGGTGTGTGTGTTTAGGGCACGGATGGCTTGGGGATAGAAGCTCCTCTTGAGTCTCTCTGTCCTTGCCCGGAAGATGCTGAACCTTCTACCAGATTGCAGAAGTTGGAACAGTTTGTTGCCAGGATGGGACGGGTCCTTCAGTATCTGCTCTAGTCCGGCATCTCCTGGTGTAGGTGTCCTGAAGCGGGGGGAGAGCAGTCCTGCAGCAGCGTTCTGCTGTACGGATCACTCTCTGGAGAGCTTTTTGGTCCTTCACACAGCTGTTCCCAAACCACGATGTCATGTTCTGTGTGAGGATGCTCTCCACAGCGCCTGTATAGAAAATCCTGAGGATCTTTGGAGAGACCCTGAACTTCCTCAGTTGTCGTAGGTGATACAGGCGCTGCCTAGCCTTTTTGGTCTGGACCTGAATGTGGGCAGCCCATGTCAGGTCTGAGATGTGAACACCAAGATACTTGAAGGACTGCACCCTCTCCACTGGAGCTCCATTGATGATAATGGGCTTGTAGTCTCTGTGCTGACCCCTTCTGAAGTCCACCACCAGCTCCTTGGTCTTGCTGACGTTCAGCTGGAGGTGGTTGTCCTGGCACCATGATGCCAGATTCTTCACTTCATCCATGTAGGCCGCCTCATCGTTGTTGGAGATGGCACCCAACACCACTGTGTCGTCAGCAAACTTCACAATGGTGTTGGAGCCGTGGGTGGCCACACAGTCTGAAGTGTAGAGGGAGTAGAGCAGTGGCGAGAGGACACATCCCTGAGGTGCTCCTGTGTTGATGGTGATGCTGTTGGAGAAGCACCTGCCCACCCTCACCACCTGAGTTCTGCCAGTGAGGAAGTCCAACACCCATGCACACAGACGGCTGTTAAGTCCCAGATCCCTCAGCTTTGTGAACAGTCTGCAGGGCACTATTGTGTTAAACGCTGAACTGTAATCAACAAACAGCATTCGCACATAGTTACCCTGTTTCTTGTCCACGTGGCTGAGAGTGGTGTGTAGGACGTGGGCGATGGCATCCTCTTTTCTCTTTGCCCTCACGCCCATCTGCTCACATCAGCCTTTCTTCCTGTTAAAAGGCTGTTTATCCTTCCCTCATACCCTTCCTCCCCAAAGTGCTCACGGGGGTCGTTTGGGCTTTCTCCAGAATACTGTAGGGCATTTACCTTACAGTATAAAGAGTCTTAAGGTGACTGTCAGTGTGTTTTGAAGCTATATAAATAAACCCGAACAGAAGGGAAGCATCACAATTGCTTCATTCCCAGTAAATCCAGACAACCTCTGCATTCAAGCACCACACTTAGCCGGGTCGTACAAATGGCAGTAGCCTGCAGTTTAATAACAGTTACAGCCTGAAGTTACAGGAACCTTCAGGGTACAATGATTAAGATGCAGCATGTTCACACATTATGAAAAAACAAAATCCTCAGAATATACGCCCGCAAAGCCATTATCCTTGCTTTGGTATACGCTCTTTAACTCCAGCCTTATAAGTTAAGCTATGCTTTGTGATCACGTCCACACCGTACGGGAAATAGTGGTAAAAAAAAGAAATCGTGCTATTCTACTGGACCTTTGGCAGAATGAGGCCACCAACAGGTTAAAGTGCCCCTGTGTGCCCCCTGTCTGGCTTTTCTGTTCACGTGGTTTTCAAAATGAACCTCATCACTCTTTTTTCTGTGGCTCATCTATGTCACTATGTGACACCTGGAGCGAGTTCAAATGAGAAGCCTTGCATTCCCCTCAGCCACCTGAGCCTCTCCCCTTCAGTGCCAGCAAAGTGTGCAGTTGATGTGGCTAAGCTTTGCTGTCTTACAGATAAATGTGTTGGTTAACAGATACGAGGGTACAGTCATATTTCTTGATGTATATATTGTCGGATATGCTCAGATGCTTGGAGTAATTAAGAAATGGTTTTACCACATTGTTCATCGAGCAGCTCCGACTCCGCGGTTTAGAGCATTTCAGCACTGTCTCACTTTCATCACACCCAGATGCTTTTGAAGGGTCTCACAGAGACAGCAGCCAACACAGCGTGTTTCCAACTGAGGGTGAAATGAAGAGCTGAGCACAAAGTGCAAGGGTACAGGGAATGAGCACAACAGGGACACTTTAAAATTTGAATATTTTTAGCAAATTGACATTGAAATTTTCTTGGAAAAACCTCCCCAAGAATTTACAGCAGTGTTGAGTTCATCAGTGTCTGTAAAATCGTCTGAATCTTCTGAATTCAGTCAGTAGGCCCTCCGAATCTCATAGGGCGACCAGGCGCTCACCCCCTCTTCCTTAGCCCAGGAGGAATGAGCTTCGGCGCCGGGGGTTAGGCTGCCGTGGCCGTCGGCCGCCTCCTCCGTCACCATCTTGGTCACCAGATCTGTGACGGGGCTGCTCATGTAGGGAGGGCAGGGGAAGGAGGAGGAGGAGGGTGTGGTGGGGTAAGTGCTGGTGGAGGTTAAAGGGTGATAGTGGACATCCTCCAGAGAGTGCAGAGTGTAGGGCTGGCTGCTGGAGACGGGGCCCAGGGAGGAGCTTCGGCTCGGAGAGCGGTACTGGGAGGGGCTCCCTGGAGGTTCGGGGCTGGGCATGGAGGGTGGGACGCTGACGGAGGCCAGGTTGTCCTGACACAGAGCCTCCACCTGAGATACTGGCTCAGACTGCTCCCACGAGTCTCTCTGCAGCAGGAAGACAGCAGAGGAAAGGATGAATCAGTCATTTATTTCCTCATCAGATAGTGCAAAGTCCCCAACATCACAGCAGACCTTTTGTAACGAGAGCGTTTCCTGTAGTGTCGCATTATTTCCTTCACTACGTTTGTTTCACTTCCCTGCCCTGCGAGCACATCTGAAAGCCTCTGCGGACATGCAACCTCGACCACTCTAGAACTCGGACTTTAAATGGATCTCAGTAACTGAAGTGTATTTGTGATCTATCCATGAATACAGTTTTGGTTTTGGCTTTTCTAGAATCCTCTGTGCAGTCCGGTCGAGGCACACCGCCCACCCTGTCCAATGGTGTGCAAAAATGTAACATCAGAGCACAAACTGCAAATGTGGCTGAACGAGGAGCATGTCTGTTTTTCACTCTAAAAACTTCCATACACGCCATCAGTGCAGTTAGGATGACGACCAGGCAGGCGTACTATGAAGGTCATCGGTGCCACGCCGCCTCTGTGACTGCTGCTAAAAGTTTGACTTTAGGGCCCAAATAGCTCCGCAAGATTATCAATAATTCCACTTATTAAATGTCCTTGTTAGTCTTGTTATATTTTAGAGTTTTCTTTAAACAGCAGTGCACAGCTAGCATAACTGTCCTGTGCTGAATGTTCTTGGCTCTAGCTGTGCAGTCAGTGACCAGTCAAACAAAAACGTCACATAAAAAATGAACTTTTTTCATCTCGAACTGCGGTGGAAAGATTGCTCATTTAAAAATGCTCCACTACGAGAAGAACGTCCTTCACTGTACTCGAGTACTCTCAGCTGAAGTGTCAAAGCTGGCCCTGTAGAGCAGCAGTTCCTAACCCCGACCCCGGTGAACACATAAATCTCAGGGGGTCGACACAAACAACGATAAAAGGAAAAGAATTTTGCATATGGAAAATTAGTCGGCCAACAGTTATTTAAAGTGAAAGCATGAAGTGACTCACAGCCCAGACACTAACAGAGCCTAATGTTGATCACAGAGCATTCTCTTTAACAACGTCGCACCTGCTGTGTGGACTGGATTTAAAAAATGTAATCTCACTAGTGACTAAAGTAACTAAATTAAATCCAAATCCAAATGCATGAAATAACCAATAGAACTTGGTTCTTTCGGTTCCTCTTGTCTCAGCGTGTTCCTGCTCTTCACTGCAGCTTGGTATCGTTGAAATCCTCGAGCTCTGAGTCTTCTTACACTCAGCAGCATCGTGTCCCTCGCCATGTTAATAGATTAGCTTGTCAGAACAAAGTTACTGATTTTTCTTCAAAACAGAGAAACATTTTTCACACTGAACATAAGTGGAGCTGATGGGAAATCAGTCTGCACTGACAAAGTTGATCTGAAGCTAATATGAGACTACGGAGGTCTCAGTTTGGCAAATAAAGCAGACAGCTTCTAAACTTTCCTCTTTCAGCTGTGAAGGAAGAACAACAGGAACTTTGTACTGAAAATACCAGGCATGCAGAGACTATGATCAGAGCTGCAGGAACATTTGTAGCTGTCGGTCAGCTGGCTGACACTTGAAAAATGTGAACATCACGCAGAGTATATGTTTATGTTTCACAGTAACTAAAAAGGTACGCTGAACTTCTGTGTTGCCGTTTTTAAATCCACGAAGGTTATTCTGAACATGCGCTTTGTTTTGTCAGCGTGCCACCGTCACTCTGATTCATACCAGAAACAGATGCGAGGACTCTCCTCCGAAGGGCGGCAGCAGGGAGGACAGTGCTGACGAGGGCAGGAAGGACCCGCCGGAGCTGGAGAAGGTGGCGGCGCTGCGGTAGTCACCAAAGGTTTCTGGGTAGTAGCTGTCTATGAGCGAGGAGTAGCTGCTCATGGTGGAGGGCTCACAGCCTAGAGGCTTACCCCCAAGGGTGGAGGAATAGACATCAGGGGAGAACTGCTTGGTGGATGGGCAGAAATCTGAGTCAGAGATGAAGGAACGTCCTCTTATGCCATAGTAGCTGGGCAGCATGTGGGCACCTGAAGTGGAGAAGCAGAAATGCCTTTATCATTGTTACTCAGTGACTCCAGACACCCTGCTCTGTCTCAGGGGGCAGACTCGGTCAGAGGACGCTCACCTGGCATCTGGACGAATGATGGCGGAGTGGTTGATCCTCCCTGCAGAAACAGAGACATTCCAGGTTTTACTTATATATGAATTATGGAGTTCCACCGATACTTGTCTTCTTTGTTGAAAATGGTTCCTGTGGTCTAGCAGTTAACACTGTTACAGCAACACTTTTGTCTTAGAAGCAAATGTTGTTGTTTCTAAACAGATGTTTGTTGGCCCTAAAACATATCAGCTGACAAAAAAACAAAACAAACCCAGACATGTCACGGGATGATGAGTGAAGAAGGAAGGATGAAACATCATCCTACAACACAAATGTGTATTTGGTCTTGAGTTTCTCTGGTGCTAAGGGCGATTGCTCAGATCAGCCTTGTATGAATTTGCAGCTGGACCAAAACCACATAAATGCTTCTATTTATAACCCGTCTCCACGTGATATGTAAGATGCAGCCTGAGATAGACGCTGGACATCATGTTTGCAGGGATCAGTCACTGGCTTAATGTTTAAGCCCTTACTGTAAGCCCGAGTCAATAACTGCTCTTCAACAGGGAAACGGCCTCTTGAGTTCGTACGGATACAAAGTGTCAGCAGCAGAGCACAGCGAGGCAGGAAGACCAGCAAACCTAAAGTAATGGATGACAACTCTTGAAATTAAGTCAATGCCACCAATATTACAGAGCACTTTGTAAAGGTCCTCAAATTTAAACTCCAAACAAATTTCACACTCATTATTCGGACAGACAGACCTTTACTTTTAGTTTGACCTAACTGTGGTATTACCAGCATGAAACATGCTAACAGCCCCTTTCATCCATAAGTCCACACTTGTGACAACCCCAACCGTAAGCCCAACCCAGAGTGTGTAGTTTGTTTCCCGCCTTTGTCCAAAGCACAGAGTTAGGCCAAAAAGTAGTTTTTATTATAGACGAGACCTTTGAGGGAGCAAAATAAGAATCGTAAGAATCAACAAAGCTGCAAACACAGTCAGATCTCTTACTCGCTGCGTAACATTAAAGGACTCACACACTGTTGGTCATTCACCACAGAGCACTAATGTGAAATATTACATAAGTGTTTATCTGACAGGATTTCAAAGTCTGGAGTCACGCTGCTGATGGACCTGCATCACTGGTCTCCAGTGTTCACCATGTATGACGCGGCCCTGTTTGCTGTGTCATCTTTGGTACGCTTGTCACTGGAGGCTCAGAGAACCTGGTTGCCTCTGGATGTTGTTGACCACACAGCACTGCAGTTTGTTTCTGCTCTAAAAGCAGACACAGATTCGTGTCAGAGAGTTGCAGCACAGGGACACAGAGGACAAGGTTTGGCAGGATCTCTGGTTTGCATATTGCTAACATGAAAGAGTTGATATTAAGCCCATGTCGGCTGGGACGCACGCAAATTTTGAGGGTTAAATTTGAATGTGATTTGCCAGTGCCAAGACTTCCTCATGTGGCCCAGGTATGGCTCAGTGCATCTCTGAAGGCTGCCTATGGAAATCAGCTCGCTCAAGCTCAGACAGTCAGGTAGTGTGCGTATTTGTGCCGTGGCGTTGACTAACGATAGATTTATTTAGCTTTGTTTCGCAGAAAAGCTCTTCCTTCCTATGCAAAATATGTTACACAATGATATTTTTAAAACAGCCCATTTCATATTTTTAAAATCGAACACGCACAACTGTTTTGTGTAAATTTTCTTACTTTAAACAGAAACTTGATCCATATTTCTTCCTGGCTCATTGTTTGCTTTTTATCCAGCATGTTGCACTGTGTTGTAGCATCTCCTGCATGTTGTTCGTGCAACACACACACACAAAGAGTGAGTTTGTGTTGTTTGTTAGCATTAGCGCTTTCACCCCGGTACACCTCGCGATGTCTCTTCAGCATCATGTCACACTTTGATTTGTTCCCAGGCTCATTTATGTAATAGCAACATGTCTGGACACGCTAGCTCGACAGAACATGTCAGAAAAGAGAAGCTGCTGATGTGAAATGGTGTAAGAGCTTTATAGTTTCTGTCTGGCTGTCCCAACATGAGGAGACTGTGGTCAGAGTTTGCTCTTATCTTTCAATGGCCTTTTATTCCCAGGTAAAAGGCAGCACAAGCCAACACAAGGGCGGGAATGGCTTTAGTTACTGTGTGCCTCTGTGCATTATTAGCTCTACAACCATCATTTATAAACACACAGTAAAGCCCACACTGAAAGCAGACTGTAGACCTGCAGACAATGGCCTGTCATACTGCCTCCATGCTGTATTCTTTTGGCCCAATGATTGCATAATACCACATTTGACCATGAAAACAGAACGCAGAGGTAGCAACTAAGATTCTTTTACACGCCTCGTTGTCTCCAAAGGAGACTATTGTTTGACATGCTTTGGTATATTGTACATGCTAACATAACATGTAACAATAAGCTATAGAGTCCACAGTTAAATAAAGTTTGTGGGATTAAAGGCCAACTGCTCCCAAACAACTGTTTCTCAGGGACTACACACTGACCACGTCCTATTACCTGAGCCGACAGTTAGCCACAGGTAATGGACAACTATTGGAATAAATTGTTAACCAAGAGTGATGGATTAAAATTCATAAATGAATGAGAAAAATGCTTAAATCGAACATGGACAGCTAAGGAGCGCTAAGGCTAACAGATAAATATTGTAACAAAAAGTAGCCAAACGTTAGTTTAAAGAGACGACGTATGGAGATTTGGTGGATTATTGGTTATCTAAAGAACGGTTGCTCAGCTGTATTAAACGAAACAAAGGTGTGTTGAACGTTTTCCCATCAGACAACTTATGTTTGAAATGATTTATTACCATCACCATCAGAGTCTGGGATTCTCAAGGAAGTCATAAAACTCATCACTCTCCACAAGTATGCTATTGTGCATATAAGTGATGAGTAAATGTGGCCTACGGGTGGATGCTGGAGTGGCTGTGAGAGTGGGGGAGCTTAAAGACGAGGCCAGAACGAAGAGCGTTTGATAGACGTGAGCAGAGCGAGCCATGTTACACATGTGTGTGTTAGTCCCCATAGGGAACTAGTTCCTCTGCATTTAACCCATTCACCCAGTGAAGCAGTGGGCAGCCACCAACGCAGCGCCTGGGGAGCGGCATGTAGGGACGGTACCTTGCTCAGGGGTACCTCAGGGCAGCCGTTCAGTGGAGTCGAACCCCCGACCTTCCGATCATGGGGCCACCACTCTACCTACTGAGCTATCCCTGCCCCTGTGTGTGACGTGCACAGCTCACGTCGCCTGCAGGCTTCGCTCGATTCAGTTTGTAATATCAAAAAAGCGAAAATGCTGACGGACTGAAAAAACAATTGGAATGATGCCACAGGTGTTAGCTTGTTATTCAAATTTAAGGGAAGTAATAAAAGCAAGAAGATAGCTTCTGGAGCTCCCGTCGATTCACCGAGCCCTGACAAAAGCGTACAGTCTGTCACACTTGTGTGCGGTAGCCACACAGCCTGGATGTGGAGCTCGTTAGATTAAGGTCGTCTGTTTCTGAGACGATGCCCAATCTCGCAGAGCTGCTCTTCACCACTTTTTAATAACAGCTTTGATTTGTTTTGATTACTTTGTTCCCATTTTCAGTTTTGATTGAAAATTAGTTGACGTTAAATAAAATCCAGACTATTCCTCGCCTTCTTCTGCTGTCACAGGACGTCTGCAACACAATCTAAACAGCATCTCGGCTCTGATTAAGACTAAATAGTTCTGTTAGTTTCTTGTTGTTGTTAACGACCTGTCCTTCAGCATCAAATGAAGCTAAACTTTTAATCTTTTATGGCAGCTCTGCCTCCACACAAAGAGTTTAAGAACCAGCGACAGAGTGAATTTCTGTCTGTGATAATGTCAGCCTACGTGCTAGGAATTTACCCCACCCCCACCCACACACAAAAGTACACCTGTGCCAAAAATGTTATAATGAGCACCGCACTGCAGCAGATAGAGGAAACGTCTGCTGGCATCTTCCAATGTTGTCTGACATAATTCCTCCATTGCTCGAGCCATCAGCGAGTGTATGGCGTGGACGTGCCAGCACAGAAAACAAACAGTGTCCTGTAAAAGCCTTTTGACAGGCGGTTTGTGGAAAATAAAAAGGCAGTCTTGCGTGTGCGAGCAGGCGTCTAAAGCACAGAAGCACAGCCTGATTTCTCTGTGTGCATGTGTGTGAGAAAGTGTGTGTCTGAGACAACAATAGGAGGTTTGTCTGTGGCCTGATCACGGCGCAGGACAATATCGGCTGGCAGGTGTGCACGGATCAAACTTTGCATAGGCAGTCTCCTGCACGGGCCCTTTCTTCTGTTTCTCTGTGCTACCTGTCCACCTCAAATCCCCCCGCCCTGCCTCCACCTTTTTGTGGATTTTTTTGGGAGATCATGGCCTACAGCATTGCAGGCATTGTATTAGCGCTCCTTTGTGAGGTTAGGATGAGTTTTTGTGCTCCGTGTCTCTTTCTACACGCACAGTGCTCGGCTATTTACAGAATGGCTTTGCAAGCGAGGTACAGGTGGTCAAAGGATCCACCGTGGATCGTTAGCGCACAAAAACGAGCCTCAATGTAAACAAGAGGAGTTTTTTTGTTTTTAGAAAACCTCCCAGTCGCTAAGAGAAGGTCAGCTGTGCCGTTTGGCTTGATAGAGGAAAGTAAAGCAGGGAGAGACAGGCGGTTTAGAAGACGTGGTGCTCACGCTGTATCTGGGTCCGTTTGTCTGCCGGGACCTCTTCTCTGCCAGCAGGTCTTTGACCGTGTGCTTCACTCGGACGCCCTGGTACACTCTCTTAGAATATTCTGCAGACAGACAGAGCACAGACATGAGTGATGCAGCTCAACTTGTAACACGACGTCATACAAATTTTCATCCATTCCCACAAATGTGTGGTCATTTGAATGCTTCACAGTTTTATGCATATAGGCGAATGACTCTTTGGGATTGGTGTGTAAATGTCATGGAAATTGCCTTTGGTTTGGTCAATGCAAATGGACTTCTAAAAAGAGGCAATTAACTACAAACTCTTGCCAAAACCTCACCATAAGCAAACACTCCAGAGGGCTTAGGTGGTACGGAGGAACGACTACACTGCAAAGAAGCGCCACGACTGAATAGGCAGGCGATGCCAGCGAGCATCATGGCGGCACATCGTGTCATATATTAAATAGTCCTCTACAAATCTCACGTGTGTGTTGGTGTGATTTGGTCACATTCCTGGGAAGCAGAGGTAGAAACTCAATGAAAATGCAAACTTTACTATGCAAACGGAAATTGCATGCAAAAATCTTTATGTAAAAGACCCCAGCTTTTTGAATGGATCCTTTAGATAAGGCCCAACTTTGCACAAACGTGAGATTCTTGAAAATATCAACTCTTCTTTGGAGGAGGTTGTTTTTTCCTTTTTAGAAATGACCTTAAAACGTTCAGAAATGACCTCCTCGTGTCAACATCTGTAGAGTTTTCTTAAAACTAGACATTTAGTCCTCATTGATACGTGTCACACACGAGCAGCTTCATCAATATCAGCGCAGGAAACTTTTTGAAGAAACTTTTCCCACTCAAATAAAAGCCTCCGTCACGATCTCACACAAAACCAGACAAACCCTTAAAAAACCCGACATACACTGTAAAAGTAAAACCAAACATTTTTCAATATTTCCATTATGTATAAAACAGCATAATAATAGCACACTTACCTGTGTCCATGATGCTGTTGATGCGCACACACACAGAGGCCTTTCTGTTCTCCCCCTGCTGTATTTGCCTGTAGTAGCTAGATCCAGGAGTGCAGCACCATACTGAGTGGCGTGCTGCAATAGGAGCTTTAATCAGGCTGTGAGGAGGGCAGGGACACATGGAACATGCCACCTCACACTGCAACCATGAGGAGGCAGCTTTTCAAAATGACCTTTATCTATTTGTTTAAATGCAAATGTTTGGTGGGGACGTTTTTTAGACTATTTGCATCTGCAGTCAAGATTAGGGTCAGGAAGCATCAGGAGCATGGGAGTGAGAGAGGCTGTAAAGCAGCTCAGTCGCTCCTCCCCTCAGCCATTTGTCATCAGCACAGTTCCAGAGGATACGTTGTTTCCATATTTTCTTTTTGCTGCTCTTCATTTCTAGCTGCAGGTGTGTGATGCAATCCTGCGATGTCCACCTGCTGATAAATGGTTGGGGCTCCCTGAGACAAATAACTGAAAAATAATGGCACCTTTTTGTGTGAAGCCTTCACTGTGTTTGTATAAAACCCTGAGTGGTCTAGACCTGGTGTTTAAAAAGAGGAGGATACCTTCTCTGCTCTGCTAAACTTTCTGTGTCTGCTGATTGGAACGCTGGCTGTTCATTACTTGTCAATGAAAATTTGCCCATACTGTGTGATGTTTACAGGATAAACCTGGTTACATTTGATGTGCATGACTTCATAATCACACAGACAGCAGTCAGATAAACTAGCTAAACATTAAAGTGGCTCAACTTCTGCCAGCTTGGATTTGCATGCAGTCCTCAGGTGGACACTCAGAGACACCAGAGCTGCGTCTGAGTGTTCACTGTGATCCCTGCGACGTTTAATATCTGACACAGTAAAGGTTTCTGGATGCACAGGTCTTACACACAGTGTGACTTTATGTGGTGACAGCAGCTGTACTTGGTGCCACAGTGCTGGGCTGCCCTTAAAGCTCCAGTATTATCCAACAAAAACGATGCTGCTGCTTTAGCCTGTTGTGTGGTAGAGCCGGTCTCTGTTCACAGGTAAAGAACACCTGACCACAACGTTATAATAAAGCCAGCTTATACAAGTGTTTTCAAGAGGAGCAGCTTCGAAAAAGTCTTTGTTGGTCTAACAAAAGACTCTGCTTATACGTTGTACAGATCCATTTAAATGCTTACATCTATCACTTTCTAATCATTGCAGCCCCCCCCCCCCCCCTCCCCCCGTGTAGACTTGTGACAAGCCCGCTAACCAGTGTGGTCCTGCAGTACTTCAGCTGAGTGTTCTGGTAAATAACCACGTGACTGGAACCACATTCTGCACACAATAATACCAACGTTAGCCACACTAAGCAAACGCACACTGTCCACTGTTCTGCACGGCACAAAGTGCCCGACATTAACCTCCTAGGACCTGGTGTCCACATATGTGGACGTCACATTTTGGGTTATTTAGACCAAAATACTGAATTTTGCTCTACAAGGCCCTGATATCCACTTACGAGGACGTTATATGCTACTGTTCTATCGAAATTTTAAACGAATATCCTCATATGTGGCTCTTATTTTTCTTAAAAACAAAAATAAGGAAAAAAAATCTGGTAATTCTTTGTTTTTACATTCATCGGACCCCAATGTGACCAAATATCAAAGAGAAATTAAAAATGCTCCTGTGGAAGAGTTCAGGTCTTGGGAGGTTAAAGCAACATTTCAAATATGTAAAGCTTTTCTCATTGCCTGAGGATTTCAAATTTGCATTTGTACTGACAGTGTTTTAGTTTTCCATTAGATTCAGCTCAGTTTTGACTGAAACTTGTTACTTTTACAACTTTTCCACCTGTTTCATTAAAAGACAATTGGAGACCTTGATGCAGCCTCGCTCTCACACTGCAGGCCTACTTGTTGTTCCTAGAGTATTTAAAAGTAGAATGGGAGGCAGAGCCTTCAGTTTTCAGGCCCCTCTTCTGTGGAACCAGCTTCCAGTTTGGATTCAGGAGACAGACACTATCTCTACTTTCAAGATTAGGCTTCAAACTTTCCTTTTTGCTAAAGCATATAGTTAGGGCTGGACCAGGTGACCCTGAATCCTCCCTTAGTTATGCTGCAATTGAAAGACAACTACTCTTTCAAGGATTTTTGATATGAAAGGAAGGTCACTTCTTTAGTTACCAGCTGAACCTATCTGTGTCCTGTTGAAAAGCATGTATGGTTACAACAGTCTATTAGTAAAAACAGTCAGAGGATTTAAATTGTTTTTGTAGGACTGTCAATGCTTAAAGGAGTAAGCACTGCTCACCAGTGCTAAAAGCCAGGTAAATTATAGTTTGAATAGCAGATGGGTGGGGCTTTCACAGCAACCATTGTACAGTACATAATGACACAACAAGAACAACAATAATTCCCTTTAAAGCCGAAACCCCCCCAAAATTTAAAACGTTTGGTTTCGTCTCATCATAGTGAGACATAAATAATTCACTTCTTCTTTTCTACATTTTATATACTAAACCAGTGGTGTTCTGTCAGGGCAAGCAAGGAAAGCAGTGCTTGCTATCTCATTCTGTGGCAAACTTTCTCTCGTTACCTGCTTGCAAACAACCTTTAAATTACTACATCTTCTCACTGCAGCTGATCAGCGTCTGTGGAAGCAGGCTCTGCTTGCTTCTGACTGCCCTGAAAGCTGTACCGGGCTAGCATCCCAACTGTGCCGTCAGCAATTACTTGATGTTCTCAAGCTGAGAGGTTAGCACCTTTTTGCATTGTGGGCACACGTCTGGTGTTTGATAGGAACATGACGGAAGACTAGCATGCTACATAAACTGCCATTGGCTCTGCTTTCCCTGCTCTGAGATCGCTGCACATTTGTGGAAACAGAGATAGCATTAGCAAGTAAATGTGATCAATCACCCTAACAGGTACATTTTGTTTTACTTACCATCTTGACCAATATGTGTGATGTAGAGTGTAGTATGAAGACACATGTAAGAACTCCTTTAAGACAAGAAAAGAAAGCCAGGTCTGGTTTCATAAAACATCCAAGTGTGGTGCAGGTGCAGGCTCCATACATGATGCATGAAGCACAGCCATTTAAAAAATAAAAACTCAAGGTCTAGGTCTGTGTCCATCTCTGAAACACTGAAGCGATGTTTCAGAGATGCAGTGTTTTCAATCTCTAAACTCTTACTTTTAATTACAAAATGATACATTTTAGTCCCAGCTATAAATATCTGTAAAGTAACAAATAACAACTTATTAACAATTAGCTGCAGCAGTAAAAATGTGGAAGCACACGTGAGCAGCCACACGGCCCCAGTACTGATGCATGAAGGGCGTCTCTGACATGTTGCAGGATCATTTTGCATCGCTTTCTGCAGCAGCTTGCAGGTTTGCTGTAACTGCTGAAAACTGCACCTCCACGAGAGACAGCCTACTATTTATATAACAGGAAAACTTAGCCGCAGGTTACGTAGCCTGAACGAACTACATGTACTTGTTTCTGTAAAAAGTAGAACTGTTTTACCAATGACTCACTCTGCACAGGTGTAAGCATTACCACAGAAGCTAAACCATTTAGATGATAAATTTAAATTTCAAAGTACCTGATCAGGCTCACTGCAAACAACATTTAAGCACGACATCCAATATACTGTACATATTGTATATTGTGGGAAATGGTTTTCACTGGAACAGGTGAGAGGAGAGGAGAGTCAACACTTTCCATATTAACACAGTGGCTTTGAATCGGGCCCAGCACTTACAGAGAATTTTGGGAGCAGACTTCCTCGTCAATAGGAGCATTGTAGTTGCCTGTGTTTTTGTGGCACAGCAATGTTATGTGCACTCACTGCTACATGGAGTTTTTATCAGTTAATGACTCAGAGATAAGAGCGATGTAAAGCTCTCCTCTGCAACGGACATCTGGGGCTGAAGAGGAAGGAAAACATCCAACTGCACTGTGCCTGCAGCTTCAGTCTTCCTGTTCAAATGTGTCTTTATTTCGAAATATTCTCTTTGTGCAGTCAATCAAACACAGCAATCCGACTAATCTGGCTTTTGCATTTGATATTATAAACAAGATCCAGTTTCTCTGTGAGCTCTTTTCCTAGGAAATTCCTCTGATGAACACTAATCGATTTATCTCCAGTAAACTATCTGTCTGCACACAGACACAATAACTGACAACTACATAGCAAATATGGTTGAAACTCTAAGAAGGGAAACAAACACCAAAGCAACAGCGTACCTTGTAACAGCTCTGAGGCAGTCTGGGTATGTGGGGCAGCAAAAGCAAATGTTTTAGAGCTAACCCAAACTGTAGAGTGGAGTGAGCTGCAAAGGCAGGGGACGCACAAAAAACACAACATTTATCAAAACAGGGTTTAAAAGACTTATCACCACCACATTTGTATGTCTACATCAGGGTATACAATCAATACCACTACAAAAAGCCGTCACTTCCATGACCTGCAGGAGCCAACACAGCCACCATCTGCCACTAACACAGAAGAGAAGTGTTTTCATCATCTCTGCAGCAGACACCTGTGCACCAGCTTTGGAAGCACAACTGCAAGACAACTGATGATGCAGCCAGTCTGAGAGGATGGAGGCACCCAGATCCACACTAGGATGTGCTCTTCACTTTCAGATGCAGCTCGATGAACTGCTAAAGAAATGAGACCCACAGTGAGCGTGGACAACCGTTTTCAGTGCCGTGTGTGAAATAGCTTTGAATGCCCACAGCCAACAGGCACTTGAGCCCCACCAGCCGTTTGCTTTTGCACACCAACTCTCTGGATGTCAGAGACATCAACATCAGATTATATAAGCAGCAGATGCAAGTGGAAGTTACAGTTAAAATGGTACTGAATAAATAAAATTGGAGCAAACTAAACTTTTTCGAAGGCTACCAGGATAAAAAAAGATTTGCTTCTTCAGTCCACTAGGTGGTGCTATTAAGGTTTGTTTTTTTGTTTTTTCTCAACTTTATTGAAATTATAAAGCGAACAGTCATTCCAGTTCAGTTTGTACAGTAAATATACAGAGCAAATAAGAGTAACAATAAACAGTACAATAAGATAAGAAGGGTAAATAAAAAGAGGAAAAAAGAGAGAGGGATGTGACAGACTTTGTACTTGAACGTTGTATCTTTGACAGCTCATTTGTTAAAAATTTCTGAATGAATTTCAATCAAGAACAAATTAAATGATGGGGTTGAGTTTTGAAATTTACATTTATGTAAATGAAATTTCCCTAATAAGATATAAAGATTGACAATGGCACATATTTTTTTTCTTTAGTTTCAAAATAAGTGATAATGTTCTTCCCAATTGAGGTTTGTTTGTTTTCCTAGTGAGTACCATTGGGTGACATCACAGTGAGTGTGTGAGGGGGAACAAAGACTGACGCATGTGACAGAGATAGTCGAAATGTGTTGTGATGTTTAAAGGTGGGATAAAGGAGAGCAGGGGCGATTCTACGAAAAATGATCTGGCACTAAGCCCTCAGTCATAATGTCATCCTTATAGTAGGACTGTGCGATATGACCACAATCTCATCATACGTATATATATTTATGGTAAATGGTAAATGGCCTGCATTTGTATAGCGCTTTTCTAGTCCCTAAGGACCCCAAAGCGCTTCACACTACATTCAGTCATTCACCAATTCACACACAGGCGATGGCAAGCTACATTGTAGCCACAGCTGCCCTGGGGCGCACTGACAGAGGCGAGGCTGCCAGACACTGGCGCCGCCGGGCCCTCTGACCACCACCAGTAGGCAAACACGGGGTTAGTATCTTGCCCAAGGATATTTGGCATGCAGCCAGGAGACGGCCTGGGATCGAACCACCGACCTTCAGATTAGTGGCTGACCTGCTCTGCCACCTGAGCTACAGCCACCCATATCTATCTATCTATCTATCTATCTATCTATCTATCTATATATATATATATATATATATATATATATATATATATATATATATATATATATATATATATATATATATATATATATATATATATATATATATATATATATATATATATATATATATATATATAAAAAAAGCACCCAGCGCGCCCCTGCGGGCGGTTTATCCTTCAAGCTCGGGTCCTCTACCAGAGGCCTGGGAGCTTGAGGGTCCTGCGCAGTATCTTAGCTGTTCCCAGGACTGCGCTCTTCTGGACAGAGATCTCCGATGTTGTTCCCGGGATCTGCTGGAGCCACTCGCCTAGCTTGGGAGTCACCGCACCTAGTGCTCCGATTACCACGGGGACCACCGTTACCTTCACCCTCCACATCCTCTCGAGCTCTTCTCTGAGCCCTTGGTATTTCTCCAGCTTCTCGTGTTCCTTCTTCCTGATATTGCTGTCATTGGGAACCGCTACATCGATCACTACGGCCGTCTTCTTCTGTTTGTCTACCACCACTATGTCCGGTTGGTTAGCCACCACCATTTTGTCCGTCTGTATCTGGAAGTCCCACAGGATCTTAGCTCGGTCATTCTCCACCACCCTTGGGGGCATCTCCCATTTTGACCTCGGGACTTCTAGGTTATACTCGGCACAGATGTTCCTGTACACTATGCCGGCCACTTGGTTATGGCGTTCCATGTATGCCTTGCCTGCTAGCATCTTGCACCCTGCTGTTATGTGCTGGATAGTCTCTGGGGCATCTTTACACAGCCTGCACCTGGGGTCTTGCCTGGTGTGATAGACCCCAGCCTCTATGGATCTTGTACTCAGAGCTTGTTCTTGTGCTGCCATGATTAGTGCCTCTGTGCTGTCTTTCAGTCCAGCTTTGTCCAGCCACTGGTAGGATTTCTGGATATCAGCCACCTCCTCTATCTGCCGGTGGTACATACCGTGCAGGGGCCTGTCCTTCCATGATGGTTCCTCGTCTCCCTCCTCTTTCTTGGGTTTCTGCTGCCTGAGGTATTCACTGAGCACTCGGTCAGTTGGGGCCATCTTCCTAATGTATTCTTGGATGTTCGTTGTCTCATCCTGGACTGTGGTGCTGACACTCACCAGTCCCCGGCCCCCTTCCTTCCGCTTAGCGTACAGCCTCAGGGTGCTGGATTTGGGGTGAAACCCTCCATGCATGGTAAGGAGCTTTCTTGTCTTTATGTCAGTGGCTTCTATCTCCTCCTTTGGCCAGCCTATTACCCCAGCAGGGTACCTGATCACGGGCAGGGCGTACGTGTTGATGGCCCGGATCTTGTTCTTACCGTTCAGCTGACTCCTCAGGACTTGCCTGACCCTCTGCAGGTACTTGGTGGTTGCAGCTTTTCTAGCGGCCTCTTCATGGTTCCCATTCGCCTGCGGGATCCCCAGGTACTTGTAACTGTCCTCTATGTCTGCAATGTTGCCTTCTGGTAGTTCAATCCCCTCAGTTCTGACTACCTTCCCTCTCTTTGTTACCATCCGACTACACTTCTCCAGTCCGAACGACATTCCAGTGTCATTGCTGTATAGCCTGGTAGTGTGGATCAGTGAATCGATGTCTCGTTCACTCTTGGCATACAGCTTGATGTCATCCATGTACAGGAGGTGGCTGACAACTGCTCCGTTCCGTAGTCGGTATCCGTAGCCAGTCTTGTTAATGATCTCACTGAGGGGGTTCAGGCCTATGCAGAACAGCAGTGGGGACAGAGCATCTCCTTGGTAGATCCCGCACTTGATGGTAACTTGTGCTATGGGCTTGGAGTTGGCCTCTAGTGTTGTACGCCACATCCCCATTGAGTTCCTGATGAAGGCTCTTAGGGTCCCATTGATCTTGTACAATTCTAGGCATTCCAGTATCCAGCTGTGGGGCATTGAGTCATAGGCCTTCTTGTAATCAATCCAGGCAGTGCACAGGTTGGTCAGTCTGGTCTTGCAGTCTCGGCTGATTGTTCTGTCTACCAGTAGCTGGTGTTTTGCGCCTCTGGTATTCTTGCCAATTCCTTTCTGTGTCCCGCTCATGTATTGACCCATGTGCCTGTTCATCTTAGCCGCTATGATGCCTGACAGGAGCTTCCATGTAGTACTGAGGCAGGTTATTGGTCGGTAGTTGGAGGGGACCGGTCCCTTCTTGGGGTCCTTGGGGATCAGGACCGTCCGGCCTTCAGTTAGCCATTCCGGGTGTCTCTCGTTAACTAGCAGCTGGTTCATTTGTGCTGCCAGACGCTCGTGGAG
The DNA here is from genome assembly GCF_964374335.1 of Astatotilapia calliptera. NCBI lineage: Eukaryota > Metazoa > Chordata > Actinopteri > Cichliformes > Cichlidae > Astatotilapia > Astatotilapia calliptera. The sequence continues at coordinate 40,626,534 of NC_137435.1, read as the reverse complement.
TGCAGTCAGCTTCTTCAGCCAGTAGGCGTGAACCATGTCGGGCCCTGGTGCTGTCCAACTCTTCATACTGGAGACCCTTTCTTGGATATCTGCCACTGTGATGGTTACTGGACCCTGTTCAGGGAGGTCGCTGTGGTCAGCCCTCAGATCCTCTAGCCACTGAGCATTGCCGTTATGGGTTGCATCCTTCTCCCATATGCTCTTCCAGTATATATATATATATATATATATATATATATATATATATATATATATATATATATATATATATATATATATATGAACAACACCCAGCACGCCCCTGCGGGCGGTTTATCCTTCAAGCTCGGGTCCTCTGCCAGAGGCCTGGGAGCTTGAGGGTCCTGCGCAGTATCTTAGCTGTTCCCAGGACTGCGCTCTTCTGGACAGAGATCTCCGATGTTATTCCCGGGATCTGCTGGAGCCACTCGCCTAGCTTGGGAGTCACCGCACCTAGTGCTCCGATTACCACGGGGACCACCGTTACCTTCACCCTCCACATCCTCTCGAGCTCTTCTCTGAGCCCTTGGTATTTCTCCAGCTTCTCGTGTTCCTTCTTCCTGATATTGCTGTCATTCGGAACCGCTACATCGATCACTACGGCCGTCTTCTTCTGTTTGTCTACCACCACTATAGGATGAGGGACCTATGGATATATATATATTGTATAGAGAGCGACAGCACTGATCTGTGAGTGATGATAATTTGTGCACCAATTCCTCTGACATCGTCTTATTAATCGTTAGCTTACTATGCAAACATGACAAGTGAAATCTCCCGCAGCAAGCTTAAACATGTGAGAGGTTGATCGCGCAGAGAATCGCTGAGCTTATGTGAGTCCGTGTGTAAAAGCAGCAGGATTTATATTTTAGTTCTGTTGAGCCAAATAAGACAGGTCAGGGTGAAGAAGTGACAGCCAAAGAAAAGCTTACCACAAAACGGAGAAGTTATGACAAATCAGACTATAAGGCAAAAAGAAAGTGCAGCTTTATGGTTTCATGGACAAAAGAATTTCTGTGGCTGCGATATGACGAGCTAAATAACCAGGGCTGCACATAAGTGGTCCGCAGGTGCGCATTCGCTGTCAAAATAAAAAACACGCACAAGGGTTAGGGTTAAATTTAAAAACTGTACTTTTGAGTTAAAATATATATTTATAATTTTAATAAATGACAAATTAAAAAGGCATGAACATTTTTTTTGTATCGAAAAAATATCGAACCGTGACACCAAAGTATCGAACCGAACCGAACCGTGAATTTTGTGTATCGTTGCACCCCTAATATATATATACGATATATATACGATATATATATATATATTGTAGCGGGTCAGGGCTGTTCGGGGTTCTGTTTATACAGTTATGTTTTGTTTATGTTACCATAGTGACGGGTGACGCCCTCTCGCTGCGACAGTGTGTCCCTCCGGGGTGAGAGGGCGCTCTGTGTGTTGTTGTTGTTGTTGCTGTGCTGTTGCCATGCTGAGCAGTTAGCTAGCGGCAGTGTTCTTCTGGCAGATGTAAATAAATGGCTGTGCTCCCTGGCTAAGAGGGCGGGGGAGCAAGACTGAACGGAATTCTGTCTCCTCCTTGTCTGAGCTCGCCACACTGGTGTCAGAAGTGGGATAGCTCACCCTCACCGTAATGGAGAGAGACATTCAGAGGCTGGAGCAAGCTGTCGAGGAGAACATTCCCCGCTTGGGAAGCTGGCGATTGAAGAGAGAGGATGTGAGCGGCCATGTAAGTCCCCCGATGGGTCCAGATGGCGCGAGCGCACCGCGGCGGCGGCCTGTCGCGACAGATGCTAGGGCAATGCTTCATGGGCTACCTCTGTCGACCCACACGCCGAGCCCCCAACTGCGAGCAGTTATACCTACCATGCCAGTTAAGGTACCGAAATACAACGGGCTAACCCCGCTAGAGCCCTACCTCTCACAAGTGCGGCTGGCCACCAGACATAGTGGCTGGAGCGAAGAGGAGACTGCTACACACCTAGCGCTAGCATTAGAGGGAGATGCACTGCAGATACTCCTTGACCTAGCCCCGGCAGAGCAGCATAAGCTCCAGGCCCTCACCGCGGCACTCAAGAGGCAATTCGGACAGCGGCACTCCACTGATTAGAACAGAGAGCGGCTGACCAACCGGAGCCGTCAGCCGGGGGAGAGCCTGGGCACCTTTGCAGTAGACGTGTTGCTGTATGCTCGTTGTGGCTACTCGGAGTTTCCAGCAGCAGCCCGTGAGGAGCTTAGCCTGCATGCTTTTCTGCGAGGACTTTTCCCAGACCGACTACGCCAACACGTCCGCCTGGCCATGCCTCAGACCCTCCGTGAGGCGCTCCTTGAGGCTGAAAGGGCCGAGCTGGTGCTCACCAGGGGGCAGGGATAGCTCAGTAGGTAGAGTGGTGGCCCCATGATCGGAAGGTCGGGGGTTCGACTCCACTGAACGGCTACCCTGAGGTACCCCTGAGCAAGGTACCGTCCCTACTGCTCCCCGGGCGCTGCACTGGTGGCTGCCCACTGCTTCACTGGGTGAATGGGTTAAATGCAGAGGAACTATTTCCCTATGGGGACTAACACATAACACATACACATACACACCTCGCGACCAAACCAGCAGGTGCCCCCCCCCCAAACTACCCCCAAATCAGAGCCGCAGACTGCGACGGGGAGGGGGAGGTGAAGGCAACTGGTGAAGGGTTGGTTGCCCACAGACACCCAGCTGATGACAGTGACGGGGGACATTCAAGACCAGTGCATCATTGGCCTGGATCTGCTGAGCCGCTGGGGGGCCTGCATCGACACCGTGAAGCTGGCTATCACTCTTGACGCAGAGACTTTTGTCCTCCAGCGCGGCCAAAAGCAAGGAGCGGAGGGGACCAGACGAGACAGGCATCAGGCAGCTGCCGCTCAGCAGATTTCAGATGCTGGTGGCTCCGGGTCATCTCCACTCGCCTCAGCCTCAGCCTCTCAGCCCGACAAACCTCCCTCGACTGAGACCATCGAGGCTGTTGATGACCTTTGGCAGCGCAGCAGCGCAGGCCTCAACGTCGACCAGTGCCAGCGGTTGAGGTGCCTCCTGGATGAGAATGTGGACATCTTTGCCGCCAGTGACAAAGACTGTAGGCAGACGAGTCTGGTCCAGCACACCATCCAGCCCATCCATCTGCGCCCACACCGGCTGCCCCTCTCAAAACGGCAGGTAGCGGAGGAGAAGAGTCGTGAGATGGCTGCGGCTGGGGTGATCGAGTCGTCCAATAGCCCATGGGCGGCACCTGTGGTTCTGGTGGGGAAGAAGGATGGCAGCCCGAGGTTCTGCGTGGACTTTCGCCGTCTCAATGCAGTCATCAAGAAGGACTCGTACCCGCTTCCGCGGATCGACGAGGCCCTAGATTACGTTACCGGCTCCAGCTGTTTCAGCTCCCTCGACCTACGCAGCGGTTACTAGCCCCCGAAGCAAGGCCTAAGACTGCATTCACCATTGGACAGGGGCTATGGCAGTTCAGGGTCATGCCATTTGGGCTCTGCAATGCGCCAGCGACGTTTGAGAGGCTGATGGACAGGGTGCTCATGGATATCCCTCGTAGCCGCTGCGTTGTGTACCTGGATGACCTGTTGGTGCACGGTGGTGACTTCGACAGTGCACTGTCTCACCTGAGCGAGGTCTTGAGTGCCATCCGACGAGCTGGGCTGCGGCTCAACCCCGCGAAATGCCGGCTGTTGGCGAGAGACACCACGTTCTTGGGCCACGTGATCAGCGCTTGAGGTGTCGCCACTGACCCCGCAAAAGTGGCTGCGGTCCGGGACTGGCTGACTCCCTCGAATGTCCAAGAACTGCGGAGCTTCCTGGGCCTAGCCTCCTACTACCGTCGGTTCATCAAGGGGTTCACGACGATGGCCAGCCCCCTCCACCGCCTGACTGACAAGGGACAGCTGTTTGGCTGGGGGGATGCCTGTGCTGCGGCTTTTGCACAGCTGAAGGAGGCCCTCACCAGAGCCCCAGTCCTGGCCTACCCTGACGCCCGGCAACCTTTCATTGTGGACACTGATGCTAGCAATGTAGGAGTCAGGGCGGTCCTTTCCCAGCAGGACGAGGCTGGAGAATGGGTGGTGGCGTACTTCACTCGTGCCTTGGGGTGAGCCGAGAGGAACTACTGCGTGACCCGGCGGGAGCTGCTGGCCGTAGTGCTAGCGGTGCGGCACTTCCAGCCCTATCTGCACGGCTGCTGGTTCCTCCTGCGCACTGACCATGTGTCTCTGACTTGGCTCCTGAACTTCAAACACCCAGAAGGGCAGGTGGCCCGCTGGCTGGAGGTCCTTCAGGGCTATGACTTCGAGATCCAGCATCGGGCAGGACGACAGCATGGCAACGCTGATGCCCTCTCCAGACAGCCCTGCGTAGCCATCGAGTGCCGCTACTGCCTGCGACAGGAGGAGCGGGCCCAGGAGGTGCTGGGGGTGGCTACTGCTCAGGCCACAGCTGGCGGAGGGGGGTGGCTCCCATTGACAATGCAGCAGCTGAAGCGGGAGCAGGAGGCCGATGCGACGTTGGTTCAGGTGGGGGCCTGGCTGGAGGCGGTGCAATGCCCCGCTTGGACGGGGGTGTCGGGACAGGAGCCCGAGGTGAAGGCCTACTACTCCCAGCACAACAATCTGGAGACCCACGACGGCCTCCTGTACCGGAGATGGCGGGCCCCCGGTCAGGGCAGAGATCTCCTGCAGCTGTTGGTGCCTCGGTCGCTGCGGTCGCAGGTGCTTGAGCTGGTCCACGGCTCGGTGGGGGCAGGACACTATAGGAACGCCAAAACTCTCCGCCGCCTCAGGGGACGGTTCTACTGGCCTGGCTGTCGAGGGGATGTGGAACTTCATGTGCACTGCTGTGACACCTGCACGGCACAGAAGGGCCCAACTCAACGCTCCACTGCCCCCCTTCAGCAGTACCTGGTGGGGGCCCCAATAGAAAGAGTTGGAGTGGACGTCCTAGGGCCTTTCCCCGTCACAGAGTCAGGGAACCAGTATGTGTTGGTGGCTATGGACTATTTCACGAAGTGGCCAGAGGCCTACGCGGTGGCGGATCAGAGCGCAACGACGACGGCCGAGAAGCTGGTGGAGAAGATGTTCACCCATTTTGGGGTCCCGGCTGAGCTCCACAGTGACCAGGGGGGTAACTTCGAATCGAAGGTCTTCGGGGAGATCTGCTGGCGGCTGGGGGTGGAGAAGACGAGAACTACACCGCTCCACCCGCAAAGCAATGGCTTGGTTGAGCGCTTCAACCGCACGCTGGCCACCCAGCTCGCCATTCTCACCAGCCACCACCAGCGGGATTGGGACCGACATCTGCCCCTGGTCCTTTGGTCGTATCGGACTGCGGTTCAGGAGTCCAGCCAGTGCACACCTGCCACTCTGATGTTTGGACGGGAGCTCCGGACGCCTGTGGATCTGGTGTTCGGGCACAGCAGGCTGAGGGAGCGGCTGCAGGTGGTTCATGACTATACCCGCCAGGCCCAGGCCAGCACCAAGGGGGTGTTTTCATGCCAGGCGACAAGGTTTGGGTGTACTGCCCGGTCCGCAAGAGAGGAGTGTCCCCCAAACTGTGCAGTCACTGGCAAGGGCCGGCGGAGGTCGTGGAGCGGCTAACAGAAGTGGTCTACCGCATCCGCATGCCGGGCCTGGGGCGCATGGTGGTGTTGCACCGGGACAGGCTCTCACCGTACCGACTGCTCGCTCTGGCCGACGCCGGGGCAGGGGATGATGGTGGCACTCTATGTTCTGACCCGAGTGACTTTTCCCCCACTGGTTGAGACCGGCTGGTGCACCAAATGAAGGCACCTGGACATTTGCAGGACTTTGTGTGGGGTAATGGGGTCGTCCTTAGGTGGGGGCTATGTAGCGAGTCAGGGCTGTTCGGGGTTCTGTTTATACAGTTATGTTTTGTTTATGTTACCATAGCGACGGGTGACGCCCTCTCGCTGCGATGGTGCGTCCTTCCGGGGTGAGAGGGCACCCTGTGTGTTGTTGTTGTTGTTGCTGTGCTGTTGCCGGATGTAAATAAATGGCTGTGCTCCCTGGCTAAGAGGGCGGGGGAGCAAGACCGAACGGAATTCTGTCTCCTCCTTCTTCGATACCCAACATCCACAATGACGGCGAAACAACTAGTAGCTCAGTGTTCCAACATTCGAAAGAAGGGACTGCTCTCACAGCTAGAGATTGACGAGGTACAACACAAATGCTACGGCAAGGAGGAGTCAGGACGCCAGGTCAGGGGGGAGATATCATCACCCCCACCCGAGATTGGGTACATAGCCCCAAGTGCGATAGGAGAAGGATCGTTGAGTGCGAGAGGAACTGACCTGAAAAATAGGATCATGGCCAAGCTTGAAACCTGGATCCCCCGTAGCCGGTTACCAAGATTACGTGAAGTACCCTCAGAAGGTCTGCTAGATGATGTTAATGCAGCACTACGGGCAATACCTACAACCACGATTACCGACACTAACAAGCTGATCTACAATACGGCAGCAGTGATCAGTGAGATGCTTGGCTACAAGTTGAACAGCCACAAGGGGCAGTACCCTCCATGGAGAAGGAGGCTAGAGGGCAAGATCAAAGTAGCACGGAGGGAGGTTAGCCAACTAACGGAGTTGCAGAAAGGTGCGACAAATAAGGTGCCTAAGAAATACAGCAAGCTGTCCATACCTGAGGCCTTGGAAACTGCCAAGCAAAGACTCACAGCCTTGGCCAGCCGCTTGAGGAGGTACACCAGAGAGATAGAAAGGTGTACTCTCAGTGGCAAGGGAACAATAAGAGAACAGCACCACCAAGGCTGGAGACGGAGCAATACTGGAAGAGCATATGGGAAAAGGATGCAACCCATAACGGCAATGCTCAGTGGCTAGAGGATCTGAGGGCAGACCACAGCGACCTCCCTGAACAGGGTCCAGTAACCATCACAGTGGCAGATATCCAAGAAAGGGTCTCCAGTATGAAGAGTTGGACAGCACCAGGGCCCTGGCTGAAGAAGCTGACTGCACTCCACGAGCGTCTGGCAGCACAAATGAACCAGCTGCTAGTTAACGAAAGACACCCAGAATGGCTAACTGAAGGCCGGACGGTCCTGATCCCCAAGGACCCCAAGAAGGGACCGGTCCCCTCCAACTACCGACCAATAACCTGCCTCAGTACTACATGGAAGCTCCTGTCAGGCATCATATCGGCTAAGATGAACAGGCACATGGGTCAATACATGAGCGGGACACAGAAAGGAATTGGCAAGAATACCAGAGGTGCAAAACACCAGCTACTGGTAGACAGAACAATCAGCCGAGACTGCAAGACCAGACTGACCAACCTGTGCACTGCCTGGATTGATTACAAGAAGGCCTATGACTCAATGCCCCACAGCTGGATACTGGAATGCCTAGAATTGTACAAGATCAATGGGACCCTAAGAGCCTTCATCAGGAACTCAATGGGGATGTGGCGTACAACACTAGAGGCCAACTCCAAGCCCATAGCACAAGTTACCATCAAGTGCGGGATCTACCAAGGAGATGCTCTGTCCCCACTGCTGTTCTGCATAGGCCTGAACCCCCTCAGTGAGATCATTAACAAGACTGGCTACGGATACCGACTACGGAACGGAGCAGTTGTCAGCCACCTCCTGTACATGGATGACATCAAGCTGTATGCCAAGAGTGAACGAGACATCGATTCACTGATCCACACTACCAGGCTATACAGCAATGACATTGGAATGTCGTTCGGACTGGAGAAGTGTAGTCGGATGGTAACAAAGAGAGGGAAGGTAGTCAGAACTGAGGGGATTGAACTACCAGAAGGCAACATTGCAGACATAGAGGACAGTTACAAGTACCTGGGGATCCCGCAGGCAAATGGGAACCATGAAGAGGCCGCTAGAAAGGCTGCAACCACCAAGTACCTGCAGAGGGTCAGGCAAGTCCTGAGGAGTCAGCTGAATGGTAAGAACAAGATCCGGGCCATCAACACGTACGCCCTGCCCGTGATCAGGTACCCTGCTGGGGTAATAAGCTGGCCAAAGGAGGAGATAGAAGCCACTGACATAAAGACAAAAAAGCTCCTGACCATGCATGGAGGGTTTCACCCCAAGTCCAGCACCCTGAGGCTGAAGGAACATCCAAGAATACATTGGGAAGATGGCCCCAACTGACCGAGTGCTCAGTGAATACCTCAGGCAGCAGAAACCCAAGAAAGAGGAGGGAGACGAGGAACCATCATGGAAGGACAGGCCCCTGCACGGTATGTACCACCGGCAGATAGAGGAGGTGGCTGATATCCAGAAATCCTACCAGTGGCTGGACAAAGCTGGACTGAAAGACAGCACAGAGGCACTAATCATGGCAGCACAAGAACAAGCTCTGAGTACAAGATCCATAGAGGCTGGGGTCTATCACACCAGGCAAGACCCCAGGTGCAGGCTGTGTAAAGATGCCCCAGAAACAATCCAGCACATAACAGCAGGGTGCAAGATGCTAGCAGGCAAGGCATACATGGAACGCCATAACCAAGTGGCCGGCATAGTGTACAGGAACATCTGTGCCGAGTATAACCTGGAAGTCCCGAGGTCAAAATGGGAGATGCCCCCAAGGGTGGTGGAGAATGACCGAGCTAAGATCCTGTGGGACTTCCAGATACAGACGGACAAAATGGTGGTGGCTAACCAACCGGACATAGTGGTGGTAGACAAACAGAAGAAGACGGCCGTAGTGATCGATGTAGCGGTTCCGAATGACAGCAATATCAGGAAGAAGGAACACGAGAAGCTGGAGAAATACCAAGGGCTCAGAGAAGAGCTCGAGAGGATGTGGAGGGTGAAGGTAACGGTGGTCCCCGTGGTAATCGGAGCACTAGGTGCGGTGACTCCCAAGCTAGGCGAGTGGCTCCAGCAGATCCCGGGAACAACATCGGAGATCTCTGTCCAGAAGAGCGCAGTCCTGGGAACAGCTAAGATACTGCGCAGGACCCTCAAGCTCCCAGGCCTCTGGTAGAGGACCCGAGCTTGAAGGATAAACCGCCCGCAGGGGCGCGCTGGGTGGTTTTTTTATATATATTAGGGGTGCTCGTATCGATATTGAACCGTTCGATACAGTGCTTTCGGTTCGGTACGCTTGTGTATCAAACAATACAAAATTTATTTGATCAACTTTCCTTCTAGCCTAGGCGGAGTAGTCGAACGCAGATTCACTGAGCGCAGGGCAAGCTAGCGAGACAGAAGTTAAGCTCTCGTTGCAACATGGCAAACTGAACCTCCCTCACCCTCATTCAGATCTGGCGTTTGGAACTATCTTGGTCTTAATGTGACGTATGACCCTGAAGGTAAGCGCGTCATGGACAAAAGTAAAACACTATGTCGGATGTGCCACGCTCAATTACATGGGTGGGAACTACTGCGTTAGCGCAGTTAGCTCGTTAACGTGTTGGCCGTCCAGCCCCACGCACGGGGCGATCCGCGGTAGCTCGTTAACGGAGATTTGCCGTGTTGTGGTGTTAACGTCATTTCAACGAGATTAACGCTGCGAGCACTAGTGGGAACACAACGAATATGACTGCACATTTACTCCGACAGCATCCTAGTGCAAAGACAAGTGGAAGCAGACAAAAACAACAAGCACGCATGCTACAAACTTTACCCGAGTCATTTAGACAGCCGTTAGCACATGATTCTCCTTATGGGGACCTGATATGTTTAATATGCTGCTGAGAATATAGCCCAGAAGAAGCGTATAGTATAGCTTTTATTTTGAAAGAGCCATTTCTCTGAAACAAACTCTCTTTTCCAAAGATGAGGGATTTCTCGATCAGATAGATTTATTTTTTTATTACTTTGTTGTTTCAGGAACATTAAATTTAAAAACTGTACGTTTGAGTTAAAATATATATTTATAATTTTAATAAGTGACAAATTAAAAAGACATGAACTTTTTTTTGTATCGAAAAAATATCGAACTGTGACACCAAAGTATCGAGTATCCAGTATATTATTCACATACTGGAGTCTGCCTTTTTTGGACCATGGCCATGTGAACTATTGAGCCAAAATCTTTTAAGAATAATGATAACAGTGGGATCCCCACCTCTCAACTCCTCTGTGCATAAGCCCCCCAGAAATACAGATGTATATTTGGACCCTGACATGAGTTTAGGTTTTTACCTGTTTACTGAAACATATTCCAGCAACAATGGACATAATGTGTAGACTCCCAGCTTTCATCTGAGGGAATCATTTTAGTTCAATTCAATTCAGTTTTATTTACACAGCGCCAAATCACAACAACAGTCACCTCAAGGTGCTTTATATTGTAAGGCAGACCCTACAATAATACATACAGAGAAAAACCCAACAATCATATGACCCCCTGCAAGCAAGCGCTTTGGCGACAGTGGGAAGGAAAAAGGGAGGGGCGGGGCCATCTGCTGCGACCGGTTGAGGTGAGAGAAGGAAAACAGGATAAAGACATGCTGTGGAAGAGCATCAGAGATTTATCCAAATTCAAACTGGAATTCAGCTCCCTAACATGTCCCACCCTCTTTTTTAAAGTGACCAAAAGTATGCAGACAATTGACTCAACATTGATTTCACAGGCAGGTGTGGGCAATTCCTGCGTTATGTCTTTATCAATTAAGCAGATAAAAGCATGGAGTTGATTTGAGGTGTGGTGGTTGCATTTGGAAGATTTTACTGTGAACAGACAACATGCAGATGGAACAAGCCATCCTTACGCTGCAAAAACAGAAAAAAAAAACCCCTAGAAAAATTCTACAACAGTAGGAGTGACAAAAAAATCCATCCTGAGAAACAAAGAGAGCAATGGTGAACTCAGACATGCAAGAAGGCTGGGCGTCCACAAAAGACAAAAGAGGTGGATGATTGCAGAATAATTTCCACAGAGATGAGGACCCGCTTCATGACAGCCAACCAAGTGAACAACACTGTCCGGGAGGTCAGCGTATCCAAGTGTACCATAAAGAGAAGACTGCATGAAAGTAAACACAGAAGGTTCACTGCAGGGTGCAAGCTACTCATAAGCCTCAAGAGCAGAAAGGTATGATTGGACTCTGCTAAAAACACATCTAAAAAAGCCAGCACAGATCAAAAACATTTTTGGACTTATGACATCCACCTCTACCAGAATGATGGCGAGAAAAAACGTATGGAGAAGGTGTGGAACAGCTCATGATCCACAGCATACACATCATCTGTTAAACACGGTGGAGGCAGGGTGATGGCTGGGGCGCGCACGGCTGCCAGTGGCACTCGGACACTAGTGTTTATGATGATGTGACAGAAGCAGCCGAAGTCATTCAGAGCTGTCTGCTCACATCCAGCTACATGCAGTCAGATTGATTGGGCAGCGTTTCATAATACAGATGGACGATGACCCATACAGCCAAAGCAACCCAGGAGTTTATCAAAGCAAAGAGGTGGAATATTCTTGAACGGCCAAGTCAGTCCCTGATATTAGCCCAACTGAACCTCCATTATACTTGTTGAAGACTAAACTTTGGACAGAACGGCCTTCAAAGAAACAGCAACTGAAAGCCGCTTCAGTAAAGGCCTGGCAGAGCATGAAAAAGGAGGAAACCAGCGAGTCCGCGAGTTCATTCAGGCTGCTGAAGGGGTTTCAACCAAGTATTAGAAATGAACATTTTATTTTCAGTTATTTCTTTTGTCCAATTACTTTTGAGCCCCTGAGATGAAGGGATCGTGTTAAAAACTGCTTTAGTTCCAAACATTTTAAAGCATTTTTTTTGTTCAACCCACTGATCTAAAGCTTAACTCTGCACTTCAGCTGCATCTGAGTTGTTTCATTTAAAATCCGTCGAGGTGATGTACAGAACGCTGTCACTGTCCAAATATATATGGACCTAAGTGTAAGTTCTATGACTCTGTGGCTTTATTTACTCAGTTTGACCACATCAGCACTGCTTCAAGTCTTTACCTTAGTTCTGTGTATATTTCAATTTATATTTAAACATTTGTAAATCTGCCATCATTGTTGTTCCTGTTCATGCAGAAGCATGTCCTGATGCTTCTGCATGAACACTGCTGTTGAGAGGTGCTATACAATAAACGTGGCTAGCTTTTAGGGTCCCCACTGTGGATCCTTGTGTGTTTCCAAGCTAACCTCCAGTGACTGCACTCTGCAGTTTATCCACTAGAGGGCAGTAAAGGATAACTGAAAAACAAAAAACCAGCAAAGGCAAGGTGAATGGGTGGGTTAAGTAAAGTTAGGAAACAAAGTCACAAAGAAATAAGACAATTGAGGACATGCAGGTATCAGCTCAGCCAGTAAATTGAAAGAAGCTGGCACGCTGACAGACGGGAGGAGCAGGAACACCGTTTCTCTCATCTCTCTGTCATCCAGAGCACGTTCACACAGCTTTTGCTTATCAGACGACACTGGTGAATCATGACTGATCACACGCTGGGTTTGATCACACGTCTCCCCTGCTGCTCAGAGTCTCCACTGCCAAGAAAGAACAGACTGTGCTCACGTCAGGCTGATATATCAGTCTGGCTGTTTTATTGGGGTCTGGATGTGCCAGCCTCTGCCGACCAGAATGACAGGTCTGCACTGCTGTTGCTGCTATCATTACAGTAACTAGTGCCATACTCACTCTGACTGCACTGACAACAATAGTTCACTGTTAGTGGATACAGTTTGCATCTAATACAACAGGAATATACTTTTTTTCTTGGCAGGTGTTTGATGCCATTGTTATTGTTATGCATTAACTTACATACTGCTCATTTTGTCCTTTCACAGCAGCAAAAAAAAAAGTTTCATTTATATATATATTGCCTCAGCCCAGTGGTCTACAGCTATACCCCCTTAGGCTGAAATAATCACCAGACTGCACAACTGTGATGGTTGGAGCTGCACACACACACCTATAAACACCTGTCAAAGTACTTAAAACCACCTCTGTGGGAGTGACCCTAGCAGTAAACTCTTGGACCACATTTTTCCATGATCTCTCTCCCCCCACCCCCCACCCCCCCACACACACGTCTGGTTTGCTATCCTTGTGGCAAACCAGACGTGACATCATGCTTTCTCTAGCTGCTTACCCTAACCATCAAAGATGTTTGCCTAACCCTTACCCTAAACCTAACCACAACCCTGTAACCTTGACACTAAAACCACATCTTGAGAGTGAAAAATTTTCACCCTTAAAATGTGGCTGTTGGTCCCCACCAGTATAGTAAGAACCTGTACACACACACACACACGTTATCCCTGCTGATACATGTGCTTTTACATTACTTTACATAGCTACTTGTGGAGTTTTAAAGCATTGAGAACATTATCATTTCAAGACTTTTGAGACTGAATCAAAAGTGTGAAAAACAGACAGTCACAGGAGTGTGTGTGGTCTATTCCACAGGGCACAAATATATATTTCAATACCAGGACATTGATCCTTGCTTGTCCGTCCTTTGGATACAGGCTGAACAAAGTGGTTTTCATGCCGGTCGTGGAACACCCGACCAGCTCTCTACCCTCTCGAGGATACTCGGGGGTACATTGGAGTTTGCCCAACTAGTCTACATGTGGACTGGGGAAGGCATTCCAGGCATGTCCCACCAGGATTATTCCCGGGGCAGAACCAGTACATGCTGGAGAGAGTATATAAAGCAATGGTCAAAACAACGCCTGACCAAAGGGCTTCTGTCAGTTTAATGTGAGTCTCTGCAACCTGAAAACCAGGTTAAATACGAGTTGCGTTTAATAGCTAAATCAGAAGGTCCTCGTAAACTTTCAGACTCATTTAAGATTTTCAGTCTTTTAAAGAAAATCCCAAACTGGTATTTTTTTCTGTCACCTTTGGTAATAACACGCCTCTCATCGTAGGACATGGTCTTGGACAGCTGAGTGGAATTTTCCAGAGCATGGAGGGTTCACCTTGGGCCAAGGAGGAGACAGTATTGGAGGGCTGTTTGTGCGTATCATGCACATATAGGGATTATTCTCATAAAACGAAATTCCAGCTTGTAAAGCTTTGGTATGTCTCTGAGCCATTCGCTCTGTCTTGGAAATTAAAGTGCTTCGTCACACTCGAGAAATACTTTAAATTCTTTGGAGATTCTGGAAAAAGCATTTTGCTGAGTGGGGTAATATAAATGTTTATTCAAGCTGTGGCTGCACAGAGATACACGTCACTGTGGCACACGCAGGCCAAAGAGGTACTCCATGGTGGGGCAGATGTGTATTTCTGCTTTCAGTCCTTCACCAGTCCACTATCTGAACTCCACTTCTCAAACAAAAACACATTTTGTCGCTTTACAGAAAAAAATGGACCCATGAATGCAAAACCAATTCATTAAAGCAGCCACACGCAGCCGGCGTGCTCTTACATTAAAGTAGTGATTTATTACAGATCCTGGACAAGCGCGTGGAAACATATTATGCTGAAGGGAACTTAATCCTTCTCTTCAGCACTTTATAAACAGTTTCTCTTCTTGAAAGTTCAGGAGTGAGAGGAAGCAGGACACACGGTTCAAGCAAAGAGCTCTGTGGAGGATGGAAGACGGAAAGATGAGGTCAAACAAACTCTCCTTATCAAATTGGTGATGTAAGTAAGCTGTGCTAATGCATCAACGTCAGGAAGATTACAGGATGTAGATGATGTCACCCTCCATGGAAAGCTTCTGCCTGTTTGTTTAGTGTTATTTTCTACAAAGAAACTTGTGAATGGGATGTGTAGGAGCATGCAAAGATCTGAACGCTGACACATTTTAACCATTAAAGCAGGACTGCTGCATGACGTCCACATCATCAGAGCACCGAGTGTGGGTGTGTTGGTTTAAGAGAAACAACACACTGATTTCATGCGTCAGGAGGAAGAGTGTGGAGCTTAACATAAACTGCATGCCTTTCTCTCTAGTACGACACGCCCTGTAAGCAGTGTTTCCACTGTTTATTTCGTTTCTTTACACTTAAAATACTCGTGTATCACCTTCTCAGATAAGAACGACACCTTGTGCTTCCTGTAGGTCAGGTCAGGATTCATTCCCAGAGACTCCTCTGTTATAAAACCAGAGACCCGGCATTAAAAAAAAACTGCGTTTGTTTGAAACATAGCTACGGTTGCTAGGCACTGCAGTGGCTTTCCCAAAGGCCTCAAGAGTCAGCAATGACGCCATAGCCACAGGCTCTATAATAAGAAATGAATGCTACCACCACTGTGGTGTCATCCATTGGTTTGTGGACTACTGTTTAAAGCTTTGGGTTTATCATTTTGGCAGTCACCCACCTGTTTTTGTTTTGGTGCCTGAGAAAGTGCCCACAGGAGACTTTTGACTCCCCATTGTAGAGAAATATGCTGCAGTTCAATGGGTGGCACAGCAGAAGGTGCAACATTCAACAATCATTGAGTTCATATGTTCCACTGACTTCCATGGACACAGGTGTATACAGTCAGCGTCAGTTTTAGTTGTTATTTCTTATTATTTGATTTATAGCAGAGGCAGGGTTTAGGGAAATCAATATAGATATTCTTCTCCGTGAATCGCTACCTTATCGTGGTGGAGGGGTTTGTGTGTCCCAGGGATCCCAGGGGCTATGTTGTCTGGGGGCTTTTGCCCCCTGGTAGGGTCTCCCATGGCAAATTGGTCCTGGGTGAGGGACCAGACAAAGAGCGATTCAGAAGACCCTTATGAAGAGAACATCGAGGGAACAGTTTACCCTGCCCGGGATAGGGTTACCAGGCCCGGGGAGGGTGCCCGAGGGCGAGCGTCTGGTGGCCGGGCCTCAGTCCGGCCGGGCGCAGCCCGAAGAGGAGACATGGGCCCATCCTCCCGCAGGAGGCGCCATAGAGGTCAGGTGCATTGTGTGCTGGGTGGCGGCCAGGAGCGGAGGCCCTGGCGGACTGATCCCCAGCTGCCAAGACTGGCAATAGGGGCATGGAATGTCACCTCTCTGGTGGGGAAGGAGCCTGAGTTAATGCGTGAGGTTGAGAGGTACTGGCTAGATATAGTCGGGCTCACCTCTACGCATGGCTGGAAGGTGCTCCACCTGGAGCATTGAGCTGCGGCCGCAAGGTGGTTGGTGCCTGCCGTGGTGGTAATCCCCGAACCAAATGGTGGACACCAGAGGTGAAGGGAGCTGCCAGGCTGAAGAAGGAGTCCTATCGGGCTTGGTTAGCCTGTGGGACTCCGGAGGCAGCCGACAGGTATCGACAGGCCAAGCGGAATGCGGCTCGGGCAGTGGCTGAAGCAAAAACTCGGGTGTGGGAGGAGTTCGGAAAGGCCATGGAAAAAGACTTTCGGACTGCCTCGAAGAGATTCTGGTAAACCGTCAGGCGTCTCAGGAGGGGAAAGCGGTGCTCTACCTGCACTGTGTATAGTGCTGGCGGAGCGCTGCTGACGTCGACTGAGAAAATTGTCAGGCGGTGGAAGGAATACTTCGAGGACCTCCTTAATCCCACTGATACGTCTTCCGAGGAGGAAGCAGAGTCTGGGGATGAGGGGAATGACCCGCCAATTTCCGGGGGCGAGGTCACTGAGGCAGTTAAACAACTCCTTGGTGGCAGAGCCCCTGGTGTTGATGAGATCCGCCCCGAGTTCCTGAAGGCTCTGGACGTTGTAGGGCTGTCCTGGTTGACACGCCTCTACAATGTTGCGTGGAGGTCAGGGGCAGTACCCCTGGACTGGCAGACCGGGGTGGTGGTCCCCATCTTTAAGAGGGGAGACTGGAGGGTGTGTTCCAACTACAGGGGGATCACACTCCTTAGCCTCCCTGGGAAAGTCTATGCCAGGGTGCTGGAAAGGAGAGTTCGTCCGCTAGTCGAACCTCGGATACAGGAGGAACAATGCGGTTTTCGTCCTGGTGGCGGAACACTGGACGAGCTCTTTATCCTCTCGAGGATACTTGAGGGTGCATGGGAGTTTGCCCAACCAGTCTAAATGTGTTTTGTGGACTTGGAGAAGGCATTCGACCGTGTCCCTCGGGGTGTCCTGTGGGAGGTGTTGCGGGAGTATGGGGTGTCTGGCCCATTGCTACGGGTAGTTTTTTTTAATGAGTAGTTAATAGTTTTAGTTTTAGTTTCCATCCATCCATCGTCCAGCCAGCCATCCATCCATCCATCATCCATCCATCTATCATCCACTCGTCCATCCATCATCTACCCAACCATTTATCCATTGTCCATCCATCCATCATTCATCCATCCTTTCATCCATCCATTCATCCATCCATCATCTATCCATCCATCCATCCATTCATCCATCCATCATCTATCGTCCATCCATCCAATGTCCATCCATTCATCATCCATCCATCGTCCATCCATCCATTGTCCATCCATCCATTCATCCATTCATCCATCCATCGTCCATCATACATCCGTCCATCCATCCAGCATTCCATCCATCTATCCATCTATCCATTGTCCATCCATTCATCCATCCATCCATCATCCACTCGTCCATCCATCCAACTATCAATCCATCCATCCATCCATCATCTATCATCCACTCAGCCATCCATCCATCCATCCATCATCCACTCATCCATTGTCCATCCATCCATCATCCATCATCCACTCATCCATCCATCTATCCATCCATCCATCATCCATTCATCCATTGTCCATCCATCCATCCATCCATCCATCCATCCATCCATCCATCCATCCATCCATCCATCCACTTCCACTTATCCAAGGTTGCCTAGGCAGAGAGTCACAGACGTCCCTCCTCGCAGACACTTCCATAGTCTCATCTTGGGAAACACTCCATCTCTGGCATGCCTGGAACACCTCGTCCCAGAAGCATCGTTATCAGACGCTCCAAACACTTCAACTGTCTCCTCTTGATGACTGAACTTCTCACCGTATCGCCAAGAGAGAGCCAAACCATCCATTCATCCATCCATCATCTATCCATCAATCATCTATCAATCCATCCATCCATTATCTATCCATCCTTCCATTCATCCATCCATCCATCCATCATCCACTCATCGATCCATCCATCATCTATCCATCCTTCATCAATCCATCCATCCATCATACATCCATCCATCCATCCATTCATCCATCCATCCATCATCCATCCTTCAATCCATCCATCTATCCATCCATTCATCCATCCATCATCTATCCATCCATCATCCATCAATCCATCTATCCATCCATCCATCCATCCATCATCCACTCATCCATTGTCAATCCATCTATCAATCCATCCATCCATCCATCATCCATCCATCCATCCATCCATCCATCCATCCATCCATCCATCCATCCATCCATCCACTTCCACTTATCCAAGGTTGCCTAGGCAGAGAGTCACAAACGTCCCTCCTCGCAGTCACTTCCATAGTCTCATCTTGGGAAACACTCCATCTCTGGCATGCCTGGAACACCTCATCCCAGAAGCATCGTTATCAGACGCTCCAAACACGTCCACTGTCTCCTCTTGATGACTGAACTTCTCACCGTATCGCCAAGAGAGAGCCAAACCATCCATTCATCCATCCATCATCCATCCATCCATTGTCCATCCATCCATCCATCCATCCATCCATCCATCCATCCCTCGTCCATCATCCATCGTCCATCATCGATCCATCCTTCCATCCTTCCATCCATCCATCATCTATCCATCCATTCATCCATCCATCCATCCATCCATCATCCACTCATCCATTGTCAATCCATCTATCAATCAATCCATCCATCCATCCATCCATCATCTATCCATCCATTCATCCATTATCCATCCATCATCCATCCTTCCATCCATCCATCCATCCATCCATCCATCCATCCATCGTCCATCATCCATCGTCCATCATCCATCGTCCATCCATCCATCCATCCATGCATCCATCCATGCATGCATGCATTCATGCATCCATCCATCCATCCATCATCCATCCATCCATCGAGCCATCCATCATCGATCGATCCATCCATCCATCGTCCATCCATCTATCAATCCATCCATCCATCCATCATCCATCCATCCATCCATCGTACATCCATCCATCCATCCATCCATTCATCCATCCATCCATCATCCATCCTTCAATCCATCCATCTATCCATCCATTCATCCATCCATCATCTATCCATCCATCATCCATCAATCCATCTATCCATCCATCCATCCATCATCCACTCATCCACTCATCCATCCATCCATCCATCCATCCATCCATCCACTTCCACTTATCCAAGGTTGCCTAGGCAGAGAGTCACAGACGTCCCTCCTCGCATTCACTTCCATAGTCTCATCTTGGGAAACACTCCATCTCTGGCATGCCTGGAACACCTCGTCCCAGAAGCATCGTTATCAGACGCTCCAAACACTTCAACTGTCTCCTCTTGATGACTGAACTTCTCACCGTATCGCCAAGAGAGAGCCAAACCATCCATTCATCCATCCATCATCTATCCATCAATCATCTATCAATCCATCCATCCATTATCCATCCATCCTTCCATTCATCCATCTGTCATCTACCAATCCATCCATCCATCCATCAGCTATCCATGAATCCATCCATCCATCCATCATCTATCCACGAATCCATGAATCCATCCATCCATCCATCATCTATCCATCCATCCATCCATCCATCCATCATCCATCCATTTATCAATCCATCCATCCATCATCCATCCATCCATCATCCACTCATCCACTCATCCATCCATCGTCCATCCATCCATCCATCCATCCATCCATCCATCATCCACTCATCCATTGTCAATCCATCTATCAATCCATCCATCCATCATCCATCATCCACTCATCCATCCATCTATCCATCCACTTCCACTTATCCAAGGTTGCCTAGGCAGAGAGTCACAGACGTCCCTCCTCGCAATCACTTCCATAGCCTCATCTTGGGAAACACTCCATCTCTGGCATGCCTGGAACACCTCGTCCCAGAAGCATCGTTATCAGACGATGAACTTCTCACCGTATCGCCAAGAGAGAGCCAAACCATCCATCATCCATCCATCCATCCATCCAGCATTTCATCCATCTATCCATCCATCCATTGTCCATCCATCCATCCATCGTCCATCATCCATCGTCCATCATCGATCCACCCTTCCATCCTTCCATCCATCCATCATCTATCCATCCATTCATCCATTATCCAGCCATCATCCATCCTTCCATCCATCCATCCATCCATCGTCCATCATCCATCGTCCATCATCCATCGTCCATCATCCATCCATCCTTCCATCATCTATCCATCCATTCATCCATTATCCATCCATCCATCATCCATCCTTCCATCAATCCATCCATCCATCCATTCATCCATTCATCCATGTAGCTTGCCATCGCCAGTGTGTGAATGTGTGTGTGAATGGGTGAATGACTGAATGTAGTGTGAAGCGCTTTGGGGTCCTTAGGGACTAGAAAAGCGCTATACAAATGCAGGCCATTTACCATTTACCATTCATCCATCCATCATCTATCCATCCATCATCTATCCATCAATCATCTATCCATCTATCCATCCATCATCCATCCATCCATCATCTATCCATCCATCCATCCATCCATCCATCCATCATTCATCCATCCATCTATCATCTATCCATCCGTCATCTACCAATCCATCCATCCATCCATCCATCCATTCATCCATCCATCCATCATCTATCCATCCATCATCTATCCATGAATCCATCCATCCATCCATCATCTATCCACGAATCCATGAATCCATCCATCCATCCATCCATCCATCCATCATCTATCCACGAATCCATGAATCCATGAATCCATCCATCCATCCATCGTCCATCCATTCATCCATCCATCCATCATCCACTCATCCATCCATCCATCATCTATCCATCCTTCATCCATTCATCATCCATCATTCATCTATCCATCCATCATCCATCCATCAATCAATCCATTTATCAATCCATCCATCATCCATCCATCCATCCATCCATCCATCCATCGTCCATCCATTCATCCATCCATCCATCATCCACTCATCCATCCATCATCTATCCATCCTTCATCCATTCATCATCCATCATTCATCTATCCATCCATCATCCATCCATCAATCAATCCATTTTTCAATCCATCCATCATCCATCCATCCATCCATCCATCCATCGTCCATCCATTCATCCATCCATCCATCATCCACTCATCCATCCATCATCTATCCATCCTTCATCCATTCATCATCCATCATTCATCTACTGGGTGGCCTGGGGGGATTACTGCACCCAGTATTCATGCTGTTGTCCAACCTGACTGTACTGTGTGTTAATCAGAACTTCAAAGGCCTTCACAGAGGGTGTGTGAGTCCTTTTAAGGAGAACTGTAAAAGAGCTTTATACTGAAGTAAGTGAATAGGCAATATTTACAGTGTGTAAGTGCACGGCTTAAGTTTGTATGCACCCTTTTTGTCTTTCCTCTTTTCTTAGGCCCAAAAGATCACACACACATAATACAGTACACAAAACCTCTCACCCTTACACATTCCTGCATTTACCCTTGTGGGTTTTTTTTAGTTGCATGCATTGTATGCATGCATTCATGCATCCATCCATCCATCCATCGTCCATCCATTCATCCATCCATCCATCATCCACTCATCCATCCATCCATCATCTATCCATCCTTCATCCATTCATCATCCATCATTCATCTATCCATCCATCATCCATCCATCATCTATCCATACATCCATACATCCATACATCATCCATCATCCATCATCCACTCATCCAATCATCCATCCATCCATCCATCCATCCATCCATCCATCGTACATCCATCCATCCATCCATCCATCCATCCATCCATCCATCCATCATCTATCCATACATCCATACATCCATACATCATCCATCATCCATCATCCACTCATCCAATCATCCATCCATCCATCCATCGTACATCCATCCATCCATCCATCCATCCATCCATCCATCCATCCATCCATCCATCCATCGTCCATCCATTCATCCATCCATCCATCATCCACTCATCCATCCATCCATCCATCATCTATCCATCTTTCATCCATTCATCATCCATCATTCATCTATCCATCCATCATCCATCCATCATCTATCATCCATCATCCACTCATCCAATCATCTATCCATCCATCCATCCATCCATCCATCCATCGTACATCCATCCATCCATCCATCCATCCATCCATCCATCCATGCATCCATGCATCCATGCATCCATCCATCCATCCATCCATCGAGCCATCCATCGTCCATCCATCCATCCATCCATCCATCCATCCATCCATCCATCATCCATCCATCCATCCATCCACCCACTCATCCATTGTCCATCCATCTATCAATCCATCCATCCATCCATCCATCCATCTATCCATCCATCCACTTCCACTTATCCAAGGTTGCCTAGGCAGAGAGTTACAGACGTCCCTCTTCGCAGCCACTTCCATAGTCTCATCTTGGGAAACACTCCATCTCTGGCATGCCTGGAACACCTTGTCCCAGAAGCATCGTTATCAGACGCTCCAAACACTTCAACTGTCTCCTCTTGATGATGAACTTCTCACCGTATCGCCAAGAGAGAGCCAAACCATCCATTCATCCATCCATCATCTATCCATCAATCATCTATCAATCCATCCATCCATCATCTATCCATCCTTCCATTCATCCATCCACTCATCCATCCATCCATCGTACATCCATCCATCCATCATCCACTCATCGATCCATCCATCATCTATCCATCCTTCATCCATTCATCATCCATCATTCATCTATCCATCCGTCATCCATCCATCATCTATCCATCCATCCATACATCCATACATCATCCATCATCCACTCATCTATCCATCCATCCATCCATCCATCATCCATCCCTCCATCCATCCATCATCCACTCATCCAACCATCCATCATCTATCCATCCTTCATCTATTCATCATCCATCCATCATCTATCCCTTCTCACCGTACACAGCAAATTCAAAAGTGTTAAATGTTTTGGTGTTAATAGTCTTCTTGCAAAAGTAGAGTTAATTTTACTCTAAGTAGAGTCACATTCTTTTAATGTAACTCTGAGGTGTAAAATGATAGTAGTTAAAATCGAGTGTTAAAAATGAGTGTTTCTCTGTCAAATCTGGAGGTGTTACAATGGAAACATTAACTCTTGACCTCTTAACTCTGAACTCCTAGACGGGCTATGACACCAATAGAGTGAATTCACAGACTCCGCCCCCAGCACAGCTCCAATCGAAGCTGAAGTGAAGCCGTTTCAGAACATTTTGCTCTACATATTTGAGTTGTTTGCCATGCTTGGTAAGTCATTTTTTCAAAGATTGTTTCAATTATTGTTATGAGCTTTTACTTCTGTGGCTCTTTGGAGTTGAGACAAAGCTGTGTGAAAGGCATTAGCCATGTTGCTCGCTGATAGCACAATATTCTGTTTTAGCTAGCTGAAAGGTATTGTTTGCCTTGAAAAAAAGCTTGCATGTGAATTTTCAGTCAAACCTTTGGTCAAATACACCTAAAACAATGTGTAGAATGTGAAATGTTGGTATAATGGTGCTACTTGAAGCCTGAAAACGATCGCCCATTAAAAAAACGAGCAAACAGCAGTAGCAGACGTCCTGACTGGGTTCTACGTTAGCATAGATCCCTCCAGAGTTTTGTGCACACGGTTTAGGTAAAAATGAAAAAGGTTGAGGTTTTACATTTAGTTCAGTATTACCTGTTGCCTGTGTCCTTGTCTTTTGGGAAAATACTTTACACAAGTAATGGCTCAAAAAGGATTCCTTTTTTCCCCACTGTGCTGCAATTGTTTTGTGCCATTAATTAGTGTCAACTAATTTTTATTCAATCTCCGCACAGGATATGCTTGTGAAGATGGAATATGGGGGAGAGCAGAAGTGCGTTGAAGTTCCACAAAGGGATGAATGAAGGACATGCATATTGTATTGAAGAAATAAGTGATGAGATGCTGTTATTTGCATTTACCATGTCAGACCTTTTGATAAACAAAATTCTAATGAAAGTGAGAACATGTACACTGTTACATCTTTCAGAAAATGTTTTGAAATTGTGGTGCACAGTTCAGAATAAATGTTTTTCAAAAACATTGCATCTTTTTAGTAAATGTTTATTTCCAAAAGAAATGTCTAGAAGTTCAGAACAGTAAAATTCCTGCTTTTTAGAATGAATTAGAAGATAACTCTTACGTAGTTAAACTAAAATACTCTTTGAGAGTTAATATATAAACTCTTAACACCAAGTGTTAAATTATCAACTCCAGACAGATTTGGTGTTTAACACTAAATCAGAGTTAACGTACCAACTCTCCAAAAAGAGTTCAATTAACACTCTCTGGTGTGGACCCATATAGACACTTTAATAGTGTTGAAATCAAATCCGACAGTGTTAATTTGGACATGCTGGATTTACTGTGTATCGCCAAGAGAGAGCCAAACCATCCTTTGGAGAAAACTGATCTCCACCACTTGGAAGGACGTAGATTGACTAGTAAATCAACAGCTTCGCTTTCATGTTCTTTATTTACCACAACAGTCTGGAACAGCATGCATATCTCTGCAGACATGTCTGTGCGTCTCCCTTCTCCTCTCACACGAGGTAGCTGAACTTCTCCACTTAGGTCAGAAACTCCTTCAGCTGGAGTGGACGCTCAACCATTTTTCATCACCACGACTGTTACTCCACAGTGCCGATCGCGATCGCTCCCCCTGTGCACAATTGCCATGTATTAAAGGAACAGTACGTAAAAATTAAATAAGGAAAGAAAATTCAATATAACTGTAAACATTACACTAAACAAAATTTTAAAGTAAAACTGAAATTCTCCATTATCATACATTTTATCTTCATCCAAAATAATTCAAATCAAATTATTAACAAATATACACTCTGTGAAATCTGAATAAAGTAAGAGATGTTTAGACCTTTATGTTATACTGGGCATTTATCTCATCAGCTGGTGGAGGGCTGAACTAAAAGCACTAACTGCACTTCTACAATATGGGAGTGCACTTCTGGCTAGCACATTAGCAAAGTTTAGCACAGCATTTCATTCCTGTCACAAAAAAGTTATATTGATGCAAGATACATGATCCCCAGTGTTTTTGCTTCAGGTTCATCCTTAAGTGTTTAAAATCAGTGCTTAGGTACTTCAGCACTCTGTCCATGAAAATTCCTGTGGCCAGGCTAGATCATCACCTTCTCATACGTCCAATTTGGCCAAATTAGGGAATTAAGAGCAGACATAAACATTTACATTCACCCTCTGACTTCAGCAGTCTGGAGCACATCGTAGTACCAGCCAGGTACAGCTCTCAGACAGATGCTGCCCTCAGTTCACAGACAGGCCACCACGCTCTTGGAGTCAGAAGTCAGCATGTGGTGCAACTAGACATCAGCAGGAGCAGCAGGTTCAGCAAAACAAACTAAAAAAAACCCACAAGGGTAAATGCAGGAATGTGTAAGGGTGAGAGGTTTTGTGTACTGTATTATGTGTGTGTTCTTGTGGGCGTAAGAAAAGAGGAAAGCCAAAAAGCTCTGAAAAAGGGAGCATACAAACTTAAGCCGTGCACTTACACACTGTAAATATTGCCTATTCACTTACTTCAGTATAAAGCTCTTTTACAGTTCTCCTTAAAAGGACTCACACACCCTCTGTGAAGGCCTTTGAAGTTCTGATTAACACACAGTACAGTCAGGTTGGACAACAGCATGAAAACTGGGTGCAGTAACCCCCCCAGGCCACCCAGTGTCCAGTGTTTTAGCAGACCCTGAAAAAAAGTCCGCCATGATCTGTTAACCAGAGAAAAGATGTGGAGAAGTTGCACTAATGAGCTGGTCACAAGATCCTGTCAGACTGGAGCCCTTCAGTTGGTGAACAGCTCTAAAAAATGTCGTTTTTGCAATTGATTACGTGTAAAATGTGCTTAAGGTATAAAACAAAACCATGCACACATCAGATGAAAAGTGATACCATGTAAAGCGTATAGTACGAACATCTAATAGTGCCATACACCACAGCAAACCTTCTATGTTTCTACTCTGCAGCCTTTCTGAATTGTCTGAGCTCAGACAGTCTCCCCCGCCCGTAGCTGTGATCAGATTTTATTGGTCGCTACCCAAAGTTTACCCAAAGGTAAGGGTGTGAATGTAAATCTCCAGCTTGGCCTTCATGGCTTCAGGATCCACTTTCTCCTCACTTCAGCAGACCAGAAGCCTGATGCAACAATCCACCTCTCAGTCTTCCAGTCCACCTTCCCCTGCTCATGAACAAGACTCAGACACCTGAACTCCTCCGCATGAAGCAGAAATCGCCAACCCAGAACAGACAGTCCAACCTTTTGCAGTTGAGAACCATGGCCTCGGGCATGGAGGACCTCATTCCAGCTACTTTGTATTCAAACACAACGCTCTGCAGTGTGAGCTGGAAACCATGGCTTGATAAAGCCACAGGACCACATCATACACAAAAGCAGAGATGTTATCCTGCTAGAACAAAGTCACACTCATTCATTACTGGTGACCAAACCCTAGACATTAGACTTACTTTAGACTTTTTAGGTAACAAAAACAAGCAAATATAGTTTGCTTAAACGGTGCTGCTGCTTAATGAAGCCCAACAATGTTGCAGTCCTACCTGAAAGATGGATTTTTACATTTACGCAGTAATACTCAGTGTTGGGACTAACGCGTTATTAAGTAACGCGTTACAGTAACTATGTTATTATTCTGGTACCGAGCACGGTAACTGCTTATGCCAAAATCAGGAATGCATTAATCGTTACTGAGATTTAGTCGTTATTCATTACTTCATGTGTTGCGTTCGACTTACCTTGGAAATCAGAACACAGACCTGGGAATGATGTCACACTCGAGTTCTGGTTAACTTCGTCAGAGAAGTCGGGATTCCAATATGGCAATGCCCTCGAAAACAGTTGTTTTGCTAGCCCGCTACAACAACAAATTACTACTAAACACATATGCAGCCATAGCTGGACCCGGTGGGCCGATGGTGATTTTTCGTTTTGATGAGCCGATGTTTTTTTGTTTGTTTTTTTCCGTAACGGTATAAACAATGAAAGGTGGTGGATTGTCCAGATGCTGGCAGATGTGTAAAAAATAACTCAGTTGTTTGGTGGTGGCTATGGCGGAGCTTCCACAGAGGCCAGCAGGTGGATGAGGGAGAGGGGAGGCAGGAGGAGAGACCAGAGGCAGCCGCCAGTCCGAGTGTCAGGTGAACTGAACTTCAGGTAAGAAGTTATGACCTGCAGTCTCTCTGGGTCAGATATGAACCAAGTTTAGGTGGAGTTTATTTTTGTTATACTGACTTTTTACAGTCAGTTACAATAACTCGTACTGCGTGCTAGCTAGCTTGACGGAGTTTCTATACAGCTGGGTGGTGCTATGATGTTACTGATAGTGAACTTTATTTTGTTCATAAGGTTAGTTAGTAGAGTTGCCAACCGTCCCGTAAAAAGACGTAATCGTCTGGTATTCAGAGAAAATATTACGCGTTTCTTATTGAGGTGAAAAGGAACAGTTTGTCCTGGACTTCAGGTACAATGAAAAAGACACAAAGCTGGAGTTATTCTGTCTTTGCTGCACAGCTGCCTCTTCTTCTCTCATTCTCCCCCCTCTCTCTCCTGTTTCTACTTCAATCATGAAACTGATCAATGATCAGCTGATCGGCTTTTCTCTCTTGTTTGTTTATCACTTTGTGCCAGAAAGAGGAAACCAGCGGATGTCGCGCTAAACAACAGCAGCACGTTTAAGATTGATCAGCTGTTGTTAGAATTTATTTAATATTAATTTCTAGTATCAGCTGATGTTTGCTGGAGCCACAGCTGTAAAGCTGCTGGTCATGATGTCGGTTTGGATATGTGGTGAGAGGGAAACATGAAGATGAAACCAGGAGATGTCCTTACTGAATCATCAGAACTGAACAGGTGATGGAGAAACAGGTTTACCTTTTAGGTGACATGGATGAGTTGAAGGGAAGTTATGAACTGTTTCTGAGAGACAAATAACACCAGGATCCTTTTCTAAGTAGCTGACAGCTGGTAACTGTGCAGGGGCGGGTCTAGCAAAGTGTTGCCAGGGGGCCAGGTAGGGCATTAACAGGGAGAGGGGGGCACAAAGAAATACTTTTCTTTCTTATTCTCATTTAAAATGTCTAGCTTTTAAAAAATAATTATCTGAATCTAGGTGACCCTGAATCCTCCCTTAGTTATGCTGCAATAGACGTAGGCTGCCGGGGATTCCCATGATGCATTGAGTTTTTCCTTTCCAGTCACCTTTCTCACTCACTATGTGTTAACAGACCTCTCTGCATTGAATCATATCTGTTATTAACCTCTGTCTCTCTTCCACAGCATGTCTTTATCCTGTCTTCCTTCTCTCACCCCAACCGGTCGCAGCAGATGGCCCCGCCCCTCCCTGAGCCTGGTTCATCCGGAGGTTTCTTCCTGTTAAAAGGGAGTTTTTCCTTCCCACTGTCGCCAAAGTGCTGCTCATAGGGGGTCATATGATTGTTGGGTTTTTCTCTGTATCTATGAAGCGCCTTGAGGCGGCTTTTGTTGTGATTTGGCGCTATATAAATAACATTGAATTGAATTGAATTGAATTGAGTCTTACAACAAACGATTGATAGATTGATGCATATATACCATCAGAACAGTGTACATCACTGTCACAACAGTGTTTGTTTTCATTCAAAGGCTTTATGATTTTTCCTATAATGGCGGCCGGTCTCTAGTCAAAATGCCCGGGACGATTTTCTGTCCCAGTCCAGCCCTGTAAGCAGCTCATCTGCAGTCTGGTGTTACCTACATCTTCCTATTCAGAAGGCAGAATTTCTGAGTTCTGAGTACAATCAAAGCACCACGACTGCAGTTTTTGTGTTGGATGTAAAAAGCAGGCTAAGATAGAATCAGGCGTGGGATTTCTCTCGTGGAAATGTGCACATTATTTTTTCTTTTCTATTGGTAGGTGGCACAGTGCACTGTGGCAGGATAGTGTTAACATGTAAGCAAGCTAGAAGACTGGCAAAGTTATGGAAGCAACACATTAACAAGAGAATTCTGAGTAAAACCAAAGTTACTTTCCCCGGAAACTAGTTACTTTGAAAGTAACAAGTAACTTGAAGTAAGTGAGTTACTTTTGATAGAAGTAACTAGTAATGTAACTAAGTTACTAATTTAAAGTAACTTACCCAACACTGGTAATAGTAAACTGAAATAGGGGAAGCTGCCTAAGCAGTTAATCATTAGCTGTAATGATGGAGGCAGAAGCAGTGTTACAGCTCAACAGTAAGTCGTCAGCAGCTCTGTGAATGTTTTTCTTTCCTTTTTTATGCAGCACAGAAATCTAATGCGGAGAGCAATGATTTATGAAGTGAGGCCTGCAAGACTGAAAAAAATACGTCCTGACCAAATCGATGTACAACGTGTGGCCCATTTGTGAATCTTTTTGCTATGGGCACCTTCCTGATGTTGGCCAAGTTGATTTGCAGATGTGTCCTGACTTATGTAAGGTTAGGAGTCTGCACAGTGGGGACAGCCACTGGCTTCCAGCTTCCTCCAATGAAGTTCAAATGTTGGTTCAGTCCCAGTACAGACATTAACCCTGTCTTTATTCACTGGTGGTGTGTGCGAGTATGAAAAACCACAAACACTCAATGTGCTGCACATCGTCTGTTTGCTTTCCCAGCTGACCTCATGAATGAGAACATATATCTCCATAATGACTGTATTTCTTAACGTTTTGGCTGACAGAAGCAGGTCTGACAACTTCAATTCATTTGTCGTGCAAAGGCACAGAAAGGTGGGCCCGTCAATCGGCTTTCCTCTCTGCAAGAGCTGACACGAAGGATTAAGACAAAACAGAAGCCAGAGTTTGCCTAAATCACTCCTTTATGTACAATGTCTTCCCTCAGTGCCCAGAAATGTGTGCTTGGTTTACTCACCTGTGTGGACCTTCGAGTGCGCCTCAACAGGTGCTTCTCTGGTCCAGGGTTGTGGTTGTGTATACAGCTGTTTACTTTAATAACAGTGTGTGTTAATCGGGTGTAGCTCCTTGGCACCTCAGCTCTCAGAGATGACATCACTGGTGCGTAGCTGAGATTAGAAGAGACGATACCTTCTTCAAATTCTGACTGAGCAAATGGGAATTAACTGTGCATTAAAAATTACATGTTGTTGACTTTGTGAGTGGAAAAACTCACTGAATGAAAATTACTGACAGTTTTATTGACACAATGTCCAATCACAGCTGCCTCAAGAAGCTTTATATTGTAAGGTAGACCCTACAGTAAAACAGCAAAAACACCAACAATCAAACAGGCACCTACACGCAATCGCTTGGTGACAGTGGGAAGGAAAAACTCCTCTTAACAGGAAGAAACCTCCAGCAGAACCAGGCTCACATCTGCTAAGGAGGTGATTGGAGGAAGACAGGATAGAGACATGCTGTGGAAGAGAGCCAGAGATTATTAACAAATACGATTGAGTGCAGAGAGGTCTGTTAACACATAGTGAGTGAAGAAGAAACACCCAGTGCATCATGGGAATCCCCCGGCAGCTACACCGTGTGCAGCATAACTAAGGGAGGATTCAGGGTCACCTGGTCCAGCCCTAACTATATGCTTTAAAGGAAAGTTTGAAGCCTAATCTTGAAAGTAGAGATAGTGTCTGTCTCCTGAATCCAAACTGGAAGCTGGTTCCACAGAAGAGGGGCCTGAAAACTGAAGGCTCTCCCTCCCATTCTACTTTTAAATACTCTAGGAACAACAAGTAGGCCTGCAGAGCGAGAGCGAAGTGCTCTAATAGGGTGATATGGTACTACAAGGTCATTAAGATAAGATGGGGCCTGATTATTTAAGACCAATGAAGGGAAGCCAAAACAGGAGAAATCTGCTCTCTCTTTCTAGTCCCTGTCAGGACTCTTGCTGCAGCATTTTGGATCAGCTGAAGGCTTTTCAGGGAGTTTTTAGGACTTCCTGATAATAATGAATTACAGTCGTCCAGCCTGGAAGTAATAAATGCATGAACTAGTTTTTCACTCTGAGACAGGATATTTCTAATTTTAGAGATGTTGCACAAATGGAAGAACGCAGTCTGACATATGTGTTTAATATGTGCATTGAAGGACATGTCCTGGTGTTACAGAAGGCCTCTTTTAATGCTGAACTCTTTTAAGAACATTTCATTTAAAAAGGCTTCTGTTGAGAGTTTTATTGAATTATTATTATTGTTTTTATTTATTTATATTGCCTATTATTTTTTTGTGTACACCACTTGTTTGTCTATGAAAAACTCCTATTAAATAAACTTTACTGACTTTCCTTCAGTTTCAAGGACAACAGTTTTAAATGCAACACATCACCATGTATAAGGTCACACATTCAAACCAAATTTAAGACCATTTCAGAAGTTTTAAGGCCTTTGACTTGTAAATGTTGATTAATTATCAATATATTAGGCTAATTGTTGGAGAACAGAAAGATCATCATTGTTAGTGTTAGCACAGCCCATGGCGGCCTCCAGGGTCCTAAAGAACCATGGAAAAGGGAACTAGACCAGAAACAGCTGAAAATCATTTTCTTTGGATGGAAAAGAAAGTGTGGACAGTAAAACACCACGTTTACAATAAACCACATTATCCACAAACACACATAAACATTAGGGGTGTATAGATGAATCTTCTTGTCATTCAGTGTCTCATTG
Organism: Astatotilapia calliptera; assembly: GCF_964374335.1. Lineage (NCBI taxonomy): Eukaryota > Metazoa > Chordata > Actinopteri > Cichliformes > Cichlidae > Astatotilapia > Astatotilapia calliptera. The sequence goes on along the minus strand of NC_137435.1, from coordinate 40,594,745 downwards.
GTGTACAGTTCACTGGCACTGGGAGTCTTCTTATAAGGAACCGTTCAGCTGTACAGCACAACCATTTTATTATAACCTGCCTGTTTCTAATCCAAGGCTACTCCTGACGTCAGCGCTTTTGGAGAGGAACCTGCACACATTCCTGAGATGAGTGGAGATCCACACCTCGGCCCTCACCCCCCATCCACCCACGCCCCTCCTCTGTAATCAGCTGTGACAGCGAGCTGAGTCCTCTGCAGGCAGGCTGATTGATCGATCAGTTTAACCAAACTTATATGTGAAAATTATGTAAAACCTTTGCGCTGAGTATGCCTGTAAGACAGCTGTCCTGGCAAGAAAAGTCCTTTTTTTCATGTATCATCCATCTTTACTTGCTGTTTTTAGCCTTGATGTATTTGTGGAGCGCTTTTCTTCCACCTTTCCTCCACAAATCACTGGAAGGCTTCTGCATTGACACAAAGGGAAAAAAGTCACTGTGTTGTTCGCTTAAAAACACCAATGCTCGCAATGCTAGGTGCACAGAACATGTCCTGTCCTTTATGAAGGACATAAACATTTTCTTTTGACAGTGAACACTGACACCAAAGGACGCACAGCAGGGACCCAGGTCAGACTCAGCCCCAGGCTACTGCACTCCAACCTGAGCCGAGGCCTTACCCATAAAGGACATAAACATGCACTAAACAAACAGACAAAAACATCCCAACAGCTAGCTGTCGCATTTGTAGCTCAAACACGTTGCCAACAGTGCCCTCTGGTGGTAAAACTACATAACATCAACACTGATAACATGGGTGAGCGTGGGTCTCTCGTCTTTTTAAAAAACTTTATTTGTATTCATTGGCCATTAAAAACAATGACTCTGACAGATGGTCAAATAACCACATTTTTGGGAGCATTTGCTCAGCTGCCAAGAAATATGACGACTAATGAAGCGTTTTCTTTTCTGTTTTCTTTTGTTTTCCATTTCCAGCTTTTTCTTTTTATTGATTCATGCATATATTATCAGTGAATGCGTCCTTTACAGGTATAGCGCCAAGAATAATGTGTCTCATGTCAGATTTGATTTTGTGTGGGTGTTAATTCCACCATCACCAAGGTGCATGTAAAAGTTGCATCCATGTGCTGATTCAGGTGTAGATCAAGTGAGGAGCTGGGAACTAGATTAGGGCAGCTTTCTGCTTTGGTGAACAATAAGCGTCTTCATGAACAGCATGTTGTGCCAACCTGGTTAACCAGGCTAGTGGGCTGTTTGCTGTGACACTGATACACTATCTGTACATGTGATAGTCTTCCCCTGTTACTCCAAATTTCAGCACTCTCTATAATTCCATTTACAAGTTTCCATGATGAAGTTTGATCCCAGCAAAGCTTTATGCTTGTGGATCAGCAAAGAAGGGATGGAACATAGATATGCTTACACTGCAGTGTGTGCCATGGGATAAAATGAAAGAGCACAACATGCACAGTGTGCTTTGCAAAATATTCCACAAGGTAAGGGTAGTGTGGCGGGGCGTGGTCTGGCGTGGGTGTGGTGCCGCTGCAGGGGAGATGGATGCACCTGCACGGTATCTGCAATCACGCCTCGCCACCATACCAGGCTGTCTGTGTGTGTGTGTTGTTGGTAGTGTGTGTGGCTGAGCTGGAAAGCTGCAGCCGTGAGGTGTGTGTTCAGTGCAAAATAATGACTATGCTGAAAAACATGCAAACATCGTTGGGTCTATTGTTACAGGTTTCACATTTTGATTACTGAAACATGATTCTATGTATTCAGACTCACGTGACTCTGGGAAAGGAGGTCGGGGTCACAGGCTTTGGCAGTAGAGGAGTTTGTTGCCCCTCTGCCCATCCAGTGTTGGGGACACTTATGTCCACTACATTGTTGCCTGGGGAATCTTTGTGTGCAGATCTGTCTGATATTTGCTTCTGAGATATGATACGGTAGGTTTCTGTGAGAATGCTCTTGAATGCTTCTTCTTCGTTAGTGGAGTCCGAGGCTGAAGTTTCAATAAATGAAAGACTGTTCTTTTCTGCAGATGCTCGGGCCTCGTCAGTGGGCACGGCCCTGAGATGTCGAAGGTCGCTCTTGTTTCCAACCAGCATGATGACGATGTTGTTGTCAGCGTGGTCCCTCAGGTCCTTCAACCAGCGGTCCACATCCTCGTATGTCAGGTGCTTTGCAATATCGTAAACTAGGAGAGCCCCGACTGCACCCCGATAATACGCTGAGGTGATGGCTCTGCAGCACTCCTGCCCAGCTGTGTCCCAGATTTGAACTTTTATCGTCTTGCCATCCACCTGAATGCTGTGGGTTGCGAACTCCACCCCGATGGTGCTCTTGCTCTCCGAGTTGAACTCATTTCTTGTGAAACGCGACAGCAGATCACTCTTCCCCACTCCAGAGTCTCCAATGAGTACAACTTTGAACAAGTAGTAGTATTCATCATCTGGAGCTCCCATTTTAGAAAACTTTAACACAAACAACAACAATAAGAACAACAAGCTTCTCCACCAGCAGTAACAAGCAGCAGGCACCGCCTTCCAAGTGCTGAATTACCAGAAGATGGAGCATCTTTATTTGTGGGATTTTTGTTCTTATCAATATGAATATGATGCCCTGAGAGAAGCAGCAGACATAGTTCGTGGGTGTTTTCACTGACAGTTGTGATTCCTGTGGCAGTTACCTTTTGATGATATGCTTTAGTTTTGATTTAATTAGGTGTGCTGTCAGAATAGATCATTGTAATGGTGTTCTTTTAATTTGAGGCATATTTAGCATTTTCCTTGATAAGTAAAAGAAAGATTCCTCATTGACCTGCTGGGTTGTGTTGTGTGCAACCTGATTCAGGTTTGTAGGTCTGAATTGCAAACTCTATTTACTGTGCTGGAATCTAAAAATCAGAAGAGTCTAGCTCAAGATCTTCGAGACTCCTACATCTGGTATGGCCACACTCCTGAAAGCAGCTCTGAATAATCAGGATCGTTGCTTTTCCTCAGTCGTGGTTTCTTAGCAGCTATTTGACCATAAAGTATCAGACACACAGACTGATACTGGAGCTCTGTGCGTCATCTATCTGGGCTCTGATCTGAGCTGCTGTTAACGATTTCTGAGGCTGGTGACTCGGATGAATGTATCCTCAGCAGCAGAGGGACTCTTGGTCTTCCTTTCCTGGGGCGTCCTCATGTGAGCCAGTTTCATCGTAGGGCTTGATGGTTTTTCTGACTGCCATAATATGAACCAATGATATAATTCCAGCAGTTGTCAAACAGGGCTGTCAGCTGTGAACCAACCTGACTTCTACACAACACAACTGACGGTCCCAACCTCATTTAGAAGGCAAGAAACTCCACCAATGAACCCTGGCAGGCACACCTGTGAGGTGAAACCATCTCAGGTGACTACATCACTGAAAGAAAGTCGAGGGTTTGCAGCGCTGTCAACAAAGAAAAGGTGCCATACTTTGAGGAATCTAAAATACAAAACATATTTAGAGTTATTTATCATTTTTTTCTTTGCTACATAAGTCCATTGTAAACATCACGCGGCAGACCCGACTACATGTTTATACTGTTCAGCGTCTTTATTAAGTCCTTTCCTCACGGTTGCTGTTCACACTGTCATGGCTGCACCAGTACACACCAACAACATCATCATAGTCCGGACTTAGTTCGCTCTTATAGGCAGGCGGGGCTCAGGTGTGTCAGCCTCCCTGCAGATACAAATGAAATTTGACTTTACTTCTGATTTGAGGCTCTATTTTTCACAGGAGCTTCAGTATCCAGAGTGTGTTCTTGCAAGACTTCTGACCTCGTCAGCCATCATTGAGAGTGTGCACTGTTTGTACTCAGTCCTGGAGCTGTTAGTAAGAAACAGACATGGTGACTCAGTCTGAGCATGTTGCTTCAGGTGCACCTTTCACCAGTTGTGTATCTCACCTTATGCAAGAATAACAGTTTATCCTATAAAGTTACACCATGCAACAGTTTGCAGCTAACTGAGCTTATATTGGTATTGGTATTATATTGTGATGTGAGTACAAGTGTGTGTGTGTGTCCGTCCTCTGCTACTCATCCAGCGTATGTGTGTTATATTCTGCCCTAAAAATGTAGAAAAAAAGCTGTGTACTCCAGCGGTCCCCAAGCCCCGGGCCACAGACCGGTACCGGTCCGTGAGTAGTTTGGTACCAGGCCACGAGAGTCGAGGCTCGGGTGTGAAACCGATGATTTTCAGGGTTTTTAATCGTTAACACCTTAAAGGCCGGTCTGTGAAAATATTGTAAGGCGTTAGCTGGTCCGTGGTGCAAAAAAGGTTGAGGACCTCTGCTGTAAAAGCTCTATACTTCTGCAATCAAGTTCATAACCCCAGAAAGAACAGCCCAGCTCCGGCGTGTACATATGTGCCTTACTGTGATACACAAATAATGAAAATGAATTATGTTTAACCACCTATTTCTAAAACTCTCCCACTGCCTGTTTTAAACAAGCCAAATAAACTGAATTGACATTTTATACCCAAATGTGAGCCGGCACACTGGACTTGTTTAAGAAAGCAGTTTAGCATGTAAATAACTGTAATTTGACTTCTTAATGACAGCTTTATTATTTTGTCAGCTTTTTTTTTTTGTAAAAGTGTATAATTACCATAATTGCTTTTTAGCACTGAAGCAACACAAAGACCATCTTGATCCACGCTGGCAGATTAACCATTACAGGAATATAAGACATGACAGTGGTTATTACCAACACTGTTAATTTAGGGCGGCTAATCATTGGCTAATAAATTAGTTTATTATGGTTGGAATAAGATGAGATAACCTTTGTTAGTCCCACGCGTGGGAAATTAGTTTTGTTACAGCAGTGGAGAGTGCAAAGTTGCAGAGAAAAACACTGGAATAAGATATCAATAAGATACTGTACACAATAGAATAAAATAAAATACTGTATACAATCAAATAAAATGGAATACAAATGCTATATACAATATGAGTATAATACAATGGTGCCAGGAAAGAGTATTGCACTTAGTCTTATTGCACATGTGTGGATGTGTTTGATCAGTTGGAGGCTTTGTTGTGGAGTCTGACAGCAGTGGGGAGGAAAGACCTGTGAAATCTCTCCGTCCCACACCGTGGGTGCTGCAGCCACTGAAGGAGCTGCTCAGTGCTGTCACAGTCTGCTGCATGGGCTGGGAGACGTTGTCCAACAGGGATGACAGCTTAGCCACCATTCTCCTGTCACTCACCACCTCCACTGGGTCCAGAGGGCATCCTAGAACAGAGCTGGGCCTGCAGATCAGCCTGTTCAGTCTCTTCCTGTCCCCAGCAGAGATGCTGCCGCCCCAGCAGCACCAGCATAGGACTCACATATCACCCATGCATGAAGCCTACGCTCTCAAGCGTGCAGCAGGGTTACGGTTTGAGTGTTTGAGTCTGAACTAACGATATGAGTGACTCCTTGTTCTGAGGTTACTCTATTTAAACTTATCAGAGTGATGAATGATGCTAATCTACAAAATAAAAATGCCTTCAGTATACGTGGCCACATGTCGCACATTCTTACTAACATATTATGATTAAAACTAATTTCCTCCATGTTCATATGCAGGTTCTGCCATCCTAAACTTGGCCAGATGTGCTGGCTGACAACAGGACTGCTGGAAAATGTCAGAGGTGTCGTAGGCGCTTTACTGTCACCGCTGTCAGGTCGGCTTTTCCACGATTTCCCTGAAATGCGATGGAAAGACTCTGTCATGACCGAATGGAAAAAAGTGCTGAGACCCTTTTCTGATGGTTGGTTGGTGGGTTGGACATCGCTGCATCGCTTCAGAAATCCCTCATGTGCTCCAAAAACTGGTCCTAATTGTCTGATATAAATTTCACCCTTCATCTCAAAATGAAACAGAGTTGTCGCAGACAATGGCTAATGAGGAAAAAGTGAAAGTGTGCGTTTAAAGCCTGCAGCACGTGCCCCGTGTCGCAAATCTGTCATCTTAAGAGCCTCTTTGCAACACGTACATGAGGAGGTGGAAACACAGCTCGGGTCGCAGAACGTGGCTGAAATGATGAGAGTGTAAAAAAATCCCAGGCCCTGGCTTTCTCATACGAGCTCGCGCTGAACACACTGTCCAGGCAGCACCTTCTAGATCTCTGGGAAGATTATTTAAGAAGATGAGAGCGCTGTTTGACGTCAGGCTTCCTGTGAAGTAGAGATAGTGTCCTTAGTAACGCCTGAAAACAATGCATCACAAATGTAACTCTGACAGCAGCCGGGAGTCTCATCCCAGCATTGTTACAGGAATAACACATACTTGGAAATGACTTTGAATAGCTCGGCTGTGAATCATCAACACACACACACACCAAGTGTAACCTCTGCTGCTGATCTTTCTAATACACTCCAGCCTACTGACATAATCTCCTCTGGATTTGGTGGATGTGATGCAACTTAATAAAAGTCTGATTTCATGATTAACTCATTTGATCAACAAAACAACAGAATGTCACAAATACCAAACGCAGTACATCTGTCTCATTGACCCTTTTCCCAAAACTTGAACACATTTTTCTTCAGAAACAACCGTGGCAGCATTTTCTCATACAGCGCCCTGTTTACCAGCTGTCAGTTGTATCTGGGCACATTATGTGAATACTGAGCTGCAGGTAAACGGAGTCCATTTTTAAGTGCCTACCACTTTAGTTTGCTATCTAGCTTAAACTGCACCATAAGTGTTGCTCAGACTATCAGAGAGTGTGAAACTCGAGAGGGCAACATGATGCAAAATGAGCAGATGTGTGAGTGAAAGGTTTTAAATGTGAACACATTCATGGTCGATATGTTTGTGCTCCTGGTTTAGTCTGACACCCTGTGCCTATAATGTTAAAGGCAAACATGCTGTTACAAATAACAACAGCCTCAGTCATACACACTTATCGAAATCAGCCGCACAGCGGTGTGCTGATTGTAGCTGTTCCCGTACAGCAAGCAGGCCTTGGGTTTAAATCCACCCTCTGAGTCTGCATGTTTCTCTGGACACTGGGGCTTCTGTGGGCTTACGGTTATAATAGTTATGATAATGGGTGTGAACGGACTTCTATCCTATTTGTCTATCCCCAACCAATCACAGTAGATGGCCCCGCCCCTCCCTCAGCCTGGTTTTGCCGGAGGTTTCTTCCTGTTAAAAGGGAGTTTTTCCTTCCCACTGTCACCAAAGAGCTGCTCATAGGGGGTCATGTGATTGTTGGCTTTTTCTCTGTATGTGTTATTGTAGGATCTACTTACAGTGAAAAGTGCCTTGAGGTGACTGTTGTTGTGATTTTGCGCTGAACTGAATTGGTCATGTGTCTCTTGAGGTAAACTTTCTTTACCTCACAGCAAAGCACGGTATGTGTCCAATAGTTCAATGAAATTCCTCCAAAAGCCACCAAAACTACAAACACAGCAGCTCAAACTCTGAGGCAGACACAGCTTCTATTTGCAGGTCTAGTAACGTGTTAATGCTTTGTTAAAGTGGCCAGAGTTGCCACTTAGTTAGAACTCGATTAACACAATACAATAAAGTCAGATATAAAATCTCCCTGTAGCCATCCAGGCGCTCGGTATGCTGAATTGAAAAAAATGATCATTTTCTGTCGTGCCAGCTCTCAGCATAACAATTCAATATATGTCGGGGAAAGCTCCCCGAAGCCTCAGCTGGTCCATCGAGCCTTCGGTCCCTGCTACAAGGTTTTACGTCTCTTGCGTGGTGTATTCTCGTGACCGACTGAGCCACTAAAGGATCTGAGATAACAGCCGTGACAGACAGCTTGTCCCTCGGCCACATTTCATCTGACCTACCGCAGAATGATGCAAAGTAGAAAATAACTTTACAGCTTGTAGTGGCTGCAAACCTTCAGGATGAGGTAATAGCATTACTTATAATGACTGCAAATTTGTACTTTATATTTATCAGTGCAGCGTAATGGGGATATTTTCTCCTGAAACAGAAAGTTTTGAGAGCTGCAAATCTTAACACCTAGCCAAGCCAGCACCAAGTCCCTGGTGTCCAGATCAGAAACCCTCAGCAGAAATGCTACACAGCAGGAATGTGGGACTTATTGCCACTTAGAGACCATCCCAGCTGGTGAAACGGCAATGCAAATTGAGTGGTGCACTGTTGCACTGTTTGTGCTGAAAACAGCCTCTCTGTTCACAACAAGAGGCTGGAATTTGACATGTTCATATGTTTCCACATGAGCAGACAGCTTGAAAGGGCACCAAGCTGAACACTGAAACTTTTATACCCCTCCATTGCCTACAGCCTTTCCTCTGCAGCTTATGTAATTTTATGTTATTTGCTACCTACTCACTCCCTTTGGAAAATTGTCTCCCCTCACTGGGTCTAACAAGATCCAAAACTGGATGAACACTTTCATTTCCTTAAGATTTGATTTTTATTTTAAGCCCTTAATTTAATTTTGTATCTGGAGCCACGACTCATGACAGACCAACAAAAACAAAGGGTCAGCGCTTTCTCCCAGTTACAGAATTAGCCCTTCAAATGCTGAGCATCTCCAAATCAATTGTGTTGTAGGAGAGCACGCCGAAATAATGCATTTCATTGCTTCTTCTTCTACATAGCAAGCATGTGACTGAGAACATGAGATTTATGCTCACATGTGTAGACACATGCCAGCTATCCCCCGTAGTGAAAACATCTGATTCATTTTCTCCAAAATTCACTGTTACGGTTGAGTGTTTGTAGTAGCCAAAGTCAAATAAAAGTTGCACATGTGTATGCCTGTCTCCTTTCACGTGGGTTTTCTTCATCCAGCCTATCTATTTATCAAACACATCTGATGTACGCTCAGCCTTGATAACTGCACTGCTGTTTATTGCATTCACGCATTTTTTCCATGACAAAGAGTTTTAATCTCTCCTATGGCTTAAACTTACTCGACTCCTCGGTGCATTCAGGAACATCAGTAAGCGAGAATGAGAGATCAAATTAGATTGAAAATGTGACCTCAATCTTTCCACATTTTTCCACTTGAGACAAATCTGTGGAGTAACCAGATGATTAAATGGGTAACAAACAAACTAATTCATCATTTGTCAGACACAAATATGTCCACGCCAGGGCTGACACCACCATATGACCTAAGCTGACTGCGGGTGTTTTCTGAATGCATGAACTGCAGGCTAATAGCTAGCTGTTTGGCTAGCTATTAGCCTGCAGTTGCAAATTTGAAAAGAGCTCAAAATGCATAAAGAAATTTAACAAGAACTCATGTGGCTCATGATCCACCACTATTCACAACTTAGTGAATGAAAAACAAACAAAGTTTTCTGATCAGTAGCTTTATTACACAAACTAATGGAATTAAAATTAAAGTACAGCGGTCCCTTGTTTATCGCAGGAGTTACTTTCTAAAAATGACCCGCAACAGGTGAAATCCGCCAACTTTATTTTTTACAATTATTTTAGATGTTTTAAGGCCGTAAACCCTTCACCACACACTTTATACACTTTTCTCAGACTTTTTTCTCTTGTTTAAACACTCTAAAGTTCAAACCTTCGTAGAAAAATAAGTCCAGTATTATAGAATGAAACCAAAGGCAACTGCAGGAGCCTTTGACAGTGCAAAATGTTTCATCGGCATTGTCGTGTTTGTTGGGGAGAAAACTTACAAACATACAGTCCAGCACTTCAGAGTCACGCTGACATTACGCCCACATTACACCGGTTTTAGAATCGCTGCACTGGCTCCCCGTGTGTTTCAGGATCGAATTTAAATCCATTATTATTATACCTAGACTACCCAACCATACAAAATCTATGTCTGACATACATGTAGATGCAGTTCTACATAAATATGTAAACAAAGGAGGATTTTAAAGTTCTTTTATTGGTTTTTAAATGTCTTAATGGTCTTGGGCCGTCTTATCTCTCAGATCTGCTTTTACCATACGAACCCTCGCGGACCCTGAGGTCCTCTGGTACTGGCCTTTTGATTGTCCCTAAAGTCAGGACACATACTCACGGAGAGGCAGCGTTTCAGTGGTATGGTCCTCGTCTGTGGAACAGCCTGCCGGAGGAGCTCAGGGCCGCAGAGAACGTACATGTTTTTAAGAACAGGCTCAAGACCCACCTTTTTAATTTAGCTTTTACTTAGCGTTTATTTATTTTTTATGCTTATTTATTCTATCCTGTTATTCTATTATTAATTTAGACTTTACCTAATATTTATTGATTTTATTCTTATTCATTTTTTAATCTTCTTACTCTATTTATATTTATATTGTATCCTGTTCTTATTTATTTTATCATTTTACCCTGTATATATCGTATTGCGTCATATCTCCAGTGTTTCCTCGGAGGGCGCTCTCTGCACCGGGGCTGTTATTGACCGTGGCTGCTGGGTCTCTGGGGTCCTCTCAGCCTGGTTGGGGGGCTCCTTGGCCTCCCTCCTGCTGTGTGCCCAGCCTGGAAGCTGCGGTCTGTGACCGGCTCCCGGTGCAGACGGCTCTCTGTTATAATGTTTCCTCACTTGGCTCATGCGAGCCCAGCCCAATTTTTACTCTTTAAGTGTGCGCGTGTGTGTATGTGTGTGTGTGTGGGGGTGGGGGGATATATGTGTATTGAGAGTGTGGGGAGTGAGTTGGAGGGTGGGGTGGGCTGCTTTTAACTATGTAAAGCACTTTGTGCTACATTTTTTCTGTATGAAAAGTGCTTTATAAATAAAGATTGATTGATTGATAGGGATCGAAGATTTATGTAAATTTGACAAGCTGAACGCATTCTGTACTGTACAGGAGACACAGCACGAGATTGGTTGACAATGGTCTACAGCCAGTCAGAACACAATACGCTGTAAAAACAAACGAACAAAAAAAGCCATGGAAAACTGCACACAAAACAATCTGCGAAACAGCGAGGCCGCGAAAGGTGAACCGCGTCATAGCGAGGGAGCGCTGTAGCCTGAAGGATGATCTGATATCGTCGTGTTGATCCTGGAACAACATAGTAAAAGTTGTTCCAGGTTCAACATTGCAAGTGACCAATCACATTGTTGTCACGTTATTCTTTTGCGCACCAAGCCATTCGTGCATTTATGAAATTCCAATGTTGCAAGGACAATATCAGTTCTGCTTAGCGTTTATTAAACGGTCAGGGTCAGGGTCCGTTGATCGGCGGACAGAGGCGGTTTCTCGCAGCTTAAGTACAGTTTTTTGTTTTACGGCGGTTTTTCCCGAAGTCGCAAAAGTATGACGTCACCACATTCTGATTGGTCACTTGCAATGTTGATCCTGGAACAACATTTAGTATGTTGATCTGGGAACAACACCAACACGAGGATATCAGATCGTGCGTACTCTGAAACACATTCATGTTTCCCAACAACCAAACAAACAGGAATGTTGTGAAGGAATTCTCTAAGAATGAATGTCTGTACCTGTGTTGGTAAAGACTATGGGAATTCCACAGGTGGTGCACATAGGCCAAGTACACACAGAACAGACTGGCTCCCTTCAGCCTTACTTTCAGACACCTCTTTTATAAAGAGTTTTAGCACTAATGGAGTTCACTGCTGTGATACTGAGCAGTAGGTCATAAAATGACTCTTCATAAATGTCTAAACTCTGCACTTTAATCTAAGTGATACTGCAGAGTAGCCTGGGGGAGATTTACTGGGAAAGGCTCCTCTTACATGGTGGATATCAACACCATGGTGGGAGTATGCACACATGACAGCACACCTGTAAAACCAAACCATTTATTAGAAATGTATCTTCTCCTACACGTCACAATTATGATTGTTAAAAAAGTGCAGTTTGTATTGCACAATAAACAGTAACAACCATGTTCACAGGCCACAATCTATCATCCAACACTTACCTTCGTCCAGGTCACAAAATAAATTGGTCCAAGCAGAGAAGACCAAACTGGTTCCCAAGCAAACTGAGAGACAGTTGTCCAGAATGTCCTATGTTTGTCTCAGTTGGACATGCCTAAAGAAAATTTCCAACAGGGGTCCCAGTCTGATGCCTGAACCCATTCAGCTGTCTCCTTTTGATGCAAAGGGATTAAGCTACATACAAAGTGCTTCGAGTGCTATGTTATAGCAGAGAAGTGCTACATAAGATCCAGTGTATCTATGCTAGGACGTTCTGCATGATTGAGCTCTTCACCCAGTCTCTTCACACAAAGGTCATGTCTGTGATCTTGTTCCACTGGCCAGTATCCACAGCTTATAGCCACAGGTCAGCTTTCCTTTACCACACCTGAGCCCGTACTTTTATAACGAGCCATCGGCACAGCAGTCGCTGCCCCAACCTGCCCACGAGTCTCATTTAACAGGACGACATGCATGAACCCTTTCTATCCATATGATAAATGGCCTGGTTCTTATACAGCGTTTTTCTACTCTAGCTGAGCATTTAGAGTGCTTTACAGCAGCGGTCCCCAACCCCCGGGCATCGGACCGGTACCGGTCCGTGAGTCGTTTGGTACCGGGCTGCGAGAGTTGAGGCTCAGGTGTGAAATGTGTAGTTTTCAGGGTTTTTATCGGTTTTCAGCGTGATTTTGTTATCGTTTTTATCGTTAACTCGGTTTTCCTGGGTCTTTTCAGTGTGTTATGAATAAATCTTCTTTTTTTCGGTACCGGTACTAGTTTTATTTTGTTGTATTTATCCTCGACACCTTAAAGGCCAGTCCGTGAAAATATTGTCGGGCATAAACCGGTCCGTGGCACAAAAAAGGTTGGAGACCGCTGCCTTACAGAACCTGCCTCAGTCACAGAAGCACCTTTTTATATGCTTTTTGACATAACTGCTTTCTATATAACATCCACACACAGTCACAGTGCGATTGATGCATCCAAGAGATATTTGGCATGTGTGTGTGTGTTAGCAGGGTTTTAACACAATTTGACCTGTCGTTAGTCATCTGAACTTCAGTCAAACACTCTGTTTCTATGGAGGCTCTCGCTGAGATGATTAATACAATGAGGCCCTGATGTGCTCTGGATAAGCTCCCCGTGAGATTCCTAAAAGAAGCTGCACATTCTGTCTGTAATGAATTCCTCACTCCTGACTGTCCCGGTTTATTTCAAATAAAAACAAGTGTACGATTCTCTTCTGAAAACATATTCTCTGGATATTAAGTCCTTGGATAATTTTAGAACCTTTTCCAGACTTCCATTTCTCGCCAGGGTTTTAGAAAAGATTGTTGCCAGACAATCGATTGCTGTTTGAAATAGAAATGAACCACAGCACAGAGACAGAACTGTATTTCATTGCTTTCATCTTATCCCAAACCCCAACATGTCATCTGAAATCCAGAACAGGAGTCCACTTTGTTTTTATTCAGTTCAATTTTATTTATATAGCGCCAAATCACAACAAAAGTCGCCTCAAGGCGCTTCATGACACAGAGAAAAACCCAACAATCATATGAGCCCTATTATGGTGGCTTCGGCTCGGGGGCCAGAGGGGCCGTGCACCAGCACAAAGGTTAGTGACTGGATCGTCGCCGCGTTTGTCGATGTGGGAGATTCTGTGACGTGAAAAGTTCAGTGTGCTTTCTATAGCGCTGTATGTCACGGTGTGAGGATGCGGCTTTGAAGGGTAAAGCTTTCAAGCAAAGTTACTGACCACGACCTGCTATTCAGAGACTCACCCTCGGCACAGCCCCTCTTTTTGCTCACACCCTTTATAGCAGGTGCACATGTGAACACTAGTAAAGTTTGCCCAGGTTAACTCATACCCGCAGAATCATTGTTGCACATCCTCGTGAGGAGACGCTCTGACAAATGCCTGGTGACACTTTTGCAAATGAACAGCCTGAGTCATCAAAACAGAGCGTCGTCTCCAGTTCAGCGTTTCCGAGCTGACTGTGTGCAGACTTCTGGAAATAACTGATAGATAGTGCTGCAGCATGCAGTCGCTCCCAGTTTTGCTGTGATGCTGATGGTTTTGAGCACAAAGTGAATAATCAGACAGGAAGCCTTACCCCAGGATTCACACTTACACACTTTTCCGATAACGCTGCTGGCACTACTCGGATAAAAGAGGTTTGATTTCAAGCGTACTCCTGCTAACCAAATCATACAGCGTGACAGCAGACTGCTACATGGGCAAACGGAGTGCGAGGCCAAATACCTCATTGATAAATTAAGCTTATGTAAGTACGTATGAATGCCATTAGACAACCTCATAAAGCATGTCTGACTCCAAGATGCAAGAACATCACTGCAATGTTCCAAAGACGTCTGATACTTGAGAAGCTTCAGGTGCCCAGCAGCTGCAGAGCAAAGACGTGATGCAGCACCACTGACGTACAGCGCTTCAGCAGAAGATGAAATCCACTCCACCACCACCGCAGCGCTGCTGTCACTGTCATTTAGGAGTCACACAGCCTGAGAGGCCATTAACTCTGTGAAGAGAAAACAGAAGTCCGTGTTTACGTCCCTGACACATTTGTAACTAAGGTCATGGAAACTCGAGGTGCCCCTGACACATTTGCTAAACCTTCTATCAGGAACCTTGGGGCGACTTTTGCAGCTTTCACTCTGGATGCTCACATTAAATCTCTGGTTTGTCTTCTTTTAACACATCAAGAAATACTGCCAGATGATGTCACGCTCTGAACTGGAAATTGTTATTCATTTTTTTCACCACATCTGACTTTTGTAATTTATTGTTCACTTGCAAGCACTCAGTTTACATTATGATATCCAACAGGAGTCACTGTATGTTTAAACTGTATGCTACACATACAGGGGGAAAGGTCTCTTTTTCCTTTTATGTTCAATTCAGTTTTATTTACACAGCACCAAATCACAACCGCAGTCGCCTCCAGGCGCTTTATATTGTACAGTAGATGGTACAGAGAAAAACCCAACAATTATATGACCCCCTATGAGCAGCACTTTGGCGACAGAGGGAAGGAAAAACTCCCTTTTAACAGGAAGAAACCTCCAGCAGAACCAGGCTGAGGGAGGGGCGGGGCCATCTGCTGTGATTGGTGGGGGAGAGAGAAGAAAGACAGGATAAGGACATGCTGTGGAAGAGAGACAGGGGTGTGAAGCCTAATCTTGAAAGTAGAGATAGTGTCTGTCTCCTGAATCCAAACTGGAAGCTGGTTCCACAGAAGAGGGGCCTGAAAACTGAAGGCTCTGCCTCCCATTCTACTTTTAAATACTCTAGGAACAACAAGTAGGCCTGCAGAGCGAGAGTGAAGTGCTCTAATAGGGCGATCAAAGGAGCTTGTAAAGAAAAGCGTCTGGACTTCTTTAAGTTGCTTGAAGACGTTTCACCTCTCATCTGAGAAGCTTCTTCAGTTCTAAGGTCAAATGTTGGAGAGTCCCAGATATAAACCTAGTGGGAGTGACCCCCCACAGAGGGACAAAAGGACCCCCTGATGATCCTCTAATCGCCTGAGCCAAGGTGTGAAACTGGGTGTGGGTCCCAATCAGCCAGAGTTTCGGGTGTGTTCATTGTGAAACCTGGCCCCACCTTATCATGTGATTTCCTGAGGTCAGATGGCCCAGGATGTGAGTGGGCGTTAAGGCGTCTGGGAAGGGATCTCAAAACTGGATTATAGATGGCAGAGAGTTGGTGTCGTAAACCCCGCCTCTGTTCAAAGATGGTCGCTCACAGTGGACATAGATGCTTCTTTCACTCCTCTTTCAAACCATCTGTCCTCTCTGTCCAAAATGTGAACATTGGCATCCTCGAATGAGTGACCTTTGACCTTTAGATGCAGATGGACTGCTGAGTCTTGTCCTGTGGAGGTGGCTCCAGAGCCTCGTTTCATCTTCAAAGTTCTCCCTGATGGAAGGAGGTTTTGGCTCAAAATCTCACGATACATGGCCCCATTCATTCTGTCCTTAACACGGATCAGTCGTCCTGTCCCCTTGGCAGAAAAACAGCCCCATAGCATGATGTTTCCACCCCCATGCTTCACAGTAGGTATGGTGTTCTTGGGATGCAACTCAGTATTCTTCTTCCTCCAAACACGACGAGTTGAGTTTATACCAAAAAGTTCTACTTTGGTTTCATCTGACCACATGACATTCTCCCAATCCTCTGCTGTATCATCCATGTGCTCTCTGGCAAACTTCAGACGGGCCTGGACATGCACTGGCTTCAGCAGCAGAACACGTCTGGCACTGCGGGATTTGATTCCCTGCCGTTGTAGTGTGTTACTGATGGTGACCTTTGTTACTTTGGTCCCAGCTCTCTGCAGGTCATTCACCAGGTCCCCCCGTGTGGTTCTGGGATCTTTGCTCACCGTTCTCATGATCATTTTGACCCCACGGGATGAGATCTTGCGTGGAGCCCCAGATGGAGGGAGATTATCAGTGGTCTTGTATGTCTTCCATTTTCTGATGATTGCTCCCACAGTTGATTTTTTCACACCAAGCTGCTTGCCTATTGTAGATTCACTCTTCCCAGTCTGGTGCAGGTCTACAATACTTTTCCTGGTGTCCTTCGAAAGCTCTTTGGTCTTGGCCATGGCGGAGTTTGGAGTCTGACTGTTTGAGGCTGTGGACAGATGTCTTTTATACAGATGATGAGTTTAAACAGGTGCCATTCATACAGGTCACGAGTGGGGGACAGAAAAGCTTCTTACAGAAGACGTTACAGGTCTGTGAGAGCCAGAGATTTTCCTTGTTTGAGGTGACCAAATACTTATTTTCCACCCTGATTTACGAATAAATTCTTTACAAATCCTACCATGTGGATTCATGGATTTTTTTTTCACATTCTGTCTCTCACAGTTGAAGTGTACCTCTGGTGCAAATTACTGACCTCTGTCATCATTTTAGGTGGGGGAACTTGCACAATCGGTGGCTGACTAAATACTTTTTTGCCCCACTGTAAAGGTTGGCTACAATAGGTGACACGGGGGAGCCCATGGCACAGCCATGTGTTTGTCTGTAGAAGCCTTCGTTGTATTTGAAATATGTAGTGGTGAGGCAGAGGTCTAACAGTGTGCAGATCTGATCAGGTGTGAAGTTGGTCCTGTCCTCCAAGGAGCTGTCTTCTTGTAGTCGTTTTCTGACCGTCTCCACGGCCTCCGTGGTGGGTATGCAGGTGAAGAGAGAGACTACATCAAAGGACACCATGGTTTCATCTGGATCCAGGGTAAGTTTCTGGACCTTGTCGGTGAAGTCGGTGGAGTTCTTGATGTGGTGTGGGGTGTTCCCCACGAGAGGAGCAAGGATGGTAGCAAGGTGTTTAGCAATGTTATAAGTGGCTGAGTTTATGCTACTGACTATGGGACTATGGGTCTGAGTGGGACAGCTTCTTTGTGGATCTTAGGAAGTCCATAGATGCAGGGTATGGCATCCCCTGGGTAAAGGCGGTGATATGTAAGGCGGTCAATAATTTTGTCCTTTTCAAAGTCTTGAAGGCAAGCTATAACTTTCTTTTTGTAGCTGCTTGTGGTCTCGCTTTAAGGCTCCGTAGGTATTGTTGTCACTGAGGAGAGTTGTGATCTTTGTGTGGTAATCTGTAGTGTTTAGGACCACGGTGCATCTTCCCTTATCAGCTGGTAAAACAGTGATGTTGTGGTCTTTGCTCAGGGAAGCGACGGCCTTCTTTTCCTGTATTGTGAGGTTGGACGGAGGGACTTTGGCACTGGAGAGCGTGGCTGAGACTTTCATCCTGATTTGCTCTGCTTCTGTCTGTGATAATTTATTAATCCGTATGGCGGTTTCTGTGGCTGTGATGAGGTCCACTATGGGCAGCTGTTGTGGAGAAATGGCAAAATTGAGTCCTTTGGCTAATACTCTCTTTTCAGGTTCAGTGAGATTCCTGTCTGAAAAGTTCTTCACCCATTTCTCCTGACTGTCTTCAGGTGTGTTTTCTTCTCTGGGTTGTGTAGGTTCAGGATGAGGAGTGTGTGTTTTTGAAAGCAAGGTGTGGAATTTCCTGCGTTGTCTTTCTTTTCCTTTAGAGTGTTGGGCCCGCTGAGCCTTGTCCACAAACTTGTAAACCTCTTCTAAGATTGGAGAGGGTAGAAGGGTTTCCAGTTCCTGCAGGGTCTGGCTGATCTTGATCTGGAGGGCATCTATAGTGAAATGGACCTGTCTTATCCTTTCACTTAAAAGGTGATTTTGTGCTCTCTGTAGAATCAAGTCTGCTCTGTATCCCCTGACAGTGGATCCAAGGCGCAAGCTCTTAGGAACAACTCTGCTTTGTCTGCATCTTAGGTTGAAACGGAGATGGTTCCTATAATCCGCTAGTTTCCTTGATTCCCTTTCATACTCCCGCACCAGTTGAAGGGTGTTCCTCCCAAAATGTACGGCAATAGGGTGATATCATAGCTGGACTGGCCATCGGGCATACCGGGCGGCGGTGGGCCGCTGGCGATTTTTTGTTTTTATGGGCCGATGGATTTTTTTTTTTTTTTTTTAGGAAGGGTATATACAATGAAAGGTGTTGGATTGGCCAATTGGTCATGATCGACTCTGGGCTGGACCAATTACAGCCGAGGAGGCCAAATGCACCCGCCCCCTTCTTTAGCAATCATGTGACTTTCGCGCATTGCATGCCGGGAACTCGTGGCAAAACAATCCAAGTACCGCATCAAATGCAAGCATTTGCAGCACCGCAAAACGTTCATTCTTCGGTTCCAACACCTTCTTGTTTTTTCTTTGC
Source organism: Astatotilapia calliptera (assembly GCF_964374335.1). Lineage (NCBI taxonomy): Eukaryota > Metazoa > Chordata > Actinopteri > Cichliformes > Cichlidae > Astatotilapia > Astatotilapia calliptera. The sequence goes on along the minus strand of NC_137435.1, from coordinate 40,576,097 downwards.
CGCAAAAAAAGGAATGTACAAAACAAAAGGAGAACAATGCCGGTCCGTACAAAGACAGACTCGACGAAAAGACAAAGAAAAGATACGAGGAAAAAAATCAAAGACCATGGTACGAACAAAGGTAAGTTTACCAGTCTCACAAATCGTCGTCATAAATACACATTCGTTAACCGTTTATTAATATAACCTTTGAGCTCAACGGTAATTAATTAGTAGTGGAAATAATTTCTGGTACCCATCACAGAAATGTAGCAGTGACAATAATACTGTATGCTGTAATCGTACTGGACAATTAGCGATACAGAACAACTGTTTTCTCCTGTGAATAAAAGTATATGTTTTTGTCAATGTACCATAATAACAGAAGCGAAACGCAATATTGTGTCAGGACAATTCACTATTTATGCACAATAAACAAAGTAAACTTTAGTAAGTAAGTAAACTTTATTTATTAAGCGCTTTTCGCAGACAGGCAATCACAAAGCGCTGTACACAAATATTAAAATATTAAAATAAACAATAAAATCAATAGACATTATATACAATGTAAAAGATCAAATGTAAATAATGTAAAAAAAAATAAAATATGTAGATCAACAAAAGGCTTGTTTGAACAGAAGAGTTTTTAACTGTTTTTTAAAAGAATCCACAGAGTCAAGCAAACGTAATTGTAGTGGTAAACTGTTCCACAGCCTTGGTGCAACAGACTGAAAGGCTCCGCCCCCTTTTGTCTTCAGTCGTGTACGGGGAACAACTAAGAGACTCTGAGTCTGTGAGCGGAGATGACGAGCAGCAGTGTATTTTAAAAGAAGCTTGGATAAGTAATCTGGAGCCTGGCCATTTAGTGCTCTGTATGTTAAAACAAGAATTTTAAAGCGAATTCTAAACTCTATTGGGAGCCAATGTAAAGAATATAAGATGGGAGTGATGTGAACACGCTTGGTAGAGCGAGTTAGTAATCTGGCTGCTGCGTTTTGTATTGTCTGGAGGCGAGAGAGAGATGATTTATCCAAGCTAGTAAACAGGGAATTACAGTAATCTAAGCGTGATGACACAAATGCATGAATGAGTTTTTCCAGTTCAGCTGAGGAAACCATATGTCGCAGTTTAGATATGTTTCTTAAATGATAGAAACAGGAACGAGACAAAGATTTTACATGAGAGTCAAGGCCCAGGGAAGAGTCAAATATTACTCCAAGATTTCGAATATTTGACTTGACAGATGGACAGAAAGAGGCAAGAACCTGATTTTAGAATGTAGCTCAGGAGGAGCTATGATCATGGTCTCGGTCTTGTTAGTATTTAGAACGAGGTAGTTGCTTGAAAGCCAATCAGAAACCTGGGTTAAGCACTGGACTAGGGTGGACAGCCTATCCAGCTGATGAGGCTTAAAGGACATATGGAGCTGAATGTCATCAGCATAAAAATGATAAGACAGGTCGCTAAAAGATTGAATGATACTAGCTAAAGGAAGCATATAAAAAGAAAATAGTAATGGACCTAAAACTGAGCCCTGTGGGACACCACAGGTCAGGGCAGCAGTGTTAGAGGAGAACCTATCAGTCCTAACAGAGAAGGTCCTGTCTGATAAGTAGGAAGAAAACCAGTCTAGGGCAGAGCCAGATACACCAGCCAAAACCTTGAGCCTGTTAAGTAGGATTTTGTGGTCGATGGTGTCAAAAGCTGCACTAAGATCAAGCAAAATGATCACAGAACAGTTCCCTGCGTCAGATGCCATTAACAGATCATTATAGACTCTTAAGAGAGCGGTCTCTGTAGAGTGCTGCTTTTGAAAGCCAGACTGAAAAGGGTCAAGAATCTGTAATTGACATAATAGAGACCTGAACTGATTTTCAACAATTTTTTCAAGTAATTTACTGACAAATGGCAATTTTGAAATAGGTCAGTAATTACTAGCAGAGCTAGGATCGAGATTGTTTTTTTTTAACAGAGGAGTTACCTCAGCATGTTTAAAATAAGATGGAACATAGCCTTGCCTCAGTGAACTGTTGATGATGGATAGTAATGTGGGACCAATGCTGGTGATAGACCCAGACAGGACAGAGTGAGGTAATATATCGACAGAGCATGACGAGGGAGGAGCATAGCGCGACCATTTCTGTTCAGCGCCAGACTTGCTTGTAACCTATATCACCAATTATGTTAAGAAAAATGACGCATTAACTACAACAGCAGACTGACCTTTGTGGGAATGCTTGGAGCAGACTAACTTGTGAGCTGGAGTGTTCTGGGACGTTATATTTGGTATATCCAGACCATCCGTCGCCTCTTACTTCGGAAACATGGCTTAAAAAATTTCTCTTCAACGACGTAATCCGATAAAAAAAAAAAACCGATCTCTTTACCCGTCGGCTTCCCGTGGCTGTCATGCGACCGGCTATTGCAGTTAATAATACAACGGCTTCTTGACATTTTTGTGTTTCTTTTTATCGCTGTGTGACTGATTTCAATTGAAAGCCTGCGTGCGCTAGTACCTCTTGCCACAAGTTCCCAGAATCCTTTGCGGTTTTACCCCTGAATGACGTCACATTTTCAATCTTTATCCTGGTGGGCCGGTCTCTAGTCAAAATGTCCGGGCCGATTTTTTGTCCCAGTCCAGCCTTGGGTGATATGGTACTACAAGGTCATTAAGATAAGATGGACTATTTATTAAAAGACTAAAACCAGGTTATTGTTTCCTATTCCATAATTATGTGCTTTATAAACTTCTGGTAAAATAAGACTTAAACTATACATTTGGACAGCTACTGCTGTTCACAGCTCTACTAAGTGAAGCAGCCCAGATTCAGTGTCTCGCCTCCCACGTCTTCATCACCACTATGTCACCCATCACATATCCAGTGTAATTTAAAGACGACTGCTTCTGCTTTTCCGTATTTTGTCATGTATCTTCCATTCCAGTCGTGGATGTTCACACTAAACATGAACTCATTTTTAAGGAATGAAGTCGGCGTGTGTGTGCAAGTAAATGCTGTGAGCCAGTACTGTAGCTCAAGGTTCAGACTGCACTAAACATCTGGCACACGGGCCAGTGTCAGCACTTTGTCACATCACACAGATTTAATCTACCCACATGTCCTAATATCAGGGCACAGGAAGTAATGAAACCTGACTTCCAGATTCTCTACCTCAGGACACGCAGTAAGTATATTTTTACATGTACACGGCTGATAATGTGTGGTAGGTCATACACTCACCGGTCCTTTTTTAAGTTTGGACCCCTTTTGCTTTCAGAACCGTGGCGCAGCTTAAACAAGGACCTGGAAACATTTCCTCCAGATTTTGGTCCACAATGACGTGAAAGCCTCGCAGAGTCACTGCAGATTTGTTGGCTGCACATCCGCGGCGTTCTCCACCGCATCCCAAAGCTGCTCCACTGCACTGAGATCTGGTGACTGTTGAGGTCTTTTGAGTACGGTGAACTCGTTATTTTCCACACGCCACCATTATTGTGAACTACTGACACAAGGAAGGATGGCTTCATGCTTTCATGCTGTTTACACCAAATTACCGTCTACCACATCAACTACTCATCGAACCAGGCGATGCCGGCCACTCTCCTTACTGTCGTGAAACTGAGTTGTCACCTGAGTTTCCTGTTCTTTCTCGAAACGTGTTTGGTGTGGTTCTTCTTCAGTGTGTGGCCCTCCTGTTTCACGGTTTGACGTGTTGTGCGTTCAGAGATGCTTGTCTGCGTAGCTTGGTTGGTGTTGCGTTTCCGTCAGCTTGAAGCAGTCTGGTCTGTTCTGACACCAACAAAGCATTTCCCCCGGAGAACAGTTTTCCCTTCTTCAGACCGTTCTCTGGAAACCCTGGAGATGAAGGAAAATCTCAGACTAGCTTATGTGGCACCAACAACAACCACTGAACTCAGGAATCTTAAAGTTTATGTCATAAATACGTGCTTTTGAAATCCTTTAGTTTGGTGTGCATATTTTCTAATGTCGCTCACGCCATCTCCCTGCTCTTAGCATTCAGCTTTCAACATGTTGTTTCCTACTCTTGGGTCTACGGTGTTAAAGAGAGGAGCACAGCCTCGGCTGTAAAGCCCCTCCCACCAGCAGCAAAAAGCTTCTGTCTCTGAGGCACAGCCAATCAGAAGAAATTAGTCGTAAATCAAGCTGCTACCCAAGAATTTAAAAAATGGAGCTGAAATTAGCATATTTAATTTAACGCTCATTTCTTTAAACGTTTGTGTCAGCTGGTGATCAGCTGATCACGGGGCCGGGGTTAAAAGCCACCCACCTGTTCGCCGCTCAGACATCATTCTCTTCGTGTCAGGAGCTCCGAAACTCTGCCGACGTCAGTCTCCGCCTGATTCAGCAACCGTGAGTGTTTTTCCCTTCAATCCTTTTTCTCTTCCCGGCTCCGCTCGCTCTCTGTCTGTAACGACAGTTCCGAAGCCACGCTTCGTGCACTGATCGTTACTGGAATAACTGCGTGTCTGCTCCAAACCCACCGCTAGCCGTAGCCGCGCTTGGGTCTAGTCAGCACCGGCACGCCGAGCTACTGTGCGTAGCTCGCCCCGCCGTGACAGTTTGTTTTACATTTGAGCCTCTGAGGATCTGTGTAGAAATGTTTTTATTTTTTATTGTCCAAATATACTGTTTTCATTACGTAAGTGTCTGCTGGATGTGCCAATCACTAAATCTGTTGTATGTCAGTGTTTCTTGTGCTCTCTCTAAATCAGTAAACCATTAGTAACAACAGGCAGACAGATTTAAAAGGCTCCTGTTACTCCTACAGATGGAAGTTATTTTCTGTCACCACATCCAACCGTAAGTGTCGGTGAAAGGACTCCTGTGCATCAGCTCTGCTGTTATCAGCTGGGACACACAGTTGGTGTGAATGACGCTGCTCCGAGCGCAGGCAGGCATTACCCAGTGTCTTTAGCAGAGCTAAAGGTGAAGACTAACTGCTCCTGTCTACAAAGACTGATGTAAACACACCCAAACACATGGAACCATTTTCCTGAAAATCCGGAGAGCCACACAAAGACTCTCAGGCCATCGTATAACTCAATTACCCCAAAGTGTCCATGCAGAGCAGTTTCACACTGATTCTTCTAAAGCAATAAATCTATTTCACATAACCTCAAACAGAAGTATGTAGCATGGCTACAGGCAGCAGCAGCAGCTTGGACAGCTCGGCTTCTGAATGGGAGATGGTTCTTAGAAACCATACGAGTCCCAGGTGGGCAGGATGCCACCTTCCCAGAGCTTGGATAGGAAGTCAGGACTGCCACTAGGCTGACCAGCCGTACAGTAAATCTTGACTTTATTATGTAACCCACTGGATGGTTTGCTGCTGGAAAATGTGCTCCTAGCCTGAAGATAGACAGGTGGGTGGATAATGTTTGGAAACAGTCACCGTCTGGCACATGTTCATATGAATAAATGTGTTTTACTACTTACTATCGCTCAGCAGTCAGCAAAAGCTTTCAAAGTGACGGCTGCAAATCCAAGCCATCTTCTCTTACCCTGCTCCTGTGTGCTTCTGCTAGAACAAACAGAGAAGAACGTGAGCAGTTTGCATGAGCATGTGTTACAGTTCACAGCGCGAGAGCACTACCTGCAAAACACTTCATCCTGAAACGTTTACTAGCAGCACAGTAGGCAAGGGAGTGCTGCACAGAGCTGTGCTGCATTAATGGAGTATCCATGCACTATAATGCTAACTGGGCAGTGACACAGACAGGAGACAGGGAGAGGTAAGGATACTTCTTCCAGTTATATACCTCCATGAACACATGCTACGGCCTTATAAACTTATGGACTCGTGGATACAAAGAAACACAGCCCGTGTTTGAGATGCTTCCAGGCTCACAGAAACATATGATAGATAACGTGCAGCCCTGCTAGCTAGCTGATCACATCAACAATATGAACTGTGATTCATTACTGCACTGCTATTTAATTTCTTTAAGCTTGAAGCTCCCCGATCATCAACACTGCATCTACAAACCAAAGCAGCTAGTTTCATCACAAGACGTTAAATTATTTGTCAAAATATTAAAATCGTGTCATACTGGTGGAATAGACCAAGATCATTCGCAGAGGTGACTGAGGGGAGGCCAAGAGTGAAACAGGTGGATCAACAGGAAACATTTAATCACCTTTAAAGTAAGTGTTGAAGTAGCTGGCGCTACTCCATGTCCACCCCTCTTTAGAAATCCCTCGGCCACTTCAGTGCCGCTGAGGAAGGGTCACAAAATTCACCCACTCAAATACATTATCTGTCATATGACAGCAGGGTGAACACACAGTGCATTCACACACAGAGCAGCGATCAGAACACGAGTTCACATGACTTAAATACTTCCTGAAGGAGACTGGGAGATTACACACAGCTGGACCTGATGAGCCTGACGAGACGGGGGAAGCAAAACTGAACACACTGACATAAGACAAGGACCTTCAAAGTAAAACAGGAAACAAACAAGTCACAAAGACGCAGACTTGACACTGAACTAAACCTACACTAAACACGAGGGTGTTACGTTTCGGTGTGTCAGTGTTTTGTTTTTGCATGACTTATGTATTTCCTGCTTTACTTTGAAAGTCTGTGTTATCTTAGTGTGTTCAGTTTACATTTTCCCTGTCTCGTCAGTTCTAATTTGCCCCAGCTGTGTTTCCCTCCTGTGGTCCATTTCCTGATTGCTCCCTCTATATATTTAAACCCTGTGTTTCAGTGTGTCATGGTCGCGATCTCCCCCGTGTTGTAAATAGTTTGGTGTTTTTGTTGTAAATAAATAGTCTGTTGTAAATAGTTGTGAATGGGTTTGTTAATACTTTCGTCATGGGATATTTTCGTTTTGGGATTTTGGTGGAGAGCCTTCGTGGTTTTATTTTCCTTATCTTTGTTTTTCTACGTTGCACCCCGGTTGCCTAGGCCGGGGTGTAACATATGGGGGCTCGTCCGGGATCGGTGGAGGGTCCGAAGGAGGGACAGCTTCGGCCTTCTGTCTTCGCTGGAGGGTCCGAGGACCGCTTCAGCCTCCGTCTGTCTTCGCTGGAGGGCCCGGGGACCGCTCCAGCCTTCATCCGCCTTCGCTGGAGGATCCGAGGGACCGCTCCAGCCTTCTGCAGCTGGTGGGCTGCGTGTCCGTGTGTGCAGCTGGTGGGCTGCGTGTCCGTGTGTGCAGCTGGTGGGCTGCGTGTCCGTGTGTGCAGCTGGTGGGCTGCGTGTCCGTGTGTGCAGCTGGTGGGCTGCGTGTCCGTGTGTGCAGCTGGTGAGCTGCTCATCCGCCTTCGCTGGAGCGTCCGAGGGACCGCTCCAGCCTTCATCCGCCTCTGCTGGAGGGTCCGGGGGACCGCACCAGCCTTCGTCGTCTGCTGGAGGGTCCGTGGGACCGCTCCAGCCTCCATCAGCTTCGTCTGCCTTCATCCGCCTTCGCTGGGGGGAGGGTCCGTGGGACCGCCCCAGCCTTTGTCGCCGCTGGAGGGTCCGAGGGACCGCTCCAGCCTTCATCCGCCTTCGCTGGAGGGTCCGTGGGACCGCTCCAGCCTTCGTCGTCTGCTGGAGGGTCAGTGGGACCGCTCCAGCCTTCATCAGCTTCGTCTGCCTTCGCTTCAGCCTTCGTTTGTCTGAATCAAACTTTTCACTTGGGGTTACATGTTTGATTTTTGGGTAGGGGGAAATGTTACGTTTCGGTGTGTCAGTGTTTTGTTTTTGCATGACTTATGTATTTCCTGCTTTACTTTGAAAGTCTGTGTTATCTTAGTGTGTTCAGTTTACATTTTCCCTGTCTCGTCAGTTCTAATTTGCCCCAGCTGTGTTTCCCTCCTGTGGTCCATTTCCTGATTGCTCCCTCTATATATTTAAACCCTGTGTTTCAGTGTCATGGTCGCGATCTCCCCCGTGTTGTAAATAGTTTGGTGTTTTTGTTGTAAATAAATAGTCTGTTGTAAATAGTTGTGAATGGGTTTGTTAATACTTTCGTCATGGGATATTTTCATTTTGGGATTTTGGTGGAGAGCCTTCGTGGTTTTATTTTCCTTATCTTTGTTTTTCTACGTTGCACCCCGGTTGCCTAGGCCGGGGTGTAACAGGGCACAAGAACAAAACCCTAAACCAGAATCAACTGAAACACAGAATTATAATAATAATCAACGAAGCATAACAAGAGAATCAGAATACCTCCCATAATACAGACAAATATATGAAACTGAAAATGCTGGGTCAAAATGACCCAGATCCACGACTTTATCAAAGAATCAAAGAGTTTGTTGCTATCCCCCCCCCCCCCCTTTGCTTTATAAAGCAAAACGCTCTCCTGCACAACACCACTGTGACCTTCTCCAGGTAAACCTAGCATGCCACAAATCTGCCACAACTTCCCAGAGTCATAGGAGAGAGGCTTGGAGTGAAAAAGTAATCAAGTAGTTTCACGCTTCGAACGCCAAAAACTCCCAGTTGGTCCATTCACTCTCTGGGAACTCTTAATGTCTCATCTTATTGTATGGCAACCAGTGTTGGTCAAGTTACTTGAAAAAAGTAATCGGTAACTGATTACTTCTGTCACAGGCTGGGTCTCCGACCCAGCACTCTGAGTTTTCTTTGTATTTTTTGATATGTTATTAGTTTGTGTTATTTCCTATTTGCCTTTAGTTTAGGCAGTTATTGTTCCTGGGTTTTCTATGTTTTGGGGTTTTCTATTTATTTCATCACGTATTAGGTCTGTTAAGTTGTGTTGTCATTTCCTGTTTTATTCTGACAATGTCATGTGTTCTTTGTTCATTGTATTTAGCTTTCCTCTCCTGGTCCTGTCATTAGGTTTATGTCTGTCAGCTGTTTTCCCCCATGTGTCGCCACTTCCCCTGATCACCTCATGTCTGTATTTAAGCCTTTTGTTTTCTTCATGCCATTGTCAGTTCGTCTGTTTATCTCACCAGAGTTACAGTCATAGTCATAGTCATAGTCTTAGCCTGTTTATTTTCCACCTCAATCATAGTTATAGTTTTTGGTCTTAGTACCTTTAGTGTTTTGTTTCTTAGTGTTTTGCCAGCTTAGTGTTTTGTTTCTTAGTGTTTTGCCTGTTTGCTTTGGTCTCTTGGTTCATTTCCTGTCGTCATCGCAATAAAGGTTCACTTTTCTGTTAATCATTACTATTCCTCGTCATCATCTGCTTTTGGGTCCTGTTTCCGCACATATCGGCGCACCCCGCCGTGACAGAACGAACTGACCAGTCATGGACCCAGCAGATTCTGCTCTCACCGAGTGTCTGGAGGAGACTGCTCGGATCCAAGCGATCCTCGACCGCTTCTTTACAGCGCCCGATTTGAAGAGCAAGCTGGTAATGATTAACGTTGCTGAAGCTATTATGGAGAGGGATCCCCGCCTTCTCCAGCTCCCGGACTCACCTGCCATAGTTGATGCCTTTACGAGGATAAAGGAGATGCTGCAGGCCCAGGGACTGTCGAGTCAGGAAATGGCTTACAGCACCCACCAGTCACAACAACCCCACAATCAGTCATCTCCATTGCTGCCTCCGGAACCTGAGTGTGTTCGTGTCGGTTCGCTGAGATTCGCCGCAGCATCACCACCTCTCAGCTCACCAGTTTCCACGCCCTCATCACAGTCTCGCCATACTCCTGTCACAGTTCAGCGCGAGGAAGCGCCGCACACCATAGACTTGGACGACGACGAGCGCCAGTCTATATTCTGCGCTCTCTTGGAGGAGGAGCTCCGGTGGAAGCCGTGGCTCATTCCGGAGCACGAGCACTCTTTCCGGGGAACTCGACTGGCTCTCGGGGGACCTCGGAGTTACCAGGGACTTCCACCCATCGCTCCGCCGTCTTCCACTCCTAAGAAAAAGCGGCGTGCGCGCCACCGACGCTCCCTATCACAAACGCAAGTGAGTGATTACATTTTGGCTCCTCATGTTTTCTCTCAGGAAGTTGTTGAAATTGACACTACTTTTCCGGTTAATGAGCCCGGCTATACAGAGACTGTTTGCCCTGGAAAAGCTAGCCATCAGGCTCAGCTAAGCTGCTGTGGGACTGCTATCCAGGCCGGTTTGGAGCCGGAGACGGAGGTACAGCTGGTGCAGCCAATTTCAGTGTCAGCCGGAGGGCCCGGGGAGCCCGTCCGGCCTCATGTTTCGTCTGCTGGAGGTTCAGGAGAACCCAGCCAGCTTCATGCTTCGTCTGCTGGAGGTTCAGGAGAACCCAGCCAGCTTCATGCTTCGTCTGCTGGAGGTTCAGGAGAACCCAGCCAGCCCCATGTTTCGTCTGCTGGAGGTTCAGGAGAACCCAGCCAGCCTCATGTTTCGTTTGCTGGAGGTTCAGGAGAATCCAGCCAGCTTCATGCTTCGTCTGCTGAAGGTTCAGGAGAATCCAGCCAGCTTCATGCTTCGTCTGCTGGAGGTTCAGGAGAATCCAGCCAGCTTCATGCTTCGTCTGCTGAAGGTTCAGGAGAACCACACCAGCCTCATGCCTCGTCAGCTGGAGGGCCCGAGGAGCCCATCCAGCCTCATGCCTCGTCAGCTGGAGGGCCCGAGGAGCCCACCCAGCCTCATGCCTCGTCAGCTGGAGGGCCCGAGGAGCCCATCCAGCCTCATGCCACGTCAGCTGGGGGTTCAGGAGAACCGCACCAGCCTCATGCCACGTCTGCTGGAGGGCCCGAGGAGCCCTTCCGGCCTCATGCCACGTCTGCTGGGGGGCCCGAGGAGCCCTTCCGGCCTCAAGCCACGTCAGCTGGGGGGCCCGAGGAGCCCGTCCAGCACCACGCCACGTCAGCTGGGGGGCCCGAGGAGCCCGTCCAGCCTCACGCCACGTCAGCTGGCGGGCCCGAGGAGCCCGTTCAGCCTCATGCTTCGTCAGCTGGAGGGCCTGAGGAGCCCGTCTGGCCACCTTCTGCTTCACCACCTGTGGCTGCAGCGCCACCTCCTGCGGCTCCCGTGCCGCCACCTGCAGGACCACCACCTGCTGCACTACTGCTTGCTGCTTCTACGCCTCAGCCTGAGGACGACGCCTCGCCTGGTTCTGCCACACCTCAGTCTGAGAACACATATAAACTCATTTCACCCAATATAGACTGTGTGTTGCTGCAACTTCCGCAGCCTCCTGCCATGTCGGCTGGGGGGCCTGAGGAGCCCGTCCGGCCACCACCTGTGGCTGCCTCACTGTCACCTGGTTCTGCCTCTGCTACGCCAGGACCAGCTCCGGTCTGTGCTTCGTCTGCTGCAGCTCCAGCCTGTGCTTCGTCTGCTGCAGCTCCAGCCTGTGCTTCGTCTGCTGCAGCTCCAGCCTGTGCTTCGTCTGCTGCAGCTCCAGCCTGTGCTTTGTCTGCTGCAGCTCCAGCCTGTGCCTCGTCAGCTGCAGCTCCAGCCTGTGCCTCGTCAGCTGCAGCTCCAGCCTGTGCTTCGTCTGCTGCAGCTCCAGCCTCCGAGTCTTCGTCTGCTGCAGCTCCAGCCTCCGAGTCTTCGTCTGCTGCAGCTCCAGCCTCCGAGTCTTCAGCCTCGTCGGGTCCGGCCTCTGCCTGTGCTTCTGCTACGCCTGGTCCGGCCTCTGCCTGTGCTTCTGCTACGCCTGGTCCGGCCTCAGCTTCTGCTTCAGCGTCGCCTGGGCCGGCCTCTGCTTCAGCGTCACCTGGTCCTGTGCCCTCCAAGCCTCGGCCGGTACGCCTGACACTTGGGCGCCGCCGCCGCCTTCCGCACGGCCGGCCCCCTGAACTGTTTCCACGCCGTCGCCTTCCGCACGGCCGGCCCCCTGAACCGTTTCCACGTCACCGCCGTCGAGGTCGGCCCCCTGAACCGTTTCCGTGTCGCCGCCGTTGCCGTCCGCACGGACGGCCCCCTGATCACATGAACTGTGGCTTTCTGGACCGTCACCCCCCGGGCCGGCCCCCTGAGGAGTCATGAACTGTTCCCTGCGCTCCTGTGATTTTTGATGGACATTTTGGTTTTTTTTTTTGGCCTTGTTTCTGCAGATTCCAGCACATAAAATAAAATATTTTGTGTGTTTACACTCAGTCTTTCAAATAGATGCAAGTAAAACACAGCAGAAAATAAATAAAGTCAAAGACTCAGCGGTCCTGTTGCTCTATTTTCACCTGTAAAGCAGGAGTGGGGTAGGCGGAGGTTTACCCTGGTGCAGGTGTGCCGCGGTCAGTGGAAGAATCCGCGAGTTTCTCTGTGAGTTTCCCATTACGTCGTAGCTACTCGGTGCTTGTTGGAAGTTTAGGGGTTTTTTCGCTGTAAAAAGAAGTTTTCTTCCCACGCACAGCGGACACTAATGTTTTTGTCACTTTTTATGGAATCAAACTCAAAGTAAGGTCAGTACTTCCACGCTTTAAACGCTGCACGCTCATACTCTCTCCCACAATCGATATATGATCCACTGTTGATCTGCACACAGCTGTTGTCACTAACGTCGCACTCGCTTACGTCACTGTCGTGAGACATTCTCACAGAAAAATCACGGTTTTAGTAACGCAGTAACGCAGCGTTCCTACGGGAAAGTAACGGTAATCTAATGACCGATTTTGCAATAGTAATCCCTTACTTTACTCGTTACTTGAAAAAAGTTATCAAGTAACGTGTTACTGCCCATCTCTGATGGCAACTGCATGAGCCATGGGAGAAGTCACACTAAAGACGTGCTGATGAACTTTGCTAACATCTATCAGTTAGGATCATTGGCAGAGAGGCATGTGGGGGCATCACACAAAGAGTCCGAGTCACTTTCTGTACACACAGCATGAAATTAGCTTTAATTTGGATCCTATGAGGTGTTGCTGGGACTGGAAGACAAGGCAACTTATTTTGATCAGTGTTATATTATTATATTAACACAAGTGAAGGACAAAGCGTGCACAGCCTCCTAAACCGTGATCACAGTGGCCTTTAGAGGTTATCTCTCCTATTACTACAGGATAGATCCATCGGTTCACTGCAACAGGCCCTTTAGGTGGCCATGTTTACCTCCCGTCCTTCGTCTAGCCACAGCACTGTGTGCGACATCACGTGAGCTGAAGGAATTTACACTGGAATGAGGTGCCGGGTGTTCCGTGTCTGGCTTTAATGAGGTTTTTCCAACACTAGAGAGCACAATAAATTCTGAGCTGTAGTGGAAAGAATCAGACACTGAGTGAGCCTCTGAGAAGCTCATTAGAAATGAATGGAAATTGACATAATACAGTGGGCAGATGAAGCGATTTTCTTATTGCTTCTATTAGCAGGTATTTAGTGCAGTAGAGCTACTGGTGGACAGACACGAGTGCAGCTGTGGAAAAGGGAGAAATCATTGCGGTCAATCCTTCTCAGACAGCTGTCATCATGGTCCCTGAATCTTTGAACGTAATGGAACAAACCTTTTGCATAACTGCAAGATGTCAACTGCAATGATCACCGGTAACATTACCCAGATCCTCGGGTCGCTTGAAAGACGGAGTTATTATTTTCTGTGGATACAAAGGGCTAATGAATCTGGCAAGGTCGGGATTTGTGGAATATTCCATTGAATCCAACTCCTCCATTGATTGGGAATGTATGACATGTGTATTAGTCATGCAGTGTGTTTTATTTTTCCTGGCATTGATGCGCGCCACAGCATTATCGCTCAGAAAACTGCAGTATCCCGTGTGTCTAAGAACTCGCCTCGGGACGTTCACGACCTGCAGATAAGCCCAGAATGTAAACAAGTCATAAATGCATCTGCAGTAAACCTTTACAGGTCTGAGCCCAGTATTATGCAATGGAGTTGTACTGGAAGCAATGCAGGGGTGGGAGTGAACAACTGCTCCGTCACTCATTCATTCATATTCATCCACCTGCGTAATCCAAACGAGCTGTAGTTTATTTGGCCTTTAATGGCAAAGAGAGAAGGATCATCTACTCTAACCTCCTGAGACCTGAACTCTTCCACTGAAGCATTTTTCATTTCTCTTTGATATTTGGGCTGATTGGGACACGATGAATGTGAAAACAAAGAAATTTTTTTTTATTCTAATTTTTGTTTCTAAGAAAAATCAGAGCCACATGAGGACATTCGTTTAACATTTTGATAGGACAGTAGCAGCATAACGTCCTCGTAAGTGGATATCAGGCCCATGTAGAGCAAGATTGAGTATTTTGGTCTAAATAACCGAAAATGTGACGTCCACACATGTGGACACCAGGTCCTAGGAGGTTAAATCATCCAATGTGCATCTTTAGAAAAACAAACAATTGTGTGTAAAACATTTTAAAGATTCATCCAACATGAGCCGTGCGAAGAGAAGGACTTCCTGCGATGGGTCTACGATCAGCCAGACGTTCCCAAATGACTCCAGCTTAGCCAAATTTTCATCCACTGGTCATTTCTGCTCCGCTAAATATTTCTGGGAATGACTATGAAAGGCAACTTGTTACCAGAACCAGGGGTTGATATTAATATATATTCATTTCTGTTAAAGAAAAGGTTCTTAGCTTTAAAAACAAAAAATTAATGACTCAGTTTTCCCACCCAGTACCAGTACAGCAGTCCTGATGCCATCATGAGTTCTACTATGACTGTCTACGATGCTGATGTTATGAAATATAAAACGTATGAAATAAGATTGAAACCCCGGACCTCTCCCACCTCTTCGTGGTTTGGCTGCTGTTTGTTGGTTCTTCAGTTTTAATTCGACTTCATGAAAGCAGCTTGTAAACGGAGCAGGTTTAAGTTTGCAGCCCGTCACAAATGAAACTTTCCACTGAAATTCTTTGTTCAAGGTTCAGGCAGCACGTTTGGTTAAAGGTGGACATTTTGACTGTTTCACATTCTCGTCTCCCACAGCAGTAAACATCCATTATGCTTCAGTATAGGTCCACATAAACAAGTGGTGCGTTCTTCTGCACAGGTGTGTAAACCCGGAGCACCGTGGGTTTGAAGCCAGTCGATCACTTCTACCCTAAAGGTTACTGCAGACGGCCTGCGACGCGTGCACACTGGCCAGATGGAGCTGACAAGGTGGAACAACAATCCACTGAAGTCTTTTCATTTTGCAGCATCTCGTCTGCCACACAGAGAACGCCGCCTCCCACAGTTGTTGGCTTTGACGGCAGCTGTGGCTTTTTGTTATAAATGAAACAAAAACACAGCACTTAGCTCTGGTGGCAGCCGTCCTCCAGGCAGACAGTGGAAGATCTCGCATTTCATCAACACAATCAAAAGAATGAAATAGCAGCTGAATGGCTCGCAGGCTGCTCACTGTGACAGCGCACGATGACTTCTGTGGGGTCCTCTGAAGTGGGAAGTTTGTTTGTTTATATGTTTCGCAATAGCAGATTGTTTCATAGGCTGGTTTCATTTCAGTTTTGTAAGTATTCTTAGGTACTGGTTGATATTTGTATGGGCAGATTTGCAAATGCCCGACCAGAAGCACCACAAACAGGGTCTGAGCTTATCGAGGTAACTTCATACCACCGGCAGTTTTACCCTGAGCAGGAGGCAGAGCAGCACCTGCTATTTACAAGGTTAGTGGTTTGACCCCTATTAGAGCGAAGTGCTCTGCTGGGGGCTTCCCATGATGCACTGATGCACACACTGTTTCTTCTTCACTTCTCCACCTCTTTTCACTCAATAAGTGTTTATACACCACTCTGCATTTAATCATTAGTTATCATTAACCTCTGGCTCTCTTCCTCCCCTCCGCCCATCGAGTAGCAGCAGGTGTGCTCCTCCCTGAGCCTGGGTCTGCTGGAGGTTTCTTCCTTCCCGCTTCTTCATCTGACTGTTGGGATTTTCTCTGTATTATTGCAGCGGCTTATAATGTAAAGAACATTGAAGTGACTGCTGTTGTGATTTGGCGCAAAATAAAACTGAGTTGAACCGAATTGTCAAATCTGTAGTTAGACTAAGCCTCTGTCTCAGTTCAGGCTTTATCGGTTCTTCACTATGAGACTGTTAAGCACAGCCGCAGCTAAGAGAACAAATGCTAAAACTGTCACATAAAAAAGATGAAATGAATGGAAGAAACATTGTAATCAGTCAGATTGTCTTGATTTACAAGCACCGTGTTTTTGCTGGTGTGTTTTCTTTGGGAGCTTTTAAGTGGCTTCAACTTTAAAAACATGAAGTGGTTTCGTTGTCTGTAGAAGCTGTCGCTATATTTTCCTAATACTGTCTTATCTGTACTTGTCTGTATCTGTGACTGCTTGATAACACAAAAATGTCCGTATATGTTCGACTTGTCTTGACGGGGTCCAGGTTAAGTGGACAGAGCCTGACAACGGCAGGGCCAACAACCCTGGCGTGTTACTCCACACACTCCGAAATAAATCCTCAAAGTTCAGTGACAATCTTTCTGACTTTGATTTTTTTTATTTACATTTTAAACTTTTACAAAACAACTATTTTTAAGAACAACAGGACTGCAAAGCCAGAACACTAGCAAAGATTGAGAACAACCATAAACTCTTAAATACAGAGTGGTCTCGTCAGTTTTTAACAGCCAACTGTGGAATATGATCCAGTTAAAACACTCAACACCACCACAAACGTCAGTTCCCCGGATACAGTGTGTGCAGGTTGCATTACTATCTGGGATGTTTTTGTACAGGTTCTCCAAACTACAGTTTAAATACAATATCAAAGACACAAAGTACAACAATCTGTCTCAAAGCAGGTTGTAATCAGGCTGCCTACAGTATAAAGAATATGCAACATAGTATGAGTGTATATACTGGATATTTATATATATACACACACATTGCAGACAGTCACAAAGTGAAGACTACCAAGGCCCCGCCCACTCCCAGGCTAAGCTGTTCTATTCACATTTAACAAGAATATCCAAAGATGCCATGAAACAGCAACCAGAATAGAAAAATCACCAAAAATATATATATATGCCATTATGAAGAGCTACCAGTTCGGGGGGTACTTTTTGTTTTTTATTATTTTCATACTTTTAAATAAATGGTATGGACTGGAAAACATATACAACATCAAGTGTACTCGTATAATCAAGATATCTTTTGAAACATTGCACATAAAAAAGGGATAACGTACAGAAAAGAAGAAGAGGGCATGCTGAACAACAGATCGGATGAAGAGTCGGCTACAAAATAAGGCCTTGACAGAACATACCACCAACTCAGCACATGCTCTCTTTCACGTCACGGAACGACACGAACATGCAGCCTTCCCAAACAAACACAGAGGAGCTGGACACAGCCAGTCGTTTCATGTCAAAGCTTACAGATGTTCACAGATCAAACGGGCTCGCTTTCATTCAGTCACATTAGATTGAAACAAAATGATACATTCTTATTTTCTTTTTCATATATTTATATTTTATATATATATATATATGTATATTTTTAAAAACGAAAACCTTTAAAACGACACCGGTCCATTTATTGCACACCATTGGTTCACAAAAATATTTTGGGCACTTTGCGTTTCGACAAACAGCAGCATTTCATTATAAAAAAGGTGATCTGAATACACACACCAACACAAGATGAAAAGCGTGACACACACGTGGAGAATAGAAAACTCTGTCTTTTTTTTTCAATTCTGAAATTGTGCAACTAGAGTTAATAGGTCCACTTACTAAGGCTAGCCTCTTCAACGCACAACATCATACAGTGTTGTAAAGGGCAGAACAGCAGGACCCCTCAGCTAAATAACATGGACCGCTTGAATGATTATCTCTTTCTTTTAATATGTGCAAGTACTGATTGCCACGGCAAATCCCCAATAAGAGAGAGAACATTTGGTCCTAGAGGAAAAAGCTCGGTTTGCACCCAGAGAAAAAGGGCAAATGGCACGACATTTAAAAAAGGGCTGAACGGATGGCACGGGGCGACACCGCTGCTTCTTAAGACGGCTCTGATTGGATTCTCAGCAGTATTCATCCTCACGTTTACAATCGAGCTCGTGCACCCTGCTGGAGTGAGCTGTTTGTACGACTTTTGGGGGCGCGTGTGAACGTAAGCACAGAACCCAGCTGCCGTCAGTAGCATTCGACTCAAAGTTCAGGCGCAACAGAATCACAAGCCCGTTGGCACAATGCGGGTAACAGAAAGTCTGACCCGAAAATCCACATTTAAAATAATCAGTAACACGAAGAACGGCCTGCGTGGGTAACATTTCCAAAGGTTCAACTCACGGTTAGCAGACGGGTTACTTCAAAACAACATTATCACATTAACACTCGACAGCCTCGTGATCACACTGGGTCACTCCTGCTTCCTGGGCTACAGTAACTGTACACTCACTGAGCAGTTTAACAGTTAATGTAAAAATACTCCTCGTTACTGTGACGTCACATATTAGTTTTAGAGTTCAGAGTCTCGACGTTAGCCAGCACAACGTTACAACATCAACAGGAGCAAAGTTTGATGTTTCTGATAAAACTCTGAAACACGAGCTTCTTTGTAGAGCCACAAAGAAGCTCGTGTATGTGCATTTGTATGTGACCAACATGACAGGCTGTATGTGACCAGCCTGTCATGTTGGTCACATACAAATGAATTGAATGCACCAAGGTCAACACCCATATATGTGAGTTGCTGCGTATTAACAAGCTTCCACAGTCGGCCCCCAGTGGCCGTTAGAGGAACTGCAGTTTTTAGCACTGCCACGTGTATCCATAAGCTGTTGTTACAAAGCTTATACAGTGGTCGTTGTTACAGGGGATGTAGCGGATGTGTGCCACTGTTTACGTGTTCCCAGTAAACTGCTCAGTGAGTGTTAATGGTAGTCAGGGAATCGTCCCCTTTGTAACAACTAGAAAGAAAAAAACTAAATCCTGGTTGAGCTCAGAGTCCCACAGAGCTGCAAAGAAAATCACGCTGTCAGTGTAACATCGCTCCAATAGTCAGGATGCAGTGTCCAACGCACCTGCTGAGCCACGTGAACATCTATCCAATGAACTGCCTTTGGAAAGAAGGCTGGGATGCTACATTGCCATATCACATTTGGGAATATATAATACTGCAGTCGTTGACGACAAAGTAACAATGTGATTTTTTCAGTCTCGATTTGTATCCATTTCGTTGGATTACAAAATAAAAGTCGCTCTAGTGCCGATCCAATCTTGAGATATTTGACGTCACGAAGTCTAAACAGGAAAATCGTATACTGCACAGATGTGTTCGGGAATACTTTGTCAAGTAATTTCAAAAAATGAAATGTGTTCATAGTGATCAAAGAAATGCACATACACACACCTGACATATCATTTCACAACAACCAACATTCACAGCATTCAAATAGTAAAACTACAGTACAAGCTATTGCAATATAGATAATATTGACATTTAACAGTTTGCCTATAGCAACGGCACTAAAGGAATAACACAGTCTCTGCCAATACAAACTAGCATCAGCACTACAAATGAATACAAACATTTTTTCCAAAGACTTGATTTGTCACTGTTGGCAAAGCAAAGAGCTTTTCTTTCTCTACACGGTACTTTGTTAAAATGGGAACTCTCAGGCACTTTCCAAAAGTAGAGCAAGGCTTCGATTTAACAGACCTCGAATTGGCTAAGACAGAAATGACTTTAGCTTGTGCTGCATTCACGTCATATGGGAAAAACAACCTTCCTCCTTTAAGTGACTCATAAAAAAACTTGGATTTCGAGCGAGATCTTCTGACCCACTGAAATCTCACATCAACAGTGAAGGTTTATGAAATATTATATTTGAAACAAAAACAACCCCACAACAACAACAACAGCTGACATTGAGTTGCTGGGTTTGGTGAGGTGTTCAGCATCTGCGTAGAGAAACGCCAGTCAGTCGAAGTATCAGAAAACTTCAATCGCAGCGTCCTGACAGTTTCACACGATGAGGCGGCAACATCCAGTCGTCCCAACCGATATTCCCATATGACATGACTGCAAAATAAGACATAATGGGCAAGTAGAAGACTCGAATCACTTTATGGTAATGGAAGCCACCTCCTTGGCCCGAGCATGTTGCTGCTGCTGCTGCTCTTCTTCAAACACCTCTGGGGAACTGCCACCAACGCTGTTGTCCATCTTGGTCTCCTCTGTCATGGGCGCCGTGTCATCGGCGTCCATCTTCGGGGAGGCTGGGGCTTCCAGGGGATCCAGGGGCTCAGGTGACAGGAAGCCAGAGGAACTCTCACAATTCTGGGTGGAGGAGGAGACCTGGGAGATGACGGGCATCTGCACTGAGGAGGAGGACGAGGCGGGGGTGGTGGTGGAAGCGGAGGTGCTGCCCGGGTAGACCGGATGATGCTGGGTCTCCTCCAGCTCGTACTGGACTCCCAGCGCCTCCTCCTCCTCCTGTACCTGGCTCAGGTAGTCGGGCACGAGGAAATCACTGCGTGGACCAAGAGAACACGTTAAGTTCCCCGTCACCCGACAATAACTGCACATGTGATTTTCACAAAAACACACTGTAAAATACTTGTATATACATATACTGTAATACACAGAACATATGTCCACGTGTCTCCCCATGGAGATGAGCTCTCTGTCACTGTGACCACCAGTAGACCAAAAATGCACCGATGACACTGCGGCTACTTTCGGGATGAGGTCTGGGTATTTATAGACTTTATCCCGATGGTAACACCGAGCCAACGGAGGAGACTATCGAGGGGCAGTGGGTCTGCAGCCAACAGAGCTGAAAAACCTGAAACTAATCTCCAACAAGTTCTATTAATATTTAAGTTAAAGATTTATCCCACTGTGCTGCCGTTAGTCCTCTATGTGGAACAAGACCACTCTCCCTCTTCTGATTGGTGGCTGCTCGGAAACAGACGATTTGAAGAGAGAGCCGTGTGCCTGAGACGACCACGTTAGGGTTAGGGATTGTCTGTGCAACAGCACAAACAGCTCGGTTTAAAACCTGTCCGTGATGGTCCGAAGCCTGAGCTTTGGAGTACTGTGCAGAAGTCTTGAGCCACCCTCAGGCTGACTTTTTTCTGTGCCGCTTCTTTTGGTTATTATTGAGCTGAATCATTCCAGCGTTAAAAGGCCCAAACTCAACAGATGAATCAGTGCTAACACCCAGGGACCAGTTTAGGCACTTATAGATAGGCTGCTAGAGCCTATCAGTGAAACATGTTTGAGTCAGTGGTGTTGAGGAGTTTGCCATAATTGATGGAACCATAAATGCAGAAAAGCACCATCAGATTTTATCCACCATGTGGAAAGCCTCTGCTCGGCAGCAGCGTCGTTCTTCAGCGTGACAAAGATCCTGCCAATGCAGTAAAAGCTTAGACAAACCACACCGAGG
The DNA here is from genome assembly GCF_964374335.1 of Astatotilapia calliptera. Classification (NCBI taxonomy): domain Eukaryota; kingdom Metazoa; phylum Chordata; class Actinopteri; order Cichliformes; family Cichlidae; genus Astatotilapia; species Astatotilapia calliptera. The sequence goes on along the minus strand of NC_137435.1, from coordinate 40,554,885 downwards.
ACCAGTGGGAGCCCAGAGCTCCGTGAAGCAGTGTGGGATCATCTTCAGAGAGCAGGGAACGAAATGCAGTCAAAATAAGAGCTTTGGGATGTCCTTCCAGAAGAATGGAGAAATGTTCCTGAAGCTCAGCAAGTCACTGTAACAATCTCCTATTTTCCTAGCAGAAAAGATATATAAAGAAATCTGCTCAAGACTTTTGCACAGTACATCAAACTCCTTTGAAACTTTGTCCACCTTCAGCATCCAGATAACCAGGAAACTCATAATCGGGCCGCTAAAAGCTAAAAGCTACTTCACATGTTCCATCATCAGGGTCACACGTGTAAGGTCTGTTGCTTGTATTTCTTTCACATGGTAGCAGATTGAAAACGTCTTCAGGGGTAACTTTCAGTATTTTACAACTGAAAGAAAAACATCGTAAACTGTTGCAGCTCCTGAGCGTTTGGAAACAGACGGCGTCATCGCCCTCTCTTTAGGTAAACGTTGGCGTGATTGGCTCTCCCTCATAAACACTGGGTTTAAACAGCGACGGCGTGCCTGAGACGACCATATTTACTGACATCATACTGAGCCAAAAGTGGAAAAACTGTCAGAAACTAAATGTTTAGAGCAACCCAAAGCCTGAGGCTTCAGCTTAATTGCACAATCACTGTACAGTAAATATAACGCAGACAGTAAAACAGGGATAACAGGCCTTCTATGACAGCACGCTCTATCGTAAATAAGGAAACATGTTTAGAGTGTTTTTCTGTAGTTACAGCATAGTTTAAATTTGTTAATAAATTCATCATCTTTGTGATGCACCTTCATCTGACTCAGTCATTGGTGTAATAACAGCACTGATTCAGTGTGTGGGATTGGTGGACTCATCCTTTACATGAACGATTGGTACAGGCAAACATACGAGATACTGCTGCTGCCTGAGCCAAAGTGACACCGAGCTTTCATCACATGGTTTCCATGGATGTTCTTTCAAACGTGTCAGTGCCGTCAATCTTGCAGCTGCACATGTGCAGACTGTCAAACTACGGCTGCCGCAAATTATTATTTTGATAGTCGACTAATCAGATCGTGCATCCATTGGATGTTAAAATTACAGCTGACTGCACCAGCAGCATCTGCTCTATCATCAGCTTACAGCTGGAAGTGTTTAAGGTGCTCACTAAAAATAAAAACAGATGATAGTTTATTAACTTTTAATGAAGTTTGCAGATTGTTTCGGTGAAGTTGGATAAACTCCTTGCTATCTAAAATATATCAGGACACTGGAGTAAAGTCTCGACCGTCTCACACTGTTGTCAGTTTGATGTTTATTCAGCTGTGTGAAAACTTTAATCTCAGCCAAACCGATTTACTCAGGAACAAATAAAACACTGAAAAAGCCAAACAGTAACATTTTTAAGTTATCTTAAATTTGCCGTTCTCGCCGGCTCGAGTGACCCTCGACCTCTCGGCTAGCTTTCGAGCTGGTGGGTAACAGACGTCTCTGAAAACGTTGGAGCACTTTTGCAAATATGCGATGTCTCGATAAATCGAGCAGATATTTGAGGTTTACACAGCTACACTCTCGCCTGAAAATATGTTAAAAGTTTATTTTGTGACCCAGAAAGATTAATAAGAGTAATATTAAAGCTAACTAGCTGATGATGAAAACAAATAACCTCCTAGATTTGGTTAAAGAAGCAGAGATGACAAAGGCACCACACACAGTACCTGCAACAGTACGCTATAGTTTCTCAGGCGTGCTTATTACTACGAGTTATAATTTGGACAGTTACTCTGTGTGTTAAGGAAACTCAGTAAGTTCTTGTTTGTACTCTCGATACTTCACTTCATCCTCTTACTTCTGGAAATCTTTCAGTCAGAGCTGAAACAAATTTGAGGTATTTGTAATTTCCTCTCAGTGGTGAATGTTAAAGAAACAGTTTGACATTTTGGGAAATGTCTCCACTCACTTTCTTTACTGACACTTAAATGAAAAGCTTGAGACCATTCGTGTGCAGTAAATGCAACGCTACAGCCAGGAACTGTTTGCTTAGTGTGGCATAAGCTGGGCCAGTCGAACGGTAACTAAACTACCAGCAGCGTTTTCCAAAGTGAGCTGGTGATGAACTCCAACCGGAGCCTGCAGCAGCTGGGGGACTGGTTCCTCTGCTGCTACACCCAGCTCACAAGGCTACTATTATTAGCATCCCACCTAGGGCTGCCACGATTAGTCGACTAGTCACAATTATGTCGACTATCAAAATCGTTGATTTAAGAGTGTAATAACGGACTGAAACAGAAGATGGCAGCACTGCATCTACAAGGACGCCAGCTGCCGTTAAACACCAAAGAAGAAGAAGAAGCTGTGTCTGGTATCGTAGCTGTGTCCAAATTCAGAGGACACATCCTCCTGCGGCTGCATTTGTAAGCCAATGATGCCACAGCGACGCGACAAAGGATGTCCAAATTCAAAGACTCCTCCAAATGCGGCCGACAAATGGCAGAATTCACAGCGCAGCTCAGCCAGTTCCAGTTTCCAACAATGGCGGCAGCTACTTAGTTTTAATATTACTCTTATTATGAATGTTGTTGTTTGGCTTTTTCAGTGTTTTATTTGTTGCTGAGTAAATCGGTTTGGCTGAGATTAAAGTTTTTACACAGCTGAATAAACATCAGCAGACAGCTGATCATCAGAAGTGTGAGACGGTCGAGACTTTACTCCAGTGTCCTGTTATATTTTAGATAGCAAGGAGTTTATTAAACTTCACTGAAACAATCTGCAAATTTCATTAAAAGTTAATAAACTATCATCTGTTTTCATTTTTAGTGAGCACCTTAAACACTTCCAGCTGTAAGCTAATGATAGAGCAGATGCTGCTGGTGCAGTCAGCTGGACGTTTTACGTCCAATGGATCTGATTAGTTGAGTATCAGAATAATAATTTGTGGCAGCCCCATCTACAAGCATATGCATGTAATTGAATGACTGTTGTTTATTCAAAGAGAAACTTGAAATGATATTCTCTGTTTTATTTCATGGGACCAGTTACGGGGCACGACTCCCAGTTTTCCCATGTTTTGAATCATGTGGAAAAGGGTTTCCACACCTGCCACAGCACACAGTGCTCACAGCAGTGACCGAAACAAACAGAGGCCAAAGTGCTGTGGACAAGGCCTCATTATCAGTATTCACATTTACACCACAGTTATCAGAGCGGTCATGACGTTTTCATTCAACTCATCAGATAATCCTTATTCCCAAAATATAAAACAATTGTGTCAAAGCAGTTAAAGTTCCCCAGTAAATACAGACACCCTTGATCTAAGCATTCAAATCATCTGAAAAACAGTTGTACAAAGCCAAAGTCACGACAACGAGCCTTCTGTTAGAATCTAAACTCAACTTTTTTCTCATCCAGGTGAGATCTGAGTAAAGATGGGGGCGGCGCCCCCGGACTCCTCACCTGCTCTGGAAGTAGTTTGCTAGTTCGGATGCCTCATGGTTCAGACTCCTCAGGTGTACAATTAAATTGCCAGAGTTGGTGAACATGGCGCCGCACGTTTTGCACTCATAAATCCGCGGCTTGCGGATTATGTGTCGGGAGACCCTCATGTGGTGCTTATATTCACCGAAGGACGTGAATGTGGCGCTACAAATCTGGCACCGGAAACAGCGTTTACCTTCGTGCTTCAGCCGATGCATCTTTAGGGAGTAGGCCCGTGTGAACTTTTTCCCACAGCGGTCACACTGGAAAGGTTTAATGCCTGGAAAAAGAGACAAAACCACGCTTGCTGATCTGTACATTAGCATTACACAAGTGTTTGTGTCCACGCGTGTGAGATCACAAAAAGCCTTTGCTAAGGTTTTTTAGATCAGAGTCTCCTTGAAAGTCTCCTTTGTTTCCTGAGGCATTTACAAGAGCAGCAACTTGTATCGTTTAACCTTTTTATTAAAATCTTCATTAGCAACTTCACAACCGAGAAATGTATTAACCCAGTTGTTCTTCTTGTCTCCAAGTAAAAAGACAACGTCTCAAAAAATGTCTCAGAAAACAAAGGCTGCAACATTTTTGTTTACTTCAGAGGGGCGTGGTGCTGCGCAGTCATATATGAAGAATCTTGTGATGCACCTGCTTTCATATCTCACCTACCGGAGTGTATGAGCATGTGCTGTTTCAGGTTTTGAATGCGTGTGAACCGGACTCCGCAGGTCGGACACTGAAAGGGCCGGTCAGGGCCGTTGGTGCCAGGCCGTGTTGAAGGACTGATGTAGAGATGGTACGGATACTGAATACCTTCCAACCTGAAACACAAACAGAGGACTAGTCATTGATGCAGTCCAGTCCCAGTCTACAGTATAGAGCTCTAATCTGTCATCAAAATGCCCTTCTTCTATTTTAACAGTGTTGACAGCGGATCAGGGTAACAACTCGACATGCACGACGTAGCATAAGTGTGAGCATGAACAAGCATGTGCGTGCACCTACAAGTACCGTTGTTGCATCTGCTGGTTATAATATAAGGAGTTAACAGAAAGCACGACCCTAACCAAGTATATATGTGTTTATATGTGTCGTGTGATTAGTGACGACAGCGATGTGCGCCACACTGAGGAGCGTGCTAACACGCATCACACAACGACCATTCTTTAGATTACCGTGCAAACACGACGTCTTTATTATCTAACCAGGTGTGGCCCAGACGTTCAGTCGCGAGAGCCGCGTCTATATGTTCTTTCCTACTTTATGATTGGTTCACAGCGAGTTTCAACAAATCACGATACCTCTCATCATCTTCCGCATGTCCTCCAGCGTTAGAGGTGCTCTGCATTGACGGTAAGCCCTCTGACACGCCCTCATCCATCGAGCCTGGGAAGACGGAGGGAAGAAAATGACTCACGGTAGCTGTCGACTGAAAATAAAGCCTAAAGCATGACATCTTGGACACGGTTAGACTAATACACTCTTTGAAGGCTAATCCCCTGCTTCGGGATTGATGCTGCTGGATAACAAAGCACTGTGCCACTAAACAGTTTAGGAAAAAATGACGAATGTTTCCATTTCCTCTTTTTATTTATGGAAAGGCAGAAAAGCCTTTCAAGCTGAATTTGGACCAGTGGACAATAAAACTTTCCACTGAGACAATACAAATAAAAATCCAGTGGGTGGGGAGGCAGCTCTGGGAGCAGGGCGAGGCAGGTTTGACTGCACACTTTGCAAAGCAGCGCCGTCTTAAGTGGGTCAGGACACAGCCCTGTTACACCAGTGAGAAACACAATATGCACATCGAAGTTTTATCTAAGCCGAACGTTTTAACCAAATATAATCGGCGCACATATGATACAACAATGCACCGTGAAGGTAGGACAAAGACGGTCACCTATGGAGGAGGACTGTGGACTGATGAGGAGCTCCTCTTGGACCTGTTCGCTCCCCGGCACCGTCTGCTGGTCACTCAGCGAGCTCTGAGAGGCACTGACTGGCTGTGATGATGCTTCCTGGACCTCTTCGTCACTGAGACGCTCCACCTTCACCCTTACATCTTCCTCCTCCGCTGCGACAGGTGAAGACACCGTCTTTGAGCTCTCGCACGTTAGGAAGTCGCTGAGCCGACGGCCAACCACTACCTCCGAGGTCCCCGGGGTTCCCTGCTCCAAACAGCGAGGGCTCTCCGGCAGCTTCGATTTGTCCGAGTGAAACCTCCGGTCGATACCGAAAGGGAAAGTCCAGGGGAAGGCCAGGGAGGACTCCACGGGCTGGGCTGCGCTGTCTGAGAACGAGGGCGATGGGTTGGGGATCTGAGGGGAGGTGGTGACCATCTGTGTAGTGCATTTGAGCGGACTCTCGGGGGAAGCCATCGACACAAAGCTTTTGCGTTTCCTTCGCGATTCGCGGCAGATGGGAACATTTCTTTCCATCACGCTGCAATCGGAAGACACCGGCGACACGCTGCCATCCAGCGGTGTCAGGGCACAGTTTGACGAGGCGCTCTCCGGTGCCGATTCGTGAGGTTTATCCGCTCCCATGTTGTTGTTGTTATTGTTGTTACCCGGAGTCCACAGAATACTTGACTTCATGAACTCCGAACACGTACTAGCCACAGCAAACATCTGCATGTAACTGGCAGCTGCCAGGACGTCGATGATATTCTCCGTGCTGATGGAAAGAGTCGACGTGTAGGCGTACTCCAGCAGGGGAGCGAAACCGCTAACCGTCACGTGGTGAAGGTCCAACACAAACTTGTCCTCCTCCTCTGGCCGGCCCACCAGTTTGGAGCGGAAGAATTCACTGCAGCAGGCCAGAACCACTTTGTGGGCCAGGAAGAGCTTGTCTTGGACTCGGATGGTGACATCGCATAAATGACCCTCGTTGCGCAAAGCGTTGAGCTTCTCGAGCATCTCCTGGCTGTGCGAGGTCGAGCTGTGGGTGAAGGTTTTCACCCCCATGTTGGAATTCCTCTTTATCCCAAGGATGCGTGTCCTGCAGAGACAAAAAGCCATAAATAAATGCCTCCGTTTGGAAAAGAGTAGTGTTACCGCGCCAGTCCTTTCTACCGGTAAAAGAAACAGATCGCTGTGAATGAACATATACTTTGGATATTCTCCAAGATCCTTTTTAAACCTTAACCAAACAATGTAAAAATGATATACCGTATAGCTGCTGGTCAGGTGCACGACTAATTACACATGTCTGTGGATTTTAGACTTTTGACAGATAAAACAAGGAATCTGGTTAAAGGGCTGCTACTTCAGGAGCTCTGAGTCTACAGGTACCAGTTTCTCACATATTCACACACTCCAGGCAACGCATGAGGAGAAGCTCTGGTTCTGTATCAGCACGAGGACACTGACAAGCAGACTGGGAGGGTCAGGGATCAAACCACCGGCCTCCTGAGCCACAGAGAAAATAGAAAAACACTCATGAAAAGATTTTCCTTTCTTGTATTCACTTTATGACACAAAGCTGTTGTTTATTATAAATCAGTTATAACTCAATCACACCACATTCCCTCACAGCAGCTCAAATTAAATCACTGTTCAGTTCAGCTCAGGCCAAGACGGCTAAAACTGATTTTCTTTCTACAAGCTGTTGCATTTGGTCCGGGTCGGAGACCAGTTAGGCTCTTCTGTTGGCTGTTAGCTTCAGCAGGTGTAGCCGTGAGCTCGCTGCCGCCCGGGAGTGTCTTCGCCTGCTCTGTATTCACAGACATCCTTTGGTGGAGGTTCAGTTCTGTAGGTGTGCAAGGATTAGCTTTCCTTCCAACACAGATCAGAAACAGCGAGAGTCAGGGCTTATCTCGCCTTCGTGTTCACTGCCCTCCTCCCCAACTTTCTGACACGTATCTGGTTTTCACTTCACTTAAATCAGCAATCAACAGAAAAACACTGTAAACAGACACATTTTAGGAGCTGAGGAAGTGCATGACCTCAATGAAATGAATGAGGTTAGATTACAGCACCAACCAAAATATCACCATCCTCATGTAGTTGCTGTTATACTATAAACTATACTTTTGATTGTTGCAGCAGTATGTCATTACTCATGGCTATGATGACTACTGAATAGTTGTTTTATATGTAGTCATCAGGCTGTCTCTGCTGCTGTTACACTTCCAAAGGACTAGGCTGGGTTTTAATAATCGACAGTAACAGTAAATGAGAGCAGGAGCACAGACTCTGCACAGAGACGTAAACACAAAGCTCGGACCCGCCGACGCATCAGAATCAGTGAGATGTGACTTTCTCACCGACGGCACGGGCACGGTCGGGGCTGAAAGCCGACAGCTCGCTGACTCTGATGTGTCGGCGGGTCGAGCTTTGTGTTCACGCCCTTTTTTCACTGATTCTAAAGCTGTTAGTTTGATGTCTCTCCAAACAATATTGACCGAACCAGCAGCCAAAGAAGATCCAAACTACGCTTCACATAAACATCGTCATGGATTCTCTGACTTTTACTGTTTTGCTTCCACCAGGATAAAATCTCACTTCATGCACAGCTCTCTCTCTCTCTCTCTCTCTCTCTCTCTCGAACAGTTTCCCGTCTAAAAATCTGTTTTCTTCATTATTCGCTTGCTTGTTACGCACAAGTCTGCCGTTGTTTACAGGCTGTCAGCCGCTGTTTTTTTTTCTTTTACTTACTTCCGAAAAGAAAACCTCATTTCTGCTGTTCAATACTGAACAAATTTATACTTTTTAAAATTGTGCAAAATGCAAAACGCTGTGTCTGTAATAAAACTGCTGTAACTTCAGAGGTGATGTTCATATGTTGATTAATGGTTTTCTTTCGTTTTTGATCTACTGCAGAATATTTTTATAAAATCCCAGAACAGGAAAATCACCTTCATGTGTTTCTGTTTTATCTTCAGCTACTTTGACACAAAGGCCTCGCTGTGATGCTCACACCTTTGATAAAGTCTGGAAAGTGTCAGCTTCCTTCTTATAGATACAAAAATATGTAAATGTACAGATCTGAATTATAATATTTCTGACTGTGTGAGGCAAAATTTCCCAGATTCAAATCGAATTGAATCGATTCTAGAAATCAGTGGCGATACCCAGCCCTACAGAGGACCAGTAGAAGATGACACATTAGTGTGTCACACCACATCACTATGTCTTAAAATGACAGTGTGTGTGACGACCAAAGAAGAACGATGCAGAATGAATAATGTGACAACTTCAAAAAGTAATCGCACTTCAATTTGAACACCAAGAAGCAACAGGACATTGAAGACATTTTAAGAGGCTGTTTTGTCTTTATTTTAGTTTGAGACTTTTCTACTGACCCAAACTTTACATGATTATTCTTTAAATCATTGTCAATGTGTCAAATCCAGGCCGAGCTGTCAAAGACTCGGGTGTGGAATCACTGACTTACTCAACAATCAGAAGTACAGAAACAAAACGAGGGGTCAAATATTACCCTGCAAGACATGACGTCGAGAGCAGAGACAGAGGGGGACAGGCAAGTGCTCGATGTTCAGAGGACAGTGGATAAAGGTAGAGAGGAATACAACGAGGTGCTTTCTGAGGGGAAGGTGAAGGGGGGCTGAAAGCAGGCAGGGGTAGGAACGCAGAGGACCAAATGCCAAGTTATGTAACAACAATCAAAGCAGATGCGCGGCGATGCGAGCCAGACCCATGTGGAGGCCAGCGCACTGCAGGACGCTCGAGCAGCTGTCTGCGAGACGTGGATTCTCTGAGGCATGAGATTTTCCATCAAACAAAAGCTCGAGTGAAGGGGCTCTCACAGGGAGAGCGCACTCTCCTTCACACGGCCTCACCAAAGGAAAATACTCTTGGGCCATGTTGGCCCAGTAAAGGCAAAGTGAATTATAGATTTGGGCTGCGGTGGTGCAACAGGAGTCTGAACCAGCAAACAGAGCATATTAGAAAACGAGCTTTAATTCCACCACGAGGTTAGACTCCTGTCTGAAGAAGAGATTTCTGTTAACCTGTTCAAATCAATGTTCTTTAACATGAAGCTGAGATGGCAAACAGACATTTCACAAGAAAAAAGGCTGATTCGAGGGAATCATGGAGCTCCGGAGTGCAAGGACCTCTACTTCTTCTTTATATATTTATATTTGCATTGCTGTGCATTTACCTATGAAGTCAGACGACACAAATCCTTTTCAAGAGTGAATTCAAAATACCAGACAATATTTTTTTCATTCAGATGCAGAAAAATAAAACGTTTGTTACGCACTCTTATTTATTTACAGTCTGCGTGACTCTGCTTGAATCCGCTGGTTGTTCTCTTTGCAGCATTCACAGTACGTGTTTTCAACAGCGACGCTGCACAATCCTCTTTGGTGGGCAAACTAGGCAATTTGGACACCCACAACATGGTTGAAGGGTGTCTCTACATTTTAAATTCTTCATTCAACTGTTGTTGTAAATGCAAATAATTGGCAAATAATGTCAGCAATAAATTGGTCAGGTTTCACAACAGGCATGTCTTAAATCTGTGCAATGTTGCTAAAATGAGAAATATCCTGTTTCAGATTTTCAGGTTCTGTGACTGTAAGTCATTAGCCAATGATCAAGTGGAAAACACCACAGCTGACCAACGTTTATAAAACAGGCTTCATTTTTTATTTAGTGTGATGTCACTCATAATGGGTGACGAACATAAGAAAGCCTTTTCACCCCGACACACTTCTGTAAGACTGGGAGTCTCTTAACAATCACACCTGTTGCCACCTGGTGGCCTTCAGATTGCAGGATGGTGGAAGCTATGTCCATCTTTCTTACCGTCTAGATAAAAAACAAGAGAGAAGATGTATTTGAAGAAAAGAAATAATTGCATCGACTATTCAACTTTCCACGCCCAAGTTATTCCAAAACGTGTGCAGAAAAATCAATAACAAATGTTATTCCTCCACATATGCAGCATCTGCTGCTAACTCATGATATTACCCGCCTCGTCAAACTTTCCTCTGACAGAGACACTGAAAGAATTTTGAAGTGAAATTCATGGGAGAATCCTGTAACGTCCAGAGGAACAAAGCCTTTTAAAGTGCACGGGCACTTGGTAAACTTCTGGCTGCTCGCTTATTCACAAGAGATTTTTTTTCTTAACACCAGGAGCTCTTCCTCACTTTGTGTCCTCCTGTGATCAGACCAAGGCCCTTTCACTCATTAGAGGACTATTTAAATCACTATGGAGTAGGGCTGCACGATTTTGCATAAAATGAGAATCACGATTTTTTGGCTTAGAATTGAGATCACGATTCTCTCACGATTCTCTTTTCCAGTATAAATATTTATTGCACTTAGTAACTCCACATCAACTTCGTAACAGTTGAGACTGAACATAAAAACAATAAATAAACATAAAAACAACAAATGTCTCACATTTTGTCGTTGCCGTAAAATGTTGTACTGCTTGAAATTCCGTCTCCACCGTTGCTCGACGCTGCGTGTACAGAGCAGGTAGTGCAACAATAGAAAAATAGTTGCGGGACGGCACTGTGCAGCATTTGTCTAGGGTGTTGATCGTTTTCCTAAATCCCTCGTTTTGCACAGTGTTGATGGGAGCCATATCTTTGGTCAGGTGATAAGTGATAGCCTCCGTAATGTCTTTGTGCCTGCGGGAGTTCGACGTGTATAGGGAAGCGCTTGACCGGGACGGATTTTCTCCTGTCACTTTCTCGTCATCCCTGACGTGCTCTCCGTTGTTTTTTCCTGCTAATTTTAGCATCACACAGCACAGCTTCTGTATCGTGGTATAAGGCTCCGCCCTCGTCATTTGTTGAGCAGGAAGCCTGAGCGCTTGTTTTCATGCAGAGTACGTCCCGGATCAAAATGCGGTACAGTCGTCGTCGTCTTTTTTTCTTTTTTTTTTTAATCGTTGTCATTTGGAAATGAGATCGCACAAAAGTATGAATCGAGATCGCGATTTTCTAACGATTAATCGTGCAGCCCTACTATGGAGGCACTCTAAAGTTAATTTAGAGAACATTTCAAAATGACTTGTTGAACACTCCACAATAACGTTGATCCTCATGTTAAGTTCAAACATTAGGTTTGACACTCTGAAAGAGATTTTTATTTTTAACACAAATTCTGGAGGAAAAATGCATAAATATACTTCTTTGTAACAGCTACTTAAAAGTGAGCATGATTGTTTCCCACATTAGTTTATTAGCAGGTGAATAATAAGACAAATAAGCTTGCATGCAACTGATTAAATAATGACTATATGACAGACGACAGGGTCGAGGGGGCGTGGCCTTCATCCTGTACTTATACTAATTGCATTGCATGAAGACAAAGTGAGCAAAGTGCAGGACTATAACAGCAGAAAGCTGAGAATGTGAATAAAACAAACAAACAAAGAACGACTGTGTGTGTGTGTTTCGAGTGTGTGTGCATCTCAGTTTCAAGTGGACAAGATGCTCCGTGAACATGATTGCAACAACAATCACAGTTTAGCAAACACTAGCTAACGGTGTCAAACAGACGCCGAGTTTGCCAGGAGGCGATTTGAATTTTCAAAATAAAAGCCAAACGAACCTGACAAATCATTTGAAGCAAATGGGGCACGTTAATGTGTGACAGTTACTGGTGTCGTTCAACGGGTTTAAAACACAGTTGTTACCTACAACTTGCACGACGTAAAGTGATTATTTCTATTATATGACTATAATAGCCATTTATACTAGTCATCATTTATATTCATGTGTTATTCACAACTATTGCTGGTAGACCTGTGGTGTTTTTTTAAGTTAGCTTTCTGAACTGCACTGCAGTCTGAGATTTTACCAATCTGCATAAATACTAAGACAGAAATATACAAAATAAGAGAACATTTTTAATTGACTTCATTTATTTTGAAGCCGACGTATTCCCATTTCCGTTTTGACCGCAGACTAGCCGCTGCACTTTGACGCAGCTGCTCCACGGGAGCTAACTGGCATTAGCTGCCAAGCTAGCGATAGCTGAGACAACACGGCGCTCTTAGTTGGTTTGTCTGTCGTTTTCAGTGTCGAGAAAGCAACACAACCAGACAGGAATATACACACCACGGTTAGCGTTATCAGGCACAGCGGACGAAGGTAGTTTACCTTCTCGGGTGAGGCCTGTGATAACGGATGGGCCTCGGGTCGCAAACAGCTCAGCTGACAAAGCAGTTGGAGACAGCGGTGTGCCCTGCCGCTCTTCTCCGCTCCCTTCACATTCCTCGCTCTTCCAGCAGTTGTCAGCCTGCCAGCCGCCAAAAGTCGCGCTTTAATTAAGGCTCACATGAATTCACATTACAGCAGGCTGGTGTTAAAAGTTGCCGAGGTGCAGTTTTTACCCCTTTGTGCTCCCCGCTGTCCTTTCTGCGCTGTATTTGTACCCCCACAATGCAACGCGCATCTCCCACTGTACTGTACAGTACTGTCAGAAACAGGAAGTCTCACATTAAGCTGTGTACGCACACCTCGGGGCAGCTTGGGGGTCCCCACTGTTTGTATGCATTTGTGTGAAGTTTATATTTTCTCTATAGAGATGTTCATAGAATCACAGCATGTGCAAATCTGCTGTATTTGTACATTTTCTCGTCTTTATATTATCACATCTATTATTTAAAGTAATTTGATAATCTTTTACTTACAATCTGTGATTTTAACTCTTCTAAATCCTTTTATATTACAACATCCTGTGTTTCTTGATGCCTCTATTTATTGTAACTTTTAAATAAAATGATGGTGTGCAGTTCAGGAGCTCCTGTTAACCATGTAAACCTCTGACTTTCAGTATAACTCGGGGTCATGCCACCTGCAGAAATACTCTTAATGAATCTGCAGTGGTTGGACATTAGTGATGGGCAGGAGTATTACAGTGGGTGATTTTATGGAGTCGGAGAAAAGTCTTCTGTATCTGAATAAGACTAGAGATGAAGTAAGAGGACAGCTGCACAACTGGTGAATATCTTGGGACAGGATGTTGATGTGGTGGAAGAGTACATAGACCGACAACAGGCTAAACTCCGAGGAAGCTGAGGTGCTTCGGTCTGTGCAGCACAGTACAGGAGATTTTCTATCAGTCACTTGTGGCTAGTTCAGTATACTTTGCTGGGGGGAAGCTGGTGAAGAGCACTGGATCATCTGAGCTCTGGTGAAGAGGATAATCCTGACCACCTTCTGCAATGCAATATAGCATTTTGGCTGAGGTCCATTTTCCCAGTAATGCCAGAAAAAAAGCAGAAATAATAATAATAATAAATCATTTGAACTGGTGTAAGACGATAATTAAATGATTAACTAAACAAGATGACGACAACCATCATTATGGATGGACTGTAACATATGAACAGCCCCCAACACTCCTACACAGGAGAAAGATTGAACAGTTATTTTTTGGTCATCATTTGACTGACATTCAAAAGAGTTTCTCGTTATTTCTTTTAAATAGCTTTCATTTCAGACTTTGAATTTCTTCAGCGTGATAAAGCTCTACGGTCTGCTGAAACATTGCATACCAACTGAAAGTCAAACTGAACTGTGGATAACGTGATTATGGTCATGCTGGTATTTTTGAACTATTATGATTTTAACATCAACCAAGCTCAGAATATAGAATAACAGGCGTTAAAACAGGATGTTGTTAAGTGGCTGGGTTCCTCCCTAACCACAGCTACTGAATATATTCTTATATGGCTGTCTTTGAAATATTTGAGCGGAGAAGTTATTCCAGCGTGGGAGGATTTTTACAGAACTTTGGAAAAGGTTTCGGTTTGTAAAACTTGCCTCACCCAACTTTTAAAAGCTACCAGGCACCTAAAAGAATTCCACACATCTGTGGCGAGTTTTAGTGTCGTTCAGCCTAAAAATGAACCCTGGAGTATGGAAGCCCACAAAAAAAAAGGATCCATAACTCGAAATTTCAAGTTATTTTCTCGAAATTTAGACCTATTAACTCGACATTTTGAGAAAATAACTCAAATACTTTTCTCAAAATTTTGAGTTAATAACTTGAAATTTCGAGTTATGGATACTTGTTTTTTTGTTTGTTCTTTTAGTGGCGGAAACGGGCTTCCATACTGGAGATCTTACGTGAAATATTTTGTGAAATTTATGAGTCCTTATCGCTAATGTTCACTCGAAATTTCTATGCGTAGTTAATAATGCCAATATGTTAATATGTTTTTAGTGATGTTTTGTGGAGGGTCACTCACAGTACAAGAGAACAACACATCGACATAAATGTGTTTATTTGACCATTTTATAGACAATTATCTCAAAGACAGCAGCGTCTGCCATGTTACTTACATGTCCAAGGTAAAAACTTTACAAAAATAAATAGCTTAAAAAGGAAGCTGTAATAATAGCATATTCCTTCACTGAAGGGATACAGGCCTAATCCTCCATCTCTTTTATAACATACTGTAAATTAACAACAGGAATGAAGAAATCAAATATACACACATGAGTCTGAAACATCTGCAAACATTTGCATATGATGCATGAACTAAAGGGAAAATGAATAAAATTACTGTTATTTTTTCATATACATGATAGATAATATGCTTATCACTTAACTTAGTAATAACACCTCCAAAATAAAATATTGCAGACTGGTTGTACTGCTGTTGCTCAACTACACTGTGATGCACGTGGACATGGAACAAGGCTACAGTTACGTTACGGGGTCGAGTGGTCTGTCGTTGGGTTGTCCGATCAGAAAGACCAGACATGATCGAGGCTAATACATGTACAAAGTGTGGGAAATGCCTAGCTTTTGATGTTGGCTCCAGCAGCCAGTAAATATAGTGAGAGCTATGGGTTTGGCTCAACAATACTAACTCTCCAGATAAAACCATGACGTCCTCGTCACACGAATTTAACACAAATTACATTAATGTGTGTTTGAAAAGACGAAGCAATCACACACAAGTGCCTCGATCGTACGTCCGTACCTTATTTAAGGGCAAGTGGCTCGATCAAAGCTCTATAGGGGCTTGATTCTGTGGATTACAGCTGGACGAGGTATATTTACACTGTGCTGGTGTCTGACAGCAGGTTTCATTGTTCTAGCCCCACCGAACTGCTGTTAATAGCAGACGGCCTCCAAAAACAATCTTTTAAGCTGGACTAAATCTCTCATTCTGGAGGAAACACACACACTGCACCTTCTCTTAGCAACTATGCATAGCATCACATGTACATCCTGAGGTAGATTTCCATTGTTTCAATAGTGGTTGTCAAATGATGTCAACAGAATGACATAGCAATATTCAGCTAAAAGCCTTTGATGTGATTTGATGCAACCAGTCGATAAGATGGATGGATTATGAGGCAATGGGCCCTGGGATGTAGACGTTTAACCCCCACCCACCACCACTGCCACTACTGCCACTCCTGCGTAACAACAGGACCCTCCAGATTGAAAGGCATAAAACATCTTGCAGGTGAAAAAGAATGGTCATAATTATCATTTCTTTGGTTTTGTGGATCGCTCTGTGTGTGTTTGTAGTCATACTGTCCCTGATCTAATGGACCCCAGCATTATTCTTGGTGCGTCCACCTGTTCAGTAATCCATCCATTGTTCATAAGTGCACTATGACCATGAGTCCGCTGTACTCGTGTTCTTCACAAGCAGTCCTGGTTGAAACATTCCCCAGACACCGGCTCTGGGATCTTTCTTGGATCGCACTGTTCTGCTTCAACAGTCTTGCCAGTGTAGTCTATGCAGAAAATGCTGCGGTGGCGCTCCCCCTGACCACAAGTTCGTGAGCAGGCAGACCAAGGTCCCATCTGCCATATGGGACAGGGCAGATCTGCACAGGGCCTGATGTCTATGGGCTTTAGGTCTTTGTCACACTGACTGGAGAGGAAGCCTTCGTCGTCCATGCATTCAACGTTTCTCCTGGACCACCCGGATCCACAGGTCTTGGAGCACAGAGACCACTCGCCCAGCACCCATTCAGGCACGCCAAACGGACGAATCATATGCAAAGACAGGGACGAGCCCTTCTTCTCCTTGGGTTTGTTCAAAGTCACATCTTTAGGGATGAAAAAAGTATATTTGACCTTGGGAGGGCTACCATCTCCTGCAGTGGCGAGGAGCTGGATGGTGATGGCCTCCTTGAGCTGCCTGAAGCTCTGGATCCTCTCTAGCGTCGTGGAAGAGCCGCTGTACTTCAGTACTGCGCCCAGCACCGGAATGTCCTGCTCAACCGTGGACACGGAGAAGTTACCATTAAGGATGTAACCGCCACTCTCTCTCTTTACAGCCAGGTAGTAGCCATCGTGCTTGATTCCTCGGTGGCTCCGCTGCTTGATGTCAATGTTAGTAGCGCCAGTGGGAACTGTGACAATGTCACTGTATCCATAGCTGATGGAGAAGAAAAAGAACAGATAACAGTTTACTATAGAATATCTTATCTGTGCATTAATTAGAACTTCCAGGTGAAAGGAGATGAACTTGGTTTGAAACAGAAGAAGCGTGAAACTATAATCAACCTACCAACATGTATGAAACTACTAATCTTATCTAAACTATGTTGAGTAGATCAGAAAAAGCATAAATAAAATGAGACAGATAATCAGAATACCACAAATGGCTGGGCCAAACGTTATGAAGGACCTAAATTGATATTTGGGGTGAATAAATTCTTGTGAATGGGCCTCAAGTACAACATAAGCAAGTAGAATTTAAAAAAAGATTTGTATTATAGTGGGCGAAATATGATCTAACAACACAATCAATTAATCTACTAATTAACTACAGTAGAAGGAAAGACATCAATATATTTGTCTAAGCCTTTTAGTGCTTTATCATTTTTATTATCACGTTCAAGTTCAAAGTTTATTCGCCACATGTAGTGGCAGGTCGCCCTGCAGTGGAATGAACCCGCCCCCCAACCTTACACATACAACACAGACATCACATGGGGATACAAGTCGGAGAACGGTTGCATTATCGTTGATCTCATCGGCTTACGTTGCTTTGTTGCTCGAGCCTGTGATCTTTCTACAGGTCAGCCCACTTCCTCCACACACTCCACACTTGTCCACTCTCTTGTTGGATCCTATCACCTGGTCGCAGCCTGCCTTCACACACTGTCCTTGGACACACACAGATGTGGTGTCAGGGCCACAGGGGGTCCCGTCAATCACCTGCAGGGATGGAGCAAGCATCGGTGGGTCACTACACATGTCCCATTCAACTATATTTTGAATACAGTTCAACATCATGTCAGGGTGTTCATCAGTGGATGGAGGTCACGGTCATGATGTTGGAGCTGGTTATGACACTGGCTATGAAGCAGAGCTGGGACTTCAGGAATGAGTGACGCTTTTCTAAAACCACTATTCTGATTTAAAAAACTGAACCAGTGCTTCAGACTACTGGCTTTCCTTTCATTGAGATTTGCTGTCGAGTGACGTTATTGTACCTTGGATTCAAACACCTTGAATTCACTGCTGCCCCGGGCCCTGCAGAACAGCTTGCACCTGTCTCTGGGAGAAACACCAGCGTACTTTGGTATCCACTGTTTCACGTTCCCGTTGTGGTCCAGGTAGTTGGGGCTGCTGTACTTCTCACACTGCTCCTCCCTGAAACTTTTACCTAACATGAAGAAACAATAAATTAAGATACTCTACCAAAACAATATTATTTGTATAATCCGAACACCTGATCAACTGTATGTTTATATTCATTAGAGCAACGCAGAAAAACAGATGAACACCAGCAGAGTCTGGATCAGGCTGGTGGACAACAATTAATTATGTAGCATCAAAACATAAAACCTGATTAGAAAACACTATATGGACAAACGTACTGGGCCAGCTGCACATCGCACCTACAGGAGCTCAGCCATGCTTGAAGCGTGCAGTTTTTGTGGCGATGGAGGATGCTTCACGGCCGAGTTGGGGAGATTTCTACAAGCTTCCTCTTTGCAATATTCACGCTCACAGTGAATCTCATGATATCTAGAAGGGAGGACATTTCATGAACTGACTTGTTGCAGTGGTGCCATCCTGTTACAGCACCACACTGGAATTCAGCGAGCTCTTTACAACGACCCATTCTTCTGCTAATGTTTCTAAAGGCAGGCCACACAGTTCAGTGCGTGACTGTAAAACACTCTGACTCAAAGATTAGGAGGCGTGGCCATATGGTGTGTTTTTGCAGTTCTTTTATTGGTTACAATGATACATTAGTGACTCCTCTGGTCTGCCCTCAGTGAAGATGTTTCATTGGAGTCTTTAGTTTCATGTCTACAACATGAGTCTTAATTTGTAAATTAGTGTCCACACTAGTGTCGCTGACATGTCCCTGCTGCATGGGTGGTCATTTCCGCACTCCCATCCCCCCATCCCTGCTTACAAGATGGCTCAAATCACAGCACCTACATCTGTCTTTTATATGCAGGCTGTGGGTCAGTCTAGAAAATGCTGTTTTTCGATTGAGCGTCCCCCTGTTGCCTCCAGTGCCGTCTCCCTGTCGGCCTGTGATCATCTGAGTGCAAACAGCTGTTCTAGAGTCCGAGCAGATCTGTGCCAGCTGTGCCTCATCACAACAATCAAGCTCTCTACAAATATCCAACTCTGCCACCACCAGCCTGCTGCGTGCTTATGCAACTTCTTATTTTGTTGTTACTCGTTACAGAATCCCGACCCTCGTCTCCTCTCGCCTGCAGCTCCATCTGTAATGTCTGCAGCGTCAGACTTTTAGCTTCCAGCTCGTCACTTGTTTCCATCCCTGTGTTACCCCTGCCCCAACCGAGCTCTGCTGCTCAAGTCGGAATATCACAAGTTTTAATCCAAGCCTGCTCTGCTGTCCCCGCTCATTATCTACAATGAATTGTCTTTTATCTACAACTCTGTAGAGAAAAGACAGTTGAATGTCGCAAAAAGCTGGAACAAGTCAACACTGCAAAACTACAAAGTTGGATCTGCTGACATCAGTGGTCGGTAGATGTCTATAAGCACCTGTTTTGTTCTCCTGCTCATGATTTGCAGTGTGGTCAACAACACTGGCAGCACTTTGGCAGAAAAGAGGTTCTAGATAGAACCAAGCTTAATGTGTTTAAATTACACAGTTTCTTCCAGAGTTTGTGGAGTGGTTTGAACACGAGCTGGTACATAGTTTTTTGTTTTGTTTTTTTCTTCATAAAAATGTCCATCTGTTGCAAAGCTTAATTTTCATTTCTAAAGACACGGTGGAGCCTGGGGAAGAACACAGCACATTTCAGAGCAGGTTTAGAGAGTTTTTCTTAAGGTTGCGATGTAGATCTTGGGCTTTGGCAGAGGCACTCGGGGATCACATCCTGTGGCCTAATGTTCCTGTGGCTTATGGTGAGGGTTGGGTTTGGAAACTGTGGCCAAAACATCATAAGGTGGGGTCAACGTGCGGTGGGGCCAACCCTCGCCCAAATATGCCAACACACCTAACATCTGGCCTGCATAAAGCGGATCTACAGTAGGTCTGTGGCAGCCAGACTCACCCCGGGTCAATGCTGCCAGTCAAGGCCAAATGTAGGACAATGGAAAGTGCAGATGTGGGACAAACATTTGTTGGGAACAAGCGATATAAGAAGCTGTTTCTTTGTTCATTTGAAAGCTGAGAGCTGTATTACGTTGACCCTTACCTTCATTGTTGTCACATGGCTGTATGTTGCAGGACTGGTACTGGACCCTCTGCCCTTCACAGTACTTCCCTCCATTCTGAGGCACTGGGTTAGTGCACTCCCTGTAGGAGAACTCCACCCCACCTCCACACGTCCTAGAGCACTGCTGCCACGGTCCCCACGAGCTCCAGCCGCCGTCCACAACCATCTGCGGTAAAACACACAGGAAAAAAAGAGCAGAGTAGTTGGTTAGTGCTCTGAGCCAAAGGCAATGTCAGCTGTGCAGCCTAAACCACAGTCTGGGCTTCTGGGTTTGAGGCCGCACAGCGTGTTGGCATGCCGCGACTCGAGGCTAAATCTGTGTTGAAGTTCGGCACGCGCCTGCTGTCTGACTCTACCCACATTCCTGCCACATGTGTCACTCACTGCTAGTAGAACCTGCCATGCTCCAAGTTTGTACGTTGAGTGAGTATGTGCGCGTGTGCATGTGTGTTTGCTAGCAAGGTTGTTCTTTCCAGAAGTTTTATAAGTTTGAACCACATCCCAACGGCCAGCATGTCTGGATTCATAAACAGATGTGTATTCAGAACACAAGGAGAAGGTATCAAGGCGACCGACCTTAAATAAGATGCTGAGATGTTCTTTGAGGAAATCTAAAAAGGTATCGTGAAGGATCTGCATTTCAACTCGCCAAAGTCAGACACAGCTCAGTTTATAATGCGTTCTCTGAGCCCTTTAATGTCTGTACTTCAACTTGAAATGGCAGCATTTATGAAAACGAGTCAGGTCTCAGCTAATGCAACACTTTGTACAAACATGCAGAGTTTTGTATTATGGAAGCAGTGAGATTCTCCACCACAGGGAATATTTTGGCCTTGCTGACTCTCATCACTTGTCTGTTGTTAGCGTATTAGCTTTGCTATCTGCTGTCATCTCTCTGCTATCATTGTGGGTTTGAATCCACAGTTTGGGGCGGAGCTTGATGGTTCTTACCATATTTGCGTGGGCTCTCTGTGGGTATTCCAGCTTCCGCCCACACGCCAAAGACATGCAGTTAGTGCATTTATGTTCATTGGAACATCAGATTAAGAATAAACTGTGAGACAACTCGTGCATTATCCACAGCTTATCTAACGCAGCATGAGCAAAACCTCCAAAATGTGCTGAGGATGCCGGCCTCATTAGAGCTTTATGACTACAAACCTGATTACTCTGTTGAAAGGAAGTGACTCATCAGACACTGTGAACATTCTTTGGTGGTGAGCCAGTGAAATAAACAACATCAGCATGCAACATGCAAGAAGATGGGAACAGGGTCCAAAGACTGTAAGGGTTACTGAAAAAACACGTGCTTCAGAAAAAAGCTTGGAAAACCAAGGATTTTGACTAGGCTGGGTTTTAATAATCGATTCATCGATTAAAATGGATTCCGGCTTGGATAACGTGATATCGATTCATTAAATTCCTGAATCGATTTTTTTATATAAATGTATTTTGCCCAAAACGCCAGAATCTCAGGTTAAACCTCACAAAATTTCAACAACCACCAAACAGCTAAAACAGTAAATGAGAGCAGGAGCACAGACTCTGCACAGAGACGTAAACACAAAGCTCGGACCCGCCGACGCATCAGAATCAGTGAGATGTGACTTTCTCACCGACGGCACGGGCACGGTCGGGGCTGAAAGCCGACAGCTCGCTGACTCTGATGTGTCGGCGGGTCGAGCTTTGTGTTCACGCCCTTTTTTCACTGATTCTAAAGCTGTTAGTTTGATGTCTCTCCAAACAATATTGACCGAACCAGCAGCCAAAGAAGATCCAAACTACGCTTCACATAAACATCGTCATGGATTCACTCTGACTTTTACTGTTTTGCTTCCACCAGGATAAAATCTCACTTCATGCACAGCTCTCTCTCTCTCTCTCTCTCTCTCTCTCTCGAACAGTTTCCCGTCTAAAAATCTGTTTTCTTCATTATTCACTTGCTTGTTACGCACAAGTCTGCCGTTGTTTACAGGCTGTCAGCCGCTGTTTTTTTTCTTTTACTTACTTCCGAAAATAAAACCTCATTTCTGCTGTTCAACAGGCTTCTAAACAAATGTAAACTTTTTAAAAGTATACAAAATGCAAAACGCCGTGTCTCTAATAAAACTGCTGTAACATCAGAGGTGATGTTCATATGCTGGTTAATGATTTTCATTTGTTTTTGATCTACTGCAGAATATTTTTATAAAATCCCAGAACAGGAAAATCTCCTTCATGTGTTTCTGTTTTATCTTCAGCTACTTTGACACAAAGGCCTCGCTGTGATGCTCACACCTTTGATAAAGTCTGGAAAGTGTCAGCTTCCTTCTTATAGATACAAAAATATGTAAATGTACAGATCTGAATTATAATATTTCTGACTGTGTGAGGCAAAATTTCCCAGATTCAAATCGAATCGAATCGATTCTAGAAATCAGTGGCGATACCCAGCCCTAATTCTGACCCTCGTGTGAAAATCTTTGGTCTCAAAGCTGCACTGATATTTCTTTTCTTCCAAAAGCAATCGTGACCTTATGTTGTCGCCATGGCCACTACAAGCCTAATCACCTCATGGCCTTACAAGGATGGTGTGGCTCATGTGTTGGGAAACAGCTGAATGAACAAACGTCAGCCTCACTTTTTGTTTTTTACCGACTGACGAGGAAAAAACAAAAATCAGGCTCACTAGCACGGCGGCACAAAGGCAGCAGGTGCACTGATGTGAAACAGGCATGCAGGAGGTGCATTTCTGCACATCTACCTACAAACTGTGTCCCTTTCTTAGTTGTGTGTCACGGTGAACTTATTTCTAAGGCTTCTCCACAGTACTCTGCCAGCATATCTTTCAATGTACACACTGATCATGTGTGAGCACTCAATAAGAGCTGCTAAGTCGGCAAGTTTGGATGCAGTATTTGTGTTGTGAGATAAAATTCCTGCTAGCAATACTTAAAATATTTGACCAATAATACAATAAAAAGGTCAAACTTTAAAATAAAAGAGGTCGTGTGGGAGGGGCACTGACTCAGTAGTGAGAATTACACAGCTGATACCGCGAGCTAATGCTGGTGTTCATAGCTGGTAGCTGAGATACTACCGGTCCCTGTTCATGAAAGCAAAGGATTTTACTGCCATCAAATGTAACTTAGTAAGGTGTCTTTTAAAAAACAGGGAAAAAGACTCGGGCTTACCAGTGGCTTCATCGCCTCATAGACTGGCACGCAGACGCCAAGAAGGCAGCTTCCATTGGCACTGCAGGGGGTGCCATCAGCCCAGGGCAGGCTCTTCTTGGTAGAGCATTCCAGCGTCCCCTCCTCCTGACACCACAGCTGGCTGCAGATATCGCTGTCGGAGGTGTTGGGGCAGTGGACGAACTCCTCTCCAAAAATCTGCTGGCACTGCTGGTCCACGCTGTACTTGGAGCCTGGCAGCTCCTTTGGTAGAGGCATGGCGCTCTCTGGGACATCGAGCAGGCAGTCCCCTGTGGTTACAGCACAAAACAAGTCCGTATGAGGCCGATTATATCGGGGTTTGTGGAGACTGTGGTTCTCGCGGCACAGTGACAATCGTAAATATGCTGCGTGTGGCATGACAACAGTGGGAAAGTATTCAGTGCAAGCTGTGTCCTGACTATAAAACGGAATAATTTCACTTTAACTGATGTAGTGCATGTTTATAGGCAGCCTAATGCTCTGAATCTGGACGTCTGACAGGTAATCCAAATCTGATTGTTTTCCATTATTCCTCTAATGATCTTTATTGCATTCAATAAGCTTTTGTCTGGAGCTGTCAATGACATCTGCGGTTCGGAATGAACATTCTCAGCCACATGAGTTTTTGTTGGAAACATTTTCCAACTGATAAAGAACATATTTTGCTGACACCAGCTGTTGCTTTTGGCCGAGGAGGTGGGGAACAGGAAGAAGTCCATATTATGACTCAGTGGAAAAGAAGGTTCACTGACAGATCTAGCAAGGATACAAACAATACAAGATGCACAACAAGGCAGGGGGAGAGGGAGCAACAGAGGTAAGGCAAAAGAAAGAGAGCAGGATGTGGAAACCTCGGGCGAAATAAATTGAGCGTCCAACCCGTAATTTAAGGGGAGCGGCACGTTTAAGCAGGAAAGCCTCGGTTCACGAGAGGATGAGAGGAAGCGTATGTTTTATACATCTCTGAGTCAGCCCTAATAACAGAGTCACAGCGTGGCAGGCAGCCACACTGGCACAAGACATTAATGTCTGCTGTAGAGCAACAAGCTGCAGTGTGCCTCACCGTGCCCGTTGTCAAAGAATTCGGTAACGTAGAGCGCGCTGCAGGGCGACCAAGGCATGGTTTTGTTGAGGCTGACGAACACAGGCGCCATCAGGTGATGACCTCCCAAATCCCCAAAGAGTCTCTCACACGTCTTGGAGTCATCATGAGGCATGCTCAACACATGACCTGCAGGAGGTGACAGTTTTTGAAGGTGCTTGAGTGTTTAGGAATGACTGAAAACTCGATCTAAGAAGCTTTTCCATAAAGCCGAGGATCGCGTCAGCCCCCCCAATGCGACCTCACCGAGCTCGTGTGCAGCTGTGAAGGCAGCTTGCAGGCCGTTGTCCTCGATAACCGAGCAGCTTCTCTTGGGATCGCACATCGTCCCGACATCGGCCACGCCCAGCGTGTCGCAGCTCTTCTGACCGCAGATGTTCTGGAACACAAACACAGAACAAAAATGTCAGATTTGAATAAACTGAAAAGAAGAGCTACTTTGTTTCTCCACAATTACATGTTCGTAGTTTCACTTTGGTGGCTTCTCCTTCTGGGCTTTTCAAATACAGGAGGGGAACGGGTTCTCCAGATAAAGCTGGAATTCAGTGAAGCTCCATAAACTTCAAACTCCAGCAGGAAGAAAGAATAAAAAGGACGCTCGGTGCCACTCCGGTTTCTGCTGCAACGTTCAGAATTTGATGTAAACAACATGGAAGAATGGATCCGTCCTGCCTTGTGTTAGCAGTTTGTCCTATTACATCACCGGACCGGTGAGCATTAATGACCTGGGTATTTTTCTGACCACGTGCAGCCCTTTATGTGCACGTCTTCTGATGACGGCACACCACAAAGCTTCAGTTATATCAAACTGCTTTGTTGAACACAACAATGAGTTCACTGTACCTTTGGCATGTTCTCGAATCGCAGACTCACATCACGGAAGTGTAGCAGACAAACCTGCAGCTAATGTGTGATGTTATTGTGTCAGTAACAACAAAATCGCTGAGGAATGTTTCCAGGAACGTTTCGTGTTTGTGCCACGAAGAATTAAAACAGACAAAAAGGGTCCAAATTCAAACAAAGTGTCCCGTGAGCACAGTTGCCTTTCGTTTCTAGGTCAGCTGTTTGGTCACTTTAAACTTTCCGTTCTACTTTGAACCAACTTTTTCGTTTTTGCTAAATTGCTTATTTATTCTAGTCTGTTTATAATTAATCACTGGTTCAACTTTTCATCAGTGGCTGCTTGTTACAATATTCGGTTTTTAGAATGAGCCTCTGGAGAGTGAAGCTAGCACAATCAGTCCTCTTACAGTAAAGGTATGTACAGAGATCTCTATATAATGTGCATTATGCCAAAGTAAACGAAGCAGCAATTTTAAGATTGTTACAAAGCGTGAGTGTGACGTGGAGCTGGGAACCGAGTTTCGTCCTCTGTGCAGTAAAAAGCCTGATTGTGTTGACCTGCTCGGACTCTGACTAGTTTTCATGCACACTCAGTAGCAGCCTGAGGTGTTACAACCACCTCCTGTGTGGATATAGTTTGGTGGCTAGCTGCATATTAACTCAGCGAGTGCAGCTTTGCATAAAGTTGGAGCGCTATGTACAGTATGTGACAAGAACCAGTATACACTGGAGGGAAGTGGCAGTGGCCAGCAAAGGTAATGGGACAGCTGCACTGCTGCTAAAACTGCGTTTCACTCAAACTAAATTGAAAGATTCAAACTGAAACAGGCAACGTCCGAATATTTTATACATCCCAAATATTTGCGTGATAGCTTGTGGATATATGGCACTGCAGGCTGGACTGTTAAAGACTTAAAGCCATTATTCTGTCAAATACAGTAAATATATTAGCAACCCTTGATGACTGTTATATAACCTTCACCATCTATTAAAACAAGCAAAAGCATGTTACTCAGTGTTTCCATCATTAAGCAAAAGCAAATAAATATCCGCAGCTGTGGGAGAAGTGACCGTGTGTTATATCAGACATCTTTCCTTATTTCTGTGTAGCATGGACAGATGCATCCACGGCCTCGCCTTCTCTAAAAAACACGAGGCAGGACCTTCTGTGATTGGAAAGACATCTGGACTTGGAAACAGGGACTGAGTGCAGCTCAGTCTGTGTTTGCTCACCTTATTCCACAACAGCAAACCATGCCTTTCATGCAGATGCAAGACTCGACGTATGGGTCAGAGCTCAAACCGCAATGTTGTACAAACACACACGCGGTGAGACCGCAAAGATGCACGAGTGACATGTTTCCAATGCATGCAACCCGCCGCGAGCTTTGCGTTTTACGCAGCGTCAGTCTTCTCTTTTGACTGCGGCTTGCACAGCACGCATTTGCAACCCCGAGCAGGCCACATACTAAAGCTCGACCGTTTGTAGGGGCACTAAAGTTAGCTCATCCACGAGGAGCCTTCTGTCCTCTGCATTTCAAAGCGTATTTCTGCGGAAATGGAAAAACAAACAGAAACCCGGGTTGGCGTGAATGATGGTTTCCCCCAGAGAAATGCCGCTTCAACAATCCAGCACAAGACAGCACAAAGCCATATGTTCTCTCCATTATTTCTCAGAGCCGGGGTCAGATTTACACGCTAACGTCATTCTGTAGGCGGATAAATGCCAAGCCTGTCATCAAATCGAGCCGCAAACCAGGGCACTTAGCTATAAAAATGTAATAATAGAGAAGTTCCTCGCCTAATGTATTGTCTGCTAACACCTTGTCAACACGCACATACCAGATGGAAGAAGGCAGCCAAATGCAGCAGAACAAGCCAATCGCAACTCAAACCCCGAGGACTTGTGAACTTATTTCCTGTCGAAGCATCCATAAAGAACAGTTTGTTTGCTTTGCTTTGACATTTCCCCAGCTTGGAAAAGATTATTCCATCTCTGCAGTCTGGTTTCAGCATCTTTAATTGACAGCTCGAAAGTTTTTCTTTTCTATGGGTTGTTAAAAAAATAACGCATGACAACGGTTGGTTTAAAGCGAGGCGCTGTTTCAGCTGGGAGACCTCCAAGTGTCACTACAGCTGCTCTAAAGCGCACCTGTGCCACTGTGTGGCACTTTGGCTTAGATAATTGCTGGGCGGTTGGCTTTGCTGCCTGTGAAACCGCGTTATGCTCCCACAGCTGGCGGGGCACTGAATTCCACCAGAGATTATTTTCGGACTCATTCTTGCTGGTTGTCTTCTGAACGGGAAACTAAATCTGCCAGAACGTGATGGTGAGAGGACCGTCCATCCTCCGTGAAGCACGGCAAAACCGCACTTTGAAGAAAAAGCTTGACTGCTGTAACCTATCGTGGTGACTGACTCTGTGTCAAGGTGTTTTTTACTAGCACGCACACACACACACACTGCATGAACTGCTAAACACGTCCAGCTGAGGGCACACAACCTACTTTGTATCACACACGTGTTACTTCAGAGGATCCTAACATTAAACATGATGAACGTTTCAAATAGTAACAAATAATCCGTGTGAGGTCAAATCTGACTTTCTTACTTCAAACTATTTTTTTTCTACTTTTGGATCTGTATGATGTCACTGTGAGCAGAGATCCCTAATACACTCATCTCTGTTACCATCTGTTGCTGTGAGTGTACAAGCCCCACCCACTTGGTGGGTTTTATTTATGAAGAGCAGCCAATCAGAAGAAACTTGGCTTAAAAGGAGGGAGAGGGTCGCTGGGATGGCTGCCATAAACTTGTAGTTCATTTAGTCGGTGAAAAAGCGTCGCACAGAGTCCCATTACGACGTAAAGAACTGCTTTAATAATATAATGTAGCTGTAATAAATCCCCTTTAAAAGCATTAGCCTTAGCTCTGTTTTAGAGAATCATACATTAATTCTCCTTCTTTAACTTCCTTTATTGCTTTGGTTGCTAGCAGGTGGCACACATTGAGTTTATGTGAACATGAGAATCCACCTTCAGCAGTGAGAGAAATACATGTACCTTTTACAGGACACACAGGGATTTGTTCAATAAAACATTAAAAAAATAGAATTTATTTGTTAGCATTTACATTTTGGGCAGCACGGTGGTTAGCACTGTTGCCGCACAGCAAGAAGGTCCTGAGTTCAATTCCACCATCAGGCCGGGGTCTTTCTGTGTGGAGTTTGCATGTTCTCCCCGTGTTTGCGTGGGTTCCCTCCGGGTACTCCGGCTTCCTCCCACCGTCCAAAGACATGCAGCTTGTGGGGATAGGTTAATTGGATAATCCAAATTGCCACTAGGTGTGAATGTGAGTGCGAATGAGAGTGTGAATGGTTGTCTGTCCCTGTGTGTTGGCCCTGCGACAGACTGGCGACCTGTCCAGGGTGTACCCCGCCTCTCGCCCTATGACAGCTGGGATAGGCTCCAGCGCGACCCTGAAAAGGATCAGCGGAAGCGAATGGATGGATGGCATTTACATTTTTGCTTCATGACTAAATCACTTCCCATTGTTAAACCTTTCAATGAAACCTGAAATACTCCGGTGTTCCTCAAGGATCAGTTCTCAGGCCACTGCCGTTTGCAAATTATGACTTAATGAACACTTCACAGTAACTCTTAATTTTGCCTGTAGGTTTTAATTGTGTCTCAGTTACTAAATGGCTGAGTACTCGTTTGCACAGTCCAGATGTCGTCGCGCGATCTTAGAATTTCAATTGCACGATATTAAACAATGCCTTTATTCAGGGATAATGATGGCATTTCTCTGAACTTGTGCAGTTAAAAGCTATAAATAGTGTAGTTAATGACTTCTTGTTAAGATGTTCATCTTGTTTAAAAGATAAATGTTTAAAGCCTTATTTGCAGATGATGCTGTGTTTTATTTCAAAGACCTAAACAGCTTCAAATAAAACAAAAAATGAGAAAAATAACAAAATCAGATGTATGCTCGTCTGCTGGTTCCTCACCTCTCTAGTGAACAGCATGGCAGTGTCGTAGTGCTCGGGATGCCTCTGGCTTGGTGGATTGAAGCGCTGCTGCCAGGAGCAGAAGTTCCTCAGAGCCACACCTCCATTGCTGGAGACCTCCGGTCCAATTTCCTCATCTTCCACCATCAGCATCTCCACCACCACCATGTTCACAGAGTTCTTTATGCTGGGGTGCTTATAAAGCTGGGCGGCCATGGACATGAGGGTGAGGATGTAGTGCTGTGGAGGAGAGGATATTTATGATTCAGCCTACAGATGTGTTTGGAGCCAGGCTGGCTGTCCCTCACAAGTGTGGGATTATAATAAACATACACGTGATGGTAATGAGAATTTTTTTATGAAATCTTGACAAGAAAGCGTGTGCGTGTGTGCGGTATATTACTCCAGGAGACTTTAATGATGTTTTGTGTCTGCGGGACAAGCTTCATTATAAAATTTTGAACAGATTGCAAACACATTTTTGCCTTTTCTTACTTACTAGATGTGCATGTGTAATCGTGTAGAGGGGCCAGTGTGTTGGTTAGCTCGGCTCTAACGTGCCGAGCCTCGTTTGATGCCTTCAAATGGAAAAGAGACTTTTTCCAAATGCAGTAATTGCACAAAAATAAAAGCATAAACACTATGAAGTACTACTCACTGAGCACATGTGTGTTCTACAATGGAAATTAAACTGGCTGATATGTGGAGCTGTCCTGGACTGTATGTTACTGCTGCAGCAAACAAAGAAAAGGAACGGATGCCAACATCATACAAGATGGCCAGAGCTGTAGGCAGACAAACCGACCCCCTGCTCTCTCTGTCCTGGTCGTTGTGCCCTTTGGGCAAGACACTTTACCCTACCGGTGTTGGCCAGAGGGGCCGATGGCGCAATATGGCTACAACTGTAGCTGCCTCCACCAGTGTGTGAATGAATAGTGGAATTGTAAAGTGCTTTGCCTGGAATTATTATTATCATTAAAGGAGACGCGTCAGGGATTTCCACTGAGCTGCTGTGTCACCGTGTTTCAGAGCTGCCAAATCACAGACAGTGTGAGCGGCTTTGCCGTGATGTGTATTCTCAGTGAAATCATTTTTTCTAGGGTGGGTTGATAGTCCCACATTGAAAGTTTTTCCACATGTGCTGTGAGCACACCCACGGAACCACATGTTGATTTTTGCCTGCGGAAACCAAATCACTGAAACGGCCCCTATTTGTAGAAAACTGCATAGAAATAAAGGAATGTGTGATTTGGGATGGAAAATCCACTGTGAGCCAAGTTTATCAGTGCAACCTTTCTCCTCACCTTGTGTCTGGTTGCCTGGGGAATACTATGGAGACTTTGGCAGCTGAGGAGTGACTTAAACACAAACAGATTAGAATTTGGCTGGTGCGGACTTTGGCACAGTCCTACTTATTACTGGTTCAGCTTTGTTTGGAACCAGGACTGATTTTAGATTGGAAGGAGGACGTAATAAACATTTAGTGCACTTTAAACACTGAAGGTTTTATGCGGGAGAGAAGGGCTGATTTAAAGAATCACGGAGTAAAGACAGAATGGAAAAGCGCTGTGAGTCTTCCTGGTGATGCTGAGGCTTTGCTGCCAAATGGTGACCTAGTCCCTAGGAATGTGCTCTAGCATTTCTTGCATTTCTTTGGCCTGACATCTTTCTGTGAAAAACAGGGAGCTCATCGATTTCCGCCCAAGGTCCCTCACTGACAAAACATGTTTTATGCAGCCGGAGAGAAAAACATATGCCTGCCTTTATATTTTCGAGTGTGTGAATCCTGACTTTGCAGACAGGATGGGAAAATAAAAAGGGGGGGGGGGGGGGGTAATGGAATGACGTCTACAACAGCGGCCTGTTTATGGAAGAGTCTAAGCCAAGAAATTAAAGAAAGCTTTGTTTGGGCGCCGAGTAAGTGTGTGCGTGCAGGAAAGAATGAGTTCATGGCGTCTGACCTTTATTTCATCTCCATAGAAGTGGGTCATGGTTGAGTCTGCTACCACCAGGGTCTCTATGAACCGTGGCGCGGAGACAAAGCGTCTCCGGCGTGGTTCCCTCCTTGCGTCACCGTCGCCGTGCGTAAAACTTTCCCCATTGTGCTGCTCCACGGCCGCGTGATCAGACGGGAGGGAAACACCGTTGCTGTCGTTGAATGTTCTCCTCCTGATGACGTGCGGCTCCTCGGCAGAGGCTGGCCCCGGGCCGCCGTGGAGTTTGGGCTCAATCAAATACTCTTTGCCCTCCGTTACAAAGGAGCCAAAGATGCCCGAGCACAGACTGACAGCCACGAGTGAGTTCTGATCTTGATCCACGTTCCCGGAGTAAAAGCAGCTCCTCAGGTGGCCCTCGCTCTCCTCTGACCTGTTCATAAGCTTCTGGGGGACGGCTCGGGCACCTGGAGCGCTGCGTAAAGTTTCAGCGTCTCTGGCTTTGACGCGCTGGATGGTGAAGGAAGGCGCGATGAAGCTGGTGTCCGGGACGAGGTTTAGAGTAAAGTCTTTGCCAAACGCACTGAGGACAAACCTCGGCTGCTCCTCGCTTCTCTTCCAGAAGCGCCCGCTGGTTCTTGCGTTTATCCGAACAGGTACAACATCCTCTGATTCAAACGAAGAGGCAAGTGTCGCGTTGACTACGCACAGGAGCGAAAAGAGCAAACACGCAGTGGCACACATCGTCTGCAGACAGAAACGCGCTGAAGAGTGGATCAAAAATAAAGACTCTAACAAAGATGATGTCCTTTCTCTTCTGCAGTCGCAATAACGTCTCTACTGAAATGAAAGTGAGCTCCCAGTCCCACTCAGCTTCGACCAGCTATCATTCCCTGTTCTGCCGCTCACCAGCACCGCTGCAGTCTGGACATATCGGGGGTATTTATACTTTCCCTTCTTCTCTGGACACGAGGGGGCTTATTTTTGATATCCTCCGTTGCTGGAAATTCTCCTCCCACTCACACTTCATGAGAAACTCGAGGATAAAACGGGTCCAATAAGAATGGGCCGACACTCCCCCCTTCTGAAACAGCTTGACAACCGCGCTCCTATTATTAACCCAGCGTGCTGTATGGCAGCGACAGGACATCTATACTACGCATAGCTGGGAGTCCGCTACGCGAGTTATTTCGGAGGTGTGTGAGTGGCAGGCCCCCACAGGGCCCGGAGCCCCCCACCCCGCCCCTCTCCAAATCCGGCCTGCTTCATCCTCCGCACAAAAGAGCAAGACGAAGAAAGGCGCCGAGTTTTCTTGGAACTGACCCCGAACACTGGGAAACGTCTAATCGCGTTAGTGATGATTTTGGATGAACGTTATTCTTCTCATATCTCCAATATGTGACGTTTGAAGAAGCTTCTTTTTAAATACTAAAATAAAGCAAGATTTTACACACAGTGAATAAAAAACTGCATTTGAACTGAATGTTAAACTCATCAAATAATCAAAAACAAATGCCAAAAAATTCCTGCACCCCAAACAGATGTACAGATCACGACATGTACCAGCAGATGGCGCCAAAGCACAAGGACCGAGCGTTTGTGCTCACTCTTCGTTAGACACTAGGTGTCGCTGTTTGCCCAAAAATCAAGTTTCTGTTTTCACTTGTTCCCCGTTTTCTTTAGTAGAAGCTGGAGACGTGTGGTACTCTGTAATGTTGACCATTCAATAATATTAGAGTCGTTACTGTCATGATGGCCTCCTCAGTGGCAACACTTGATTCTAGGAGGGTTTTGGTCTTGTTCCCAAATCAATCGATCTCTGTTAGATACGTTTTTCATCCTTTTTTGCTGGAGCCCATCCTCCCTACCCCCAACTTTGTACATTCACTGCTGTACTTTATTAAATTACAGATTTAATGCCCTTGTACTGATCCAGCAGTGCTGAAGTCACTCAAATCACCTCCAGCTGCAACATTAAAGTGACATACACGTTATTACCTAATCCAATGATATCATGTAAATGATTCTGCTTGATGTTTTGATGAGATTGAAATTCATGACCAACGTTTATCAGTGTATCTATTTCTGATCAAGTGATGCTCTGTGTGCTCTTCTGAAACATGTCTGATTCAGAGTTGTCTGAGCAGACTGCGTGGTGATGATGCTCATGTCGCTCATGCTGTACGGCAACAATAATATTTGGAGAGCTACAAGTGGCTGCGCTCTGCAGCACAAAGCGCGCAGCCTGGCCAATGAGCTCCGTCCTGCACACGCACTCAGATTTCTGTTTGACAGCGATGCTCGAGTTTAGCGCGACTTTAAAACTGAGCAGCTCAGAGAAGTTCGCGTGCAGACAGGAAACGGTGCAAGATGGGAAAGCAGCAGGGAGGACGCGCGAGTGCATAGGCTTTTAAAAGACGCATGGGCTGAGCTTGGTGCCATTGCGCACAACTTCTTGAACGGCGGACTGTCCCGAGTGGGAGCAGAGATGGCGATGCCGAGCAGTTCTTTCGTTCTTTTTACGCAGTTCTTGCTTTATTTGAAGGTGACACATTGCATGGAGGTCGATTTCTGCAGACCTGTTCGCCTGAGTCAGAAAAAGCCCGGAGTGTATTTGCACCGGCGCGCCGAGCAGATGAATGAAGATGAGATCGTGTTTAGACTTCGTGCATTCAGAGAGGATTTTTACCTCCATCTGTCTCCAGATTCCAGTTTCATTGCAGCTGGGAGTGTTTCAGCACCCGACACCTTTGCAGGCTCTGAATTCAGGGAATGCTTCTACTCCGGCTATGTCAACGCAGACCCCGACTCCTTTGCCGCGCTGAGCCTGTGCAAAGGCCTGCAGGGGGGATTCTTCTATAACGGCGTGGAATATTTTATTAGCCAGACCGAGACTGAAGACGCAGGGGCCGCTTCTGTGCGTGGAAACTCCTTCGACAGGACGCATATCATTCGCCGCCGCAGACGCCCAGCGCACTCAGCTGGAAACTTCACCAGCAGGTGTGAAGTTCCACCTGACACCAACTTCACCGTCTCCCTGGAGAGATACAAGTACATGAGAGAACTGGAGACGGACGGCTTGACCGAGACTGTGCTCAATTCCTTGGGGAGGTCTAAGAGGTTCGCCGCCGTCCCCAGGTTTGTGGAGGTGCTGGTTGTGGCAGATGAATCTATGGCTAAATTTCACGGGGATGGCCTAAAGCATTACGTTCTGACCCTCATGTCAGTAGCAGCCAGGCTTTACAAGCACCCCAGCATCCTCAACTCCATAAACATAGTGGTGGTGGGCTTCATGGTGATAAACGACGATGACAAGGGACCGAAGGTTTCCAGTAATGCTGCTCTGACTCTGCGCAACTTCTGCTCCTGGCAGAAGAAGTTAAATAAACACAGTGACAAGCACCCCGAGTACTGGGATACAGCCATTCTGTTCACCAAACAGGTAGGTCAAAGAGCCAGAGCTGCATTAGAGATGTGGCTGCTGCAGAGAACAGAACTACTGCACTCATGGATGGATGGTCAGATCCTGGAGTCTGGGGCACAAACACATACAGGGCCCCCTGTTCACTTAGACACCAAGACTAAAACACAGCTGTAGCTGAAGTAGATGCATTGTGTCATCCAGGGGTCTCAAACCTGTGGCCCGGGGGCCACTTGTGGACCACGTCAGCCCTACTTGCTGACATGAAGAAATAACGCAGTTTGTCCGTTGTTGTCGAGTGCAATGTTAAAATAAGTTCTTTAAGAAGCCCAAAATGATTTAACATGAAGGCGACATGAGCAGAGAGCACAAACACACTGAGGCTGCGTTACTCAGTGACAGACTCACACTCATGTCTGCAGTTTGATTTGTTAAACACGAACACAACGACAGCAGCAGTGCTGCCACGTGTGCACAGAGAGCACCAGTGTGTGTGTTCAATGAAAGGATCCAGTTAGTTAAAATCTGTGCTCACGTTTGCAGTTTGCTCTTTTTATACAATATTTGAAATTTTAAAAACAAACAAACAAAACATTTTAGGAAATATTTGTGGGTGTTTTCTTGTTTATTTGTTTGTTTTTGTACTACTTGAACATAAAGTGTCCGTCCAATGAGACGACAGTGCCAGCAGTGGCCCACAGCTCATGTAAGTTTGAGACCATTGATGTAATCATTGTGTGTCTCTCTCAGGTTGTTTGATGTTTTGATTGTCTCTTTGTATGTTTGCGTCTGTTTACGTCACACAGTGAGTTTTTGTTGGGGTCGTTTGTATCTCTGTAGTCATTTACACGTCTTTGTTGGGCCTCATCGCTGTTCTTTTGGGCATCATGTGGGTTTGTGTTTCGTAGTATCTTTCGTAGTACTTTGCTCCCCTTTGCAGTTGTTGCTGATTGCTTGAGGTCGTTTCGTGTCTCTGTTTGTTTTGCTTTTACTTCACGTCTCTTCATCTCGACACTACGTCTCTGTGTCTTTTTTCTTTGCATTGCTGTTTGAAACTGTCTCTTTGCAGGGATTTAGTGTTTCTCCACCTCCTTGTAATTGTTTCACAGCTTTTTTGAGCTGTTTTGCATTTCTGTGGTTGTTTCGTGTTTTTATAACTATTTGATTAGTATGTCTTTAGTGGGTGGTATAAATAGACTAGGGGCCCTGAGTTTGTAACCAGTAGTTTGATACTGACTTTCCAGCATTGCAGGGTTTCAAACACCCATTTCACACGACCACAGCTAATTAAGGTTGTCGTGTTTATCACCCCAGTTTTAAAAGGTGGCTTACTTGTTGCTTCTAGGTTTGATTGTTAGAGTGTAGAGCAAGCCTGACGACGATGCAAACTCCCAGAGACCTTAAGAGTAATCCTCAGCAGCAGCAGTAGTGGCGGCAACAGTGCTTGTCTGTGACTCTGTGTCACAGGCTATCGTTATCAAGATGTGATGATAACACAAATGGCCAGTGTCACTGTGGAGACTTGTTATGATTCCTGCACAGCTGCCACATTTACCCATCACTAGTGATCAGTAGGCTCAGTATAGGTGCAGCTACATCCCAGGACTTGCACAGCTCTGCGAGTCCCCTTTTCTGTTGGCTGCTGCAGTGCGTCAGTGGAAAAGACCAGCTGAGCCAGTTCTTTCCATGAAAGACCTCACCTCTATCTGCCTCAGCCGAATAAGAACTGGATTACTATCTGCCTGTAGTGGCCATCTTCATACTATCAAAAACTCTGTAAGAATCCAGCTAGAATTCCAACGACTCCCTCATTTATTCAAGCTGATGTAAGTTGGCACCGTCTGAAGAGTTCAGCCTGTTCACAGCTGTCAGATAATCCCATGTGGTCACCAGAGCTGTAAACACTGGCTGATTCTTACTTCTCCGTCTCTCCCTCTTCAATGCCTGCTCATTATCGGGGGTCATTTTTCCATTAGGTCCACTTTGGCTGACGGTCTGATACACGTCGGCCTCCTTTGCTTAACACGTAGCAACATACAGAAACATTTACGTCAAAAAGAATGAAAAATTGTTCCAGTGTTGGGAACCATCCCTTAATCACACTGTTATATATAGGAAAGTCCAGGTCCAGTGCTGTTGTCCTTGTAGGGCACAGTGACTCCAGCTGCTGCATTGGAAAAAATAATGCAATAGGTTATGAAGTCTAAGATGTGTGGAGTACACATGGTTGGCAGTGTGTGTTACAGCCTTACTGGGCCAACACTGGGTTAACAAGTTCATTTTCAGCTGTCTTCATATTTACTTGGAACACACAGGTACATGAAAGCCACTTGGCCACAAAATCATTCCTGACTTGACATAATGAAGCAGAGACACAAAGAAACCTTTTCAGTGAGCCTCGTGACAGAACTTTGCTACAAAATTACTGATAATCGTTGAATTGTGGCCATTATTCCAAGAAGTTGTTCAGTGGGAAAATACAGTTTGCTGTAATGTTGAACACCAAGCAGGTGCAGCGTGTGCAGCGATGCTCTAAGCTAAAGTCACAGACTAATGTGGACGTAAGCAGTGGAAACGTCGTACTCATTCACCAGTCTATTTGTATTTGTTAGTGTCACTTAGTGTTCATAGTGAGTTGTTACATTACAATCTGTGACTTGTCATGTTACTAAGTTATCAAAAATAAACAGTGTTAGCGTGGACACGTTGGTTAGACTGCACAGAGAGTGTTAGCCTATTGGCTAATGTAGCTCTGGCTGTGCTAGCTCTATCGCCATCAGGTTTGTATTAGGTAAGTGTGGTTAACCACGACACCATAGCCACAACAAATAACCAGCAACAAGCTTGGTAATGTCTCTCAGAGTGACAGTTTGAGTTGAAACCTCGCTAGTGTGGTTTCTGAGCTGTGGTGGTGGTGGCCCAGCCAAGGGGCCAGAACTGTGGTACACTACTGACTCTGAGGCTCGCTTTGCTGGCAGCAAGACCAGCTAACGGATGAGGTCAGCTAGGAATCTCTGTGGATTATGATGTTTGCGGACGACGCTGGAATCTGTAGTGAGAAAAGGAAGCAGATGGAAGATAGCATGGGGAAATGCTATGGAGAGAAGATGAAAGCAGAAGTAAGGCAGTGCTGGCAGGGTGGAGTCGGTGGGGCGAGTGTCAGGGTTGATTTGTAAAGGGAAGGTTTACATTATGCTCGTGAGACTTTGTGATGTGTGACAGAAGTGTTTGTAGGCAAAGAGAGGCAAAGCTGAGATGGACAAGTGCAGAGGACGGATCGCAGGTATGTTCAACAAAGCGTGTTGATTGTAGAGCTGCAAGGAAGCTCCACATTTTGAGTAAAAGAAAAAGAAGAGTTTTATAGAAATAGTGAAGGAGGACATGCAAAGGGTTGGTGTGAGAGAGGAGGATGCTGGGATATGATCTACCATGGTGACCCCTACAGAGAGCAGCCAGAAGAACAAGCAGCACTGCCATCAAAAGGTGTCATTATCACAAAATCGGAAGCACATGCCAGACCGCAATTATCAGCCCGCGAAGATTCACGCAAATCACTCCGAAATGCACAGTCCAACCTGTCGGCTGTCTCGCTAGCTAACTTCAACATGCTCGCTGACACAGCTGTAAGTTTGGATGCATCCTGCTCAGCAGCTGCATCCCACTGAGGCAGAGGGAGAAAGATCCTTAAGGGCCTTTCCTTTTCCTTCAGCCGATCGCTTGAAAAACCACACTATATAACTCATCACTTTGTAACGCTGACATTTGTTAACAACAAGCGCAGTATACACCTGAGGCTGATGGGAACGCCAGTTTTATATAAACACAGCCATAAATTAAAGCAACGACCATTTTCAAAATTTGATCCACTGGTGGTTACAGCAAGGCCAGCACCTCATGAAGCAACACATCAGTGTTCTTCTGGAAGGAACATAAACACCTCTGATACTCGATGTTGAATCTTTGCACATTGGTGCTGATTTAGGAGACGACTGAAATCCAAAGGAGAGCTCCTCTGGGGACCCTCAGTGTCACACATGGAAACCAACCCAACACTTGTTGAAATGTTTCAGTTTGGACAAAACCACCAGTGATCTGTCCTCCTTGTTCTCAAACCACATTAACAGCATAGCTAGAAGATAACACCACAGCTGTAAATGTGGGCACAGGTGTGGGGATCATCCTGGTTTTGGAAGTTTTGTCTTGAAGTTTTTGTCTTGAAGTTTTGTTTTGAGTACAGACGACTCCTCTGTACAACTTACTTCAATCATGACACTTTTGCAATTCAATCAAATTACTTTTCTAGAACCAGCAGCCACCATAAAGGCACACGACTGTGTTCAGTTCTGGTGCAGCAGACTGTGGAGTTTTACTCTGAATACCACTTTGAAGGAGTGCTGTGAAGTTTACATCAAGTGTAGGTTAAAGTACTGTCTGCATTTCGGGGGGAAACCTGCATTTGGTGGCATCTGGGTGCTCCGAAACTACAGGTTTTCTCTAAAATGTTGTACAGAGGGTACAACAGGACATATCAGGACAAATATATATTTAATAAAGGTGCTCAGACAACAAATAAAACAACAGACTGATTCTTATCAATATAAAAACATCAGATGTTCACATTAAACCAACAATTTACTTTGAACTGTTCTGTAAATTAAGAATGGGTGAATGTAAGCAGAGAGTAGATGGGAACAGACTTTGCGATGAACACAG
Organism: Astatotilapia calliptera; assembly: GCF_964374335.1. NCBI lineage: Eukaryota > Metazoa > Chordata > Actinopteri > Cichliformes > Cichlidae > Astatotilapia > Astatotilapia calliptera. The sequence goes on along the minus strand of NC_137435.1, from coordinate 40,515,576 downwards.
TCAGATAGATTCCTGTGGATTTATTCCACTCTGCGCTGCGCTGGAGGTATATTCTTACCTCTGTACAGAAACACAAAGAGGAAATCTGTGGCAGCCCATCTCCCCCGACCCTCTGCTTCAATATATTTTAAGAACAGGGAATAAGCAAACCACACTCCCACATGCTTTGAATTAGTTCCTTTCATGGTCTGTTCAATGTGTTGCTCAGGGCCCAGCCACACATAGCATGTTTGGAACATGGCCCGAGTCCAATCTGATTTTTCAGGCTTCCAATGAGAATAAAGAAGCACACATTTGTCTCTGTGTCACCAGGATCTTTGTGGAGCCACGACCTGCGATACGCTGGGGATGGCTGATGTTGGGACCATGTGCGACCCGAAGAGGAGCTGCTCCGTCATCGAGGATGACGGCTTACCCTCGGCTTTCACGACTGCTCATGAACTTGGTCAGAAGTTTTCTCACATTATGCACCTCATGCTAAACCAACACGACCACAGAATGACTTTTTATTTGGGGCTTGACAAACTTGTATGTGCATAATCAGTGCGCAGACTAGCCCGGCCTGTGGGACTTATTATTTTCATGGTGAATTGTATGGTTGCGGTTCTTGGTCTTGATCCTGGGGGACTGGTGGGTTTCAATCTGTCAAATGATTTAATTGCCTTCATCTGATGCTGTGTTTGAAAATCAGTATCATTACAATCAAAAGCAGCGCTCAGTGTTTCACCGAGCAGCCACACCATGTAACTTTGTATTCTGGCAGCTGCAAATGGCTGCTGTGAAAAATCTCAACTATTTCATTTGATATCATAAAGCAACATCTTTAACAGTCCAGCCAGTCTGTGGAAAGGAAAGGGGCAACGAAAGCACAGGAAATATTACTGGTATGTCCAGCAGTGGCTGCTAATTGTAAACTACATACATAAACTATTGTTCATCTCCGAACATTTGGGGTGGAAGTGAGTGACACGAGCAGATTCATACTACTGTTGTGTCTGTGAGTTAGCTATTAGCTACAGCAAGCAATTTAGCATAAAGGTCTGAAGATACTGGGAATGGCTCGCCTGCTTCATCCAAGCTCTACTGAGTACTGTTACAAAGTACACTTTGGCACAAACAGCTAGCTCTTAGCCCTGCCCCCAGTGCTTTTCTTTGTTAGGCTGGCTGTAGCCAGGTTAGCCTCATTAGCTTAGCCTCTTACGCAACCCACAAACATCACTTCGTTTTTACTCTGTCGCGGTGGGGTGCGCCGGTGTATTTGGAAATAAGACCCAAAAGCAGATGCTGATTGGGTTTTAATGAAAAGCGAGCCTTTATTTGCCTGGTGGCAGGAGTTAGACATAAAAACTAAACGAACAGAAACACTGAGAAACACCGTGACTGTGACTATGGGGGGGATGACAGACGACCTGACAATAACTAAACAGAAAAGCACAGGCGAAATACACACAAGGGTGATTAGGGTAATGAAAACACACGAGGACACAGCTGATACACATGAACCTAATGACGCTACTGGGAAGTGAAACTAAATACAATGACCAAAGAACACAACACTCTTTCAAAATAAGACAGGAAACATGGAGAAAAATACAGTAATCGATTAAATAAAACTAAAATACACACAACACTGGCTCACAGACCCAGAACCATGACATACTCTGGATAATGTTTTTATTCTGACATGACAGTTACCAGGTTATATGAAATCCTAGTTTCAATGTATTACGGTGATTGTGCACCATAATAAATTCATTTTGTAAAATTCTTCCAGAATTTGTGAAGAGCCTATTAGCTAGCTAAATTACCAGCATAAATCTGTGACTCCTAATGAAAACATAAATAGGTAATTCTTCTCCGCCTGCTGCCTTAATGTTTAGTAATAGATAGCATTAAACTGCACAAACTTGTAAAAACTCCTGAGACTGAGTGACCGCTGAGAAACCTGCTGAAAAACAGAGGGCTTTAGCCTGAAACCAGATGCACGAGTAACCCGAGAGGCCCAGGAGAGGCATTGGTTTACACTGTCCTCATATATGTTAAGTAATTACACAAGTTCCCCCTCGAAATAATCCGGTCTCATGAACGACCGCATTAAAACCACAGTTTATGTTTCTTTTTTATTTTGGAAGGCACTGCTTGTATTTAGGGAACGTAATGATTTCCTTTGGAAATAAAGTGCTCTGTTCCTGACATCAGCTTCAGATGACTGAGTAGAGCTGCTGTGTGTATGTAAACGATTTGTCTTTGCATTAATATGTTCGCATTTCTCTTTATCTCCGCACGAACTCATTGTGCTCGTGTTTTACTGAAAACAGAACCAAAATGAGTCCTCCTCTTCCCACTGTTTTCCCTCAGGCCACGTTTTCAACATGCCCCATGACAATGTGAAGGCATGTGAGGAGGTATTTGGGAAACTAAAGGACAACCACATGATGTCTCCCACGCTGATTCAGATAGACAGGAGCCGACCCTGGTCTGTGTGCAGTGCAGCCATCGTTACCGAGTTCCTGGACAGAGGTCACGGTTAGTAAACACTTCCTGCTTATGTTTCTGGACTCTGATTAACATCTAATTATGTCCAGGCGTCGTCATCCAGCTCTCAGCTGGTAGCAATCTGACTGTACCCACAAAATGTTTTTTTTGCCTGTAATTTCTGCTTGATTTCATGCCAAATGATATTTCTGTTTAACATGTTTTCAATCATTTGGATTCAGTTATTGAACTGTGCCTCACAATCATATTGTTTTATTTTAAAAAGTCGGAGCAATTTATCTAAAGCAAGTTTATCACTGGAGTGTTTAGTTAGAACCAGGCCACTTTTAAAAGGTGCACACGTAGTAATTAGTCAAATGACTTTACAAACTATAAAGATGTTGGTTATAGAGAATTTTATATAAATACTGTTTGTCATTGCAGGGGCAACATTTTAGTGGTTGTTGACGGCTTAGCACGCCCCCCTAATGTGATCGAGGTGAAAACGAAACTCACCTGTCGTCAGGCAGAACGCGGATGCTGAGGCTTGATGTGGACCAACTGGTCACACAGTTGTTTTACATGACTGGTGAACAGCCGAGGCAAGGCCACAGCATTTCATTCATATATGACGTTAAGTTGTCATCAGTTCAGATTTGATAAAAAAGTTGTACTTAACTGGTGTACGTGAAATGAAAATTCTGGATCCTCATCCAGAAATCTTGTTTTTCTGACGGATCACTCGGTTTCTTCATTTCTAGCCAAGAGCAAATTTCTAAAAGACAAGTTAACAGAGTGATTAGTGTTATCTGCCGGTCAGACATCAGTAAGAGACATGGTGGACGTCCCATCTGGATTCTGTTGATTTTCAGTCTGGGTTCTGTTTCCTGTGGTCTTCATGTTTCATTCTTTGGATGAGAGTTTGTTTTTTTACTACATGTTAGAGTTTTGAGCCAGAATCAGAGAAAACCACCGACTGTATGTAAACGATGTACATAGACCTCATGATATCACCTGTTTGTTGTTGGGGGCTGCAATCTTCACCCATCCTCTTCTCCTTATGTGGTGCTGAACGATACGCCAGCTATCAATCATGAGGTGAAAGGTGCAGCCTGTGCCACCACTAGGTGCACGTCTTTGGACAGTGGGGAGATGCCAGAGCACCTGGAGAGGACCCGCGCAGGTAGAGGAGAACATGCAGGTGTTGCATTTGAAGACCTTAAATTAGTGATTGAGACCATAAAGTCATCATGAAGATTTCTCCGGTGAGGCCATGGATCAAGAGAGCCGAGGACGTTTCTCATATGTTATGGAATATATGATGGTTCCAAGTTTACCTTAATGTAGCAATAACTGCCAAGGACATGAGAAGTATAATATCGATGCATTTATTATGGAATATTACTTGATATTAGAGAACACAGGTGGACATTCTTGCTTCAGCAGGCACAGCTATTCAATTCTGAAGTTGTAACCTCACACACGGTTTCATAAACTTCCTCCTACGCTCTCTGGATAAGGAAACACATTATGTCTATCTACAAGCTGCCGGCTGTCCTCCAGCCAAAACACCCAGTGCCATCAGTGGACTGAGGTCATTGTAGTCCTACAAGCTCCAATAAGACTAACCTTCTCTCAGGCCTTCCTGAACAGTGAAGCAGCATCTGACAGACTAGTGCTGTCACAATAACCTGGACCTAACGGGAATAAAGAAACAGTGGAGTTTGGAACTCAAAGTGCACTGAGCTGTCGGTCCTCTGCCTGCACAGAGAGGAGGTAGAGAGGGAATATGTGGTAGGTGTGAGTATCTTCACAACAGATCGTCACATTCAAATCCATCGTCTGCATCAGCACCTGCTGACTCAACTTCTCTCAGGCTGCGTCCACGCTGGCCAGGATAGATTTGAAAACGGCGTTTTCAAATCTGTCGTTTTCACAGAGTTGTGCGTCCACATTGAAACGGCCCAAAACGCTCACATTTTATTACTGCGCACGCGTGAAACGCAAGAAGATTCGACCTGCCTCGTTTCTGTCTTATTTACTTTCCGGCTCTTTGAAACGTCGGCAAGATGTCGAGGAAAAGCAGCGGGTTTTTTAAATGGACTAGCAACGAGGTGGAGTTGCTGCTGCGAGTAACACAAAAGTACAAAGGTGCAAAAGCGAGTGAGAATACTAGGGCTGACAAAACTGAGAGCAAACAAAACAACTGCTGTATAACGTCCTCCGCTATCTTAGGTTAATTGGCCACGTGACTGCATCACATGACTAAAGTGCATCATCGTTTTTGAAAGTCTCTGTTTTCGCTGTCCACACTGCGACGCAAAAGCACCGTCTCCAAATGAATTCGTTTTCGAGTGCGTTTTCTAAAACTGCGTTTTCCTTCGGGAAAAACGGCGTCTCAGTGTGGACGGGCGGCCAAAACGCAGAGAAGATGATGCGTTTTCAAACGAAAGCGCATTAGTGTGGACGTAGCCTCAGTCTTCAACACTCCTGACCTGCTGCCGTGTGCTGAGGTTGACCAGCTGCTCACAGCGAACAACAAGAATCCACAGCAGGTGGTGACGGCGTCACAGCTCCCCACTGACTCCAGCTGTTTTACAAAGGACCCCACTCACTGTGAACATCACCTGTTCTTTCCTCCTGCCTTCTTGGAGGACGTACAGCTCACACATTAAAAATACAGATTCTATATTATGTTATTGTTTTAGAATAAAATGTATTATTTTCCTTTTCCAGTATTATTTGTACCTGTGTTTACCTTTCTCTCAGTTTATTTTACACGCCCTGACGTACAGCAGAGAAGCAGGACGCTTTTCACTGTAACACTGTTATAATGACAATACACATTTGTTCTATTCTGGATTATAAATACACCAACAGAGTGATTAACCATCCTGAGGGTGACTGTAAGTGAAGTCATTAAATGTACTAATTTATTATATCACCCCTAATCTCCAGCTACCAACGACTGCCGTTCCTAAAACAAGCAAATGAACCTGAACAAGCTAACAGTGCTGAGTCATTAGCTTAAACTAAACACGATCAGGCGTCTGCACCGTCTCATGCAGAGCACACTCTGCTTGTTCACACATTATTTATAAGTTCAAGCAGTGCCTGTCTTCCATAGGCTTTGATGCTGCAGGTTTAAGTCCGACATAATGTTAAACGTGCATCATTGTTTATCTCCCTGCCAGGACCTTACATTAACTTACCTAAATGTACCTCAGCGTCAGTGTCATATAAAACAAATCAAAATGAATGTGTGAGGTGAACGTACACTGGTTACATTTTCAATTAAATTTCCACTGACTGATGAAGCTCAGTGACCTCGAATGAGTTTTCACACGTTCAGGTGACAGGAAGCATCATCCAAGTCCCGATGTCCCGTCCACAGCTATGTTATGACGCCAAAAACTGAACTCGATGTTTCGGAGAATAAAGGTCGCGTCAGACCATCACTTGCAAGGGGAGAAATATAGACGAGGTTTTTGCAAAGACAAATACAGATAATAATGAACAGGAGCCCAAAGAACAGCGTGGCCGTGCAGGCAGACCGGCTTTGTCAGAGCCTGTTTCCTGTTTTTAAACACTTCCCATACAGTTCTGTACATTTAAACTGTGTTTCTTTAGTGACATAGTGAACACGTCAGACTCTTATCCTCCGTGACATTCATTCAACTTTCATGTCGCAGCTGTTTTTCAACTATGACCAGACTCTGAGAAAAGAGGACCGGCAACATTCAGTGCTGAAATGTTTGAATTTATTGACAGCCATGCTTCTTTCCACCTGGTAAACACAAGTGCACAATTTACATTTCTTTCATCTGTTCTGTGTTTGCTCTCGTCACCGCCTCACATCCTCGTCCCATTTTTAGCTGCAAAGTGTTCGTATGCTAGCTGCAGACTTTGTTTGGTACTGGGTAGGTGATGTAGTGTAGTGCACACATTTCCTGCTGCACAAAATGATGAGAGTAAAGAGACTGAACCAAAATATTCAAGGGTGTAAGAAACAGTGAGCTCAGTGAACAGCTACAAACATTTGTTAGTGCATAGATAAACTACATAACAGGTTTTTCTCAATCAGCATCACCTACATGCAAATAAGGCTTTTCTCCTTTTGTAATAATATTGATTAGCTATTTAAAGAAACTGATCACTCCACGAATAAAGCTTTGCTGTTACTCTCGGTGTGTTTCTAGGAGACTGTCTGCTGGACCAGCCTCAGAAGCAGCTGACACTGCCCGACAACCTGCCCGGCTCCAGCTACAGCCTGCACCGTCAGTGTGAGCTTGCATTTGGCCCCGGCTCCAAACCCTGCCCTTACATGCAGCCCTGCTCCAAGCTGTGGTGCACGGGAAAGGCCCGAGGACAGCTGGTCTGCCAAACTCGACATTTCCCCTGGGCCGATGGCACAAGCTGTGGCAACGGCAAGGTTTGCTACCAGGGGGCTTGCTCTGTGAAGAACAGCACTGAGCACATCAAGGTGAGACGGGGTGTGGAAAGAAAGCAGCATCCCATCCTGCTCCAGCATTTTTGTCACAGACTAGTGAACAGCTTTGATCGTTCTTTTGTCTCAGGTCGATGGTCGGTGGGGGAAGTGGGGTTCATTTGGTGACTGTTCCAGAAGTTGTGGAGGCGGAGTTCAGCTGGCAAGAAGACAGTGCAACAACCCTGTCCCTGAAAACGGAGGCAAATACTGCTACGGCCTTCGTGTCAAGTACCGTTCCTGTAACCTCAGCCCTTGTCCTGACACAGGTACGCTGATCCTCGGACCATTCACCATAAAAATAAACCTTAGCAACCATAACTATTTTTGTCCAGTGATGGCAAGTAATTCAAACAGAAGGTGGCAAAATCCTGCAATAAATCCCCCAAGGAGGGCTCCTTAAGCCTATATCCAAGTATTAGATTAGCATTAGATTAAAATGCAAACATGTGTTCAGTATTTTTAAAATTTTCTTCAGTTTTAGTCAGAAAATTTAAAAACAGTCAGGGAGGTGTATAAATACCTCATAGACTTTGCTTTGTCATTTTCCTGTTAGCTTACTTGCTAACAGTTTTCATAAGCACAGAAACAGCAGCATTAATGGGACTAGCTAGTGCTAACCTGGTACGACAGTTTCTGCTCTGTGTTCGAAGAAATTAAGTCAGCTCAGCATTAAGATTATTTAATTAATGAAAAGTTAGTTGGTTCTTAAGTAAAACGGCACTGCTGCAAGCTAACAGCTGGCTAGCTTAGAGCTCATTCACACAGGCCTAGAGGCTGGTCGAGGACCCTTTCACAACCTCATTTACTCTGGACCTGTTGCTGTCTGTCACCAGGTGGAATCAGTCACACAACCTCCAAACTTTAGTTTCTATAAAACATGCCACGATGTCAGATATTAACCACAGAGCAGCAATGAAACTTGAAAACGTGCTACAAATCGGAAATGGAGAATGTTTGCTTTCAAAGTAAAAGTGCCTTACCACTAAATCCAGCAAAACAGTCAACTTTTAATTTGAAGGCAGATTAAATGTCTGATTTGTATCCCACTCTTCACAGTTTCAGTGCTGCTTAGCCAACAGGTCAACCAATTTTACACAGCAACAGCAGCAAACACCAGCAATGCTAACTGTCCTTTTGTAGTGCGTGGCTGCGACTCCAGCAATCAGTTTTACAGAGGCTGCCAATGACTGCCTCCAACCAGTTGGGGAATAGTCAAAGGAGCTTGCAAAGAAAAGCGTCTGGACTTCTTTAAGTTACTTGAAGACGTTTCACCTCTCATCCGAGAAGCTTCTTCAGTTCTAAGGTCAAATGGTGGAGAGTTCCAGATATAAACCTAGTGGGAGTTTCCCCCCACAGAGGGACAAAAGGACCCCCTGATGATCCTCTAATCGCCTGAGCCAAGGTGGGAAACTGGGCGTGGGTCCCAATCAGCCAGAGTTTCGGGTGTGTTCATTGTGAAACCTGGCCCCACCCTATCATGCGAATTCCTGAGGTCAGAAGGCCCAGGATGTGAGTGGGCGTTAAGGCGTCTGGGAAGGATCTCAAAACTGGATTATAGATGGCAGAGAGTTGGTGTCGTAAACCCCGCCTCTGTTCAAAGATGGTCGCTCACAGTGGACATAGATGCTTCTTTCACTCCTCTTTCAAACCATCTGTCCTCTCTGTCCAAAATGTGAACATTGGCATCCTCGAAAGAGTGACCTTTGACCTTAAGATGCAGATGGACTGCTGAGTCTTGTCCTGTGGAGGTGGCTCTTCTGTGTTGTGCCATGCGCTTGTGAAGTGGCTGTTTGGTCTCTCCAATGTAGAGGTCTGAGCATTCCTCGCTGCACTGTACAGCATACACCACATTGTTATGTCTGTGTTTTGGCGTTTTGTCTTTCGGGTGAACCAGTTTCTGTCTGAGTGTGTTGCTGGGTCTGAAATACACTGGGATGTCATGCTTGGAGAAAACTCTCCTGAGTTTCTCTGATACGCCGGCTACATAGGGGATGACAATGTTGTTGCGTCTGTCCTTCTTATCCTCCCTCGCTGGTGTCTGGTCTTCTTTTCTGTGCCTCTTTGCTGACTTTAAGAACGCCCATTTAGGATAGCCGCAGGTTTTGAGTGCTTCCTTTACATGTGTGTGTTCCTTCTTTTTCCTTCAGGCTTAGAGGGAACATGTTCTGCCCGGTGGTGTAGGGTCCTGATTACTCCAAGTTTGTGTTCCAGAGGGTGATGGGAGTCAAAGAGGAGGTACTGGTCCGTGTGTGTGGGCTTCCGGTAAACTTCGATGTTGAGGTTGCCGTTCTCTTCAATGTGCACAGCGCAGTCCAGGAACACCACCGGGCAGAACATGTTCCCTCTAAGCCTGATGGTTTGAAAGAGGAGTGAAAGAAGCATCTATGTCCACTGTGAGCGACCATCTTTGAACAGAGGCGGGGCTTACGACACCAACTGTCTGCCATCTATAATCCAGTTTTGAGATCCTTCCCAGACGCCTTAACGCCCACTCACATCCTGGGCCATCTGACCTCAGGAAATCACATGATAAGGTGGGGCCAGGTTTCACAATGAACACACCCGAAACTCTGGCTGATTGAGACCCACACCCAGTTTCACACCTTGGCTCAGGCGATTAGAGGATCATCAGGGGTCCTTTTGTCCCTCTGTGGGGGGAAACTCCCACTAGGTTTATATCTGGGACTCTCCACCATTTGACCTTAGAACTGAAGAAGCTTCTCGGATGAGAGGTGAAACGTCTTCAAGTAACTTAAAGAAGTCCAGACGCTTTTCTTTGCAAGCTCCTTTGACTACAATGACCTGGATGACTGAGAACCTTCACAGACATCTAATTTGAGGCTGTTGCTTCATTTCCAGATAAAAGCTTCCGCGAGGAGCAATGCGAGGCCTTCAACGGCCTAAACCTGAACACCAATCGGCTGGGCTCATCTGTGGTTTGGGTTCCCAAATATTCAGGCATCTCTCCCAAGGACAAATGCAAGCTCATCTGCCGTGCCAATGGGACCGGATACTTCTATGTCCTTGCTCCAAAGGTATGCATCTGATTTTCAGCCGTTCCACTCAGGAAACAATTCTTATTGTATCTGTTTCTATCAACTCTTTCTTAACACACTGAAAAACGTGTTCAAGAACGCAAATTATGTTCATTAAATGAAAGATAAGTGATGGCTGTACACAGTACAAAGATCAGCACTGCTAGCTTTCATTATGCTGCAGTTAATTTCAAAATGAAAGTCCTGCCACGCTTGTATCTGTGTAACGAGCTCAGACATGACACCGGCCTTTCAACTATTATGCTTCATAATGAATCTGAACTCCTCAGTGTTTAACACTTCAGAAGTCAGGAGTCAAAACCTGATGGGACACTGAAGCTTTGAGTTAGAAAGGTTGGTGTGTCACTGCTTGGCCTTATTCACAGTTTGGGAGATGATGGTTACATCCATCACTTTTAAAGTGACAGGTGATGTTTTGGTGGCAGCAGAGAATCAATAGAGTGGTGAGAAAGTCAAAGATGGAGAGACAGAATCACTGCACAGCTGTGGCTTCTCAGCAACCTTTTATGAAATCAGCAGAAATACAAGCCAACGTCTCACTGACATGTTGTGGCAATCAGTCTGGGGAAGCTTCTTGGTTTGTAGTGATTTATGGCTCTGTTTTATTTAAAGCAAAGGCTGGTAGCTCTCTCTGATGTGTGTATTCATGCATGATGTGAATGTGGCAGGTTGTGGATGGGACACCCTGTTCCCCGGACACTACGTCTGTGTGCGTTCAGGGAAAATGCATCAAGGCAGGCTGTGACGGCAAGCTGGACTCTAACAGGAAGTTTGATAAGTGTGGTGTATGTGGTGGGGACAACCAAGGCTGCAAGAAGGTCTCAGGATTGTTCACCAAGCCAGTGTAAGTAATCCCCACATACAAATTTTACCTAGTACATTGCTCCATGTGACAGAATGTTTCTAAATTCAGTACATCAGCAAAGTGGAATCAAATCGTAAAGATAAAGTATCGATTTTGATAAAAAGCTTCAAACAAAGATGCAAATGTTACATTTCAACCCATATTTAATCTGAAAGACTCGCTGTACACAAACACAATTCACCTCCTAAAAAAGAAGTTCTGCTATACTTGGCACCCGAAAACAGGAAATGAAAGCTTGTGTTTAGAGAGTAGTTGGCTGAAGATGTACTGGTAAGACTGGTTCTGGTAGAAATGGCACATGGTCTTATTCTGGATTCTGTCATTGTGCTAAGTTTAGTTGTTTGCATTGTGCACTAACACATGGGACCTAATTAGTTTGTATTAATGATATTTTGGCACTTGTAATTTAAAACCACTCGGTTGGACATCATCAGTGTTTGACACCTTTTCATTTGCAGCCATGGCTACAACTTTGTGGTGATGCTGCCCGTTGGGGCGTCCAACATTGACATCCGTCAACGGGGCTACCGAGGAATGGTCAGCGATGAAAACTACTTAGCCGTGAAGAACCGCCACGGGAAGTACCTCCTGAACGGCAACTACGTGGTGTCAGCTGTTGAGCGTGACCTGCTGGTGAAGGGCAGCCTGCTGCGCTACAGCGGTACCTCCACATCTGTGGAGATCCTTCAGGCCACCAGACCCCTGGTGGAGCCTCTGACTGTGGAGGTGCTCTCTGTGGGGAAGATGACTCCTCCCAGAGTACGCTACTCCTTCTACATCGCTAAGGAGAGCAAGGAGGAGAAGACTCTGTGGAAAGAAGAAAAAAGTCATAAATCAAAGAACAGCGTCTTGGCTGATAACAACAAAATTGAGTCTAAGAAGCAGGTGATGGGGAAGAGACCCGTGAGTCACTGGGTGACAGGTGGATGGGATTCGTGCACAGTGACTTGTGGGAGTGGTCTGCAGAAGAGGCTGGTACAGTGCCAGAGTGTGGATGGACGTCCTGCTGTGGACTGTGATGGTGCTGACCGGCCCGTGTCAGTAAGAGCATGCGGGGATCCGTGTCCCGTGTGGGATGTTGGGACTTGGTCTCACTGCTCCAAGTCATGTGGGAGGGGCTTTAAAAGGCGGCTGGTGCGCTGTATTACCGAGAACGGCCTGAATCTGCCCAGAGAGCACTGCTCTGGGAAAAGGAAGCCTCAGGAGCTGGACCTGTGCAATCTGAGGCAATGCTAGAGCTGAGCAGGCGCAGCCTGGGGGGTTACCTTCAGCAGTCAAGTGAACCTTTAGCCCTAATCAGCATGATAATGATTCATTTGCTGTGTCAGGTGACTGTTACTGTGACTGAAGGGGCTACACCAGAGAGGGCCGTCTTCCATGGTCTGAAGGACAGACATTTATTCCCTAAGAGAAAGGAAGGAGACCGCCCCCTCCCAAACTGTCAAACCTGCAGCGGGAGGTTTGACTCGTGGTTTGTCTACCTCTTCCAGGACCGATGACCTGATGCCTGCATATACAAAAGACCTTCTAAGACTTAGAGTTTGCAGCAGAGCTGCTGCATCCTCAAAGACTCCGTTATGCACATAAAGACTTTTAATCGCTGTCGGAAACGTTCAAAAGACTTGTAAACACAGCGCTCACAAACTTCTTGGTATACCTACACAGGGTGAGATCTCAAAGCAAGGAAATGAAAGTTTGTGAGATTCGATCTCAAAAGCATTACTGTGCTGTGATGATGTCTTGCCTGTGTACTGGACTTCTCTCAATACTGAGGAACTGATGAAAATGTGAAACATGGTACTGTATATGTCACATTTAAGGCCTCCTTGATCCATGCAGTTTCTACATGTTCGTTTTCCTTTTAGTTACTGGTGTGTGCGATGGGCTGTTGTCTGATATGGACAAATGAAACACAGAACCCAGCTTTATATGTCTCCAAAAAGAAACAGATCCAGGTCATTAGTGACTCTTTAGGGTTAGCGACGGGTTTAAATAGCACAGAAACTCAGAAAGTGTTAGGGTGACATGGTGGTGTGGTGGATCCTGATTGGTTCAAATCCAGTCTGGTCCTATCTGTGTGGATTTCGGGTGTGTCTCCCGTGTCTGTGCGGTGGACACACAGATTAACTGGCGATTCTAAATTGACCGTGCGCGTGTGTTTGTCTGTCTTTGTACGAGCCCTGTCACAGAGTGAAATTTTGCGTTAAGTTTTCCTTTCACTCTGGATGGCTCACAGGTGACCTGGTGGATGATGAGAGGTTAGCTAAACATCAAAGAATTCCTGAATTAATGACCAAAGTATTAGTAAGTTTCGAGCTGAGCTGAAATTATATTCTATACAGTGAATGTAGTCGGTCAGTATGATGCTGTTTCTAATGTGTGTGTCTTTTGTGCAAAGAGCAACAACACATGTTCAGCTGCTTCTTCTATGTTGCCAAAGACCTGTAAGCTGGCACAAAGCCTTAGCACAGTGAAACAGCTCTCTGCAGAGTGGTTTTCATATCTGTCCTCAACCTGAAGCTGGCTTGGTACTGACAAACCCTGACCTCCAGGAGGCTTTAGATCAGGTAAAAACTTGAAATGGTGGATTGATAAATTCATGAACTACTGTTCACCCCACTCACCTTCAGAAATAGAGTCAAATTCCATTTGTGTTCCTTTAGGTAACCCCTGCATGAATATACAAACTAGGACTAAATACCTGGACCTCCAGGTAACTTTGTGTATCTTTTAAAGTACATATATGTTCTTATACATGAAAGCATACATGGCTGCACGGCTTCTTCACGTATGTAGACACATTCAGTAAAACCTTCAAATCTAAGATTAAAATGATTATTTTACAGGTTTCCTTATTTCTTTAAGATTTAACACATTCAGATTTCAGAAGGTGATGGTCGGCCAAAGTTGACTTTTCTGTACATGCACTCATGTCCTCCCAATTAGTCAGTATTAGCATACACTAAATGTACACCTAATAAAAGGCTATAGTTCTCCTGGTTAAGCAGACAACCCATATGAAAATGTGCCTGTGTTTGTATCGGCCGCAGACCATTTTCTGCAGATTATTCCCGTCGCTTTGTGGCTGCATCCCTCCAGTTACATGGTTTAGGACTAGACACTCCATAAAGCACAAACCACAAGGGACCACAAAAGAAACGATCAGCTGTACCCACTGTACCTTTAAATGTACAATAATGTACTTCACTTTCTAAGTGAATTTAGCATTTTGACTGGTTTACCAGACAAAACTAGTGACGTGAAACCACTGCCTTATGTTTGCCTGCATTTTACAGACCAAACAATAGACGTTTGTAGTTTGCTTCCCTCCTCAGTAAAGCTTCTAAAGATTATGGAAATTAATCCGTTATTGCAAAAAGAAATCATAACTGTCTTGCTATGTTATCACTACGTCTAAACCAGTTATGACAGCAATGTAATTTTGACGTAAACTGGAGCCTAAGAAATGCTTCAGTGACAGACTTTGTGGGAAGAACCATTCAAGCTGCTGCTTCCAGTTGCTCTTCGAGGGATCAGTGAATTTGAACTCAACAGAAAGGTTCAGTGGTAAAAGCAGCAGAAATCCCTCCAAGTCAAAATAAGACCTGAATGCACTGTGAGAATCTCCCGAAAGCACTTTGTGTATGAAAAACAAAACACTTGTGCAACTGCTTAACAACATGGGGCCAAGAATGTGGAATATAACACAAGCATCTTTCGACATGGTGTCCAGTTTAGTTTGCTGTGCAGACAGTCCAAGGTTTCACATTTTAGGTCGCCTGCAGACACTGACAGATGGGCCATGCTGTACATTTATCTGTGGACATGATACATTTGTCTTTAGTCCCCTGGGAAAATTCCTGGGATGAAAATCTAGCAGGATAGATATATTTCTACTGACGAGCCACATCCTCGACTGGACACAGAATGAGTAAGCTCAGAGACGATGGCAGGACAATGGAGCACTAAAACTGCACGCAAAAAATAAGTCAATAATAATATTTGTAATAAATTTATATAGATAAAATATAAATGAGACTCCCAACCAGAGAATTTAAAAAGAACAGAGCATTAAAAGTAAAATGCCAGCAGCAGAAATAGTCAAAGAAAACCTCAGTAGATACAAACTGCAGTTTTTAATTGTTGTTTAAAAGTTATCCAAACTTAGCTGTGTGAGAAATCACTCTCTTTAAATCACGAATTAACTCTGATTAACCACAATGTGTCAGGTTGGTAAAACCACAGCGTGAGCCATTACCCATGATGGGAGAAACCCTGGACCAGTGATCAACCTTCCCAGCAGTGGCCAGCTCACCAAAGTTAAGAGTGTGTCAGTGAGTCACACAGCAGGTCACAAAAGACCTCAGAACAACATTAAAGAACTCAGTTAGCTCGGAGGTCATGATCCAACCATATGAAAGAGGCAAAGGAGAGTTCAAGGAGAAAACCTCTGCAGACCAAAAAGAACATGTAGGATGGTCTCACATTGTCCACAAACATCTCGATGAGCCCCAAGTGTGGACTGGTGAGACAAAAACTTTTTGGAAAGTTCAAGTCTCAGTATTTGGTGTCAAACTAACACAGCCTTTGATAAAAGGAAAAGTCTTGGTGTTGGGAGTGTGTCTGGTCTGCTTTGCCAACACTGATGGAATCAGGAAATCTGCTGAAATCCTGAAGGCGACTGTCCGGCTGTCAGATGGTCCCTCGAAGTCCACTTGAGCCAAAATGACCTGAAACGCAGGACGTTAGTGTCTGGACCTGAATCCAGCTGAGATGCTGTGGCATGACCTTAAACAGGATGTAAATTCTCCAGTGTAGCTGAATTAAAACAATTCGGAAAGAACTGACGAGTGGGCCAAAATCCCTCCACAACAACGTCAAACACTCGTTGTTAGTTTGTGCAAACACTTGATTGCAGCCAAGTGTGGCCCAACCAATATTTAGGTTTTTACTTTTTCACCAGAGGCCAGGCGGCTTTTGTCCCTGTTGTCTCGTAATAAATCAAATCATTATTTAAACTGCATTTTCTATTTACGGTCATCTTTGTCTGCTATTAAATGTGTTTAATAATATAACACAACATGTGACAAACATGCAACAGGAAGGGAACGATTTTTTTGTTGTTGTTTTTGCTCATTTATTATATCTGCCTACATTCATAACACAACATTTTGGACCGTTTCCTCCAGTGTTACATTTTATTCTTTGTGGTTTACAAAAAGAAAAATGTGTTTTCCTGATGAAGCTTATGGAAACAAACGGATCACATGTATCACCAAGCAGCTCCTGTTGTTTTTCCTCCCTGGTGTAGCGTTAACATGTGTTGTTGAACAGAGAGTTGATCCACGGCGTGCTGGTATGTCTGTACTCGCCATTATCCTCGCAATATTCACCAGACCACTAGCAAACCATTTACGGGTGGTTATGGTTTCCCTTTCACATTAATTCCTTACATGCATTTTGGCAGTTCTTCTATTACAAATTGAAATGTCTGCATGTTAAACGTGTGAAAATTCCAATCAAATACGTAGATGCTAAGACGTTAACCCTCTGGCGTCTGATTGGTGGTTAGTAATGACCCCAGCTCCAACCCAAATCCCAACCTGAGACAATGAGGTTCATTTTATTACACTGGTCTCACAGGTCTGTCCAATCAGATAAGGAGGAAAATAATAACCTTAACTGACTCACATCAAAGACTGTTCACGTCTTTCTTCCAAAACTGGCTGTTTTGTCTTCAAATTAAATATTTAAAGTATAAGATTAGTCTGAAGTGGGGTTCAGCTGTTGCTCTACTTTGAATCATAAATTCATGCATGATGATCAAATGTTGGGTTTATTGGAAGTTTGCATTGATCGACTCTGTCCTTTAACAGAAACCTTTTTTGTGTTTGTTTAGAGGGACCAGTTACACCATCTAAAAGGTGGTGATGCTATTTTTATTATTCATGCACATATAATATTGTTTTAACTGTTGTCCCTTGTATTGTATACTATGTATACATTCATCTAGCTGAATACAATAAAGTATTGAGATATTCAGATATTCCACATTCACATGTTGTTGGCTGGATGTTTGGTGAAGCGCTCCTGTTGGTATCTGTTACATCATATTTCTGCTGTGCCAAGCAGTCTTCCACCACACGAGACAGTCTTGATACTTAAGCCCTTCCTCAACTGAAGCATGACTACAGATAAAAACACATTCATTCATCTACTTTGGTATTCTGCTGATTTAAGCTCCCTTGTCTCGACTGTGCTGTAATAACACACCGGCCTGGCGAGCGAGCCTGACGCATTGTTGGGCAGACACCATCATTCCAATCATCTAAGGACTTATTAGCCATAATATTTAACATTTTTTAGAAGGTGTGGTTAGCTGAAGCAGGCTGTCACAGGGAATCACACACAGGTGTGTGCATTTCATTTCTACCTAGAATCAGGTCGATGTGTCTCCTTGTGGCAATATTTAAGAGAAATGGACACTTAACCAGGTACTGGACTCAGTGACAGCACAAGTTCATACAAAGAAAAACGATCGTCCTAACACACGTGTGCTAAACACTCAGCTGCTCTCCTGTGTAGGGTCCACAGCACATGTGCATTTGTGTGTCCCACCCACAACTTGCTGCTTACATAATAAACTTGGCATTGTGATTACCTAACACAAATAAAAGTCCTGTTTTAGGCACTGAGAAAAATGTACTAATGTGACGCTTTCATCCTTTTTAAACTGACCATGTTTCCAGCTGTGGGTAAAATATCCCACTGCAGTCCTTTTGGCCCACAGGGTATTTATCTCTTTTGTCAATTAGATTTTTGGTTGCAACCTCATAAGTGAACACTGGAAAGAGCGAGCAGCTAGCTGTGGTCCTTTGTTTAGGTCTCTCAACAGTAATGACGTGTTTACGGGGTCAGATTCACCCTAAAACATCGCGCTCTGATTATGATGCTAAGGTCAAAGTCAGGCTCACTTGTAGTGAGCCTCAGAGCCACACCTGGAGGAGGTCAGGTGTGTGCATATGTCAAGGAAACACTCGACTTTAGCACAAAGTTTCCCTCTTCTTAAAGAGACATTTGTTGTAAACCACTTCTAAATATAGCATCCAGTACCCAGGTAATCCTGTCTGGCTTTATCATCGTGTTTGGGTTTCATTTTTTTATCCATCCATTTTCCTAATGCGTAGGTTTGCCCTGGACTTGGTGGTGCTCCAGGACGTTGCCATTGCAGACCCTACACCAGGGGTGGGGACTCTCAGTCCACGAGGGTCGGTGTCCCTGCAGGTTTTAGATCTCACCTTGGGTCAACACACCTGAATCACATGATTAGTTCATTACCAGGAATCTGGAGAACTTCAGGACATGTTGAGGAGCTAATTTAGCCGTTTAAATCAGCTGCGTTGGTTCGAGGACACATCTAAAACCTGCAGGACACCGGCCCTCGTGGACTGAGATTGCCCACCCCTGCCCTACACCCTCCTGTGGCAGGTGTGGGAAATGGAGATGCTTACTGAGCCTTCTCGTTTCCTCTCTCCTTCTGAGGGTAGCATCTACCTCCCAGTCTGAAATGCATTAGCTTCATTTGGATGCCTGAAGTTCACGATCAGCATGTCAGTCTGTAAAGGACGAAAGCAGGCATTGTTCAGCCAAAAGTCCTTCCTCTGTAAATGTGCAGCTAAACCAAATATGTTACTGATATGCTTCAAACTCCTCTAGATCTCCATGGGTAAAACTGTGAGCCAGTAAACCAGATGTTCTTTCTCGTTTTGCTTTTATAGATAAGATGTGATGAAGAGTGTTCAGTCTGTGCCAGAGCATCGTCTGAGATCAGTTCCCTAAAGGTTGACTTGTAAAGTTGCACAAGGCCACATGACTATCTACTGTTGGCCTGAATCACACCCAAGTCAAATATGTGGATTTGCAAAGATCAAACTAGATGCACTTCACCCACAGCTCAGTTCTTGAGAAGAAAACAAACTGTAGTGAGATTATAATATATTACTAATGTGTTTTACTTTGGGCGCAGAGCGTTGCAGACAGGCTGGGTTGGTGAGCGTGGCCGTCCGTGTGCAGACTGAATGTTACGTCTTGGAACTTCTGCTTGGGCGATAAAAAGAATCTGCAGGATGGGGAGATTACGTTACCCGATGATGTGAGTGGATTGGTTGAACCAGCAATAAAGTTTGATGTAATTTAGGTTTAGTTTCTCTTGAAAAGCCTGCATACCTACCTGTTGGAACAGCACTGAATACCGTCGGACAACTGCAGAGCCCAGCAATGGTTGTCTCGGCATTCCTGTCTGACACCATTCATATTAACTGTAGTAATTAGATTAATATTAAAATATTAATGAGTGAAACACAATCGTCTGTGCGCTCAGGTTACACTGTTGCTGTGAGTCTGACTGTGAGGCCGTGCAGTCACAGAGGCAGCATGCCCATCACTCATTAGCTTGTAGAAGCATCTTTACAGGTAATAACTTGGAGTTGACTTGCATGACTGTGGCCCACTCTTCTTTGCAGTGTTGCTTCTTTGCAGTTTGTTGGCTTTCACTTCTGCAAAGCTCTCTTAAGATCCCACTAAAGCATTTCAGTCAGGTGAGACTGGACTGTCAGACTGTGTTGGCCAAGCTTTAGATGTTGCACATATGGCTTCAAATGTGACTCTAGATGCATGCAAAGATGCATGGGCAACTCAATGATTTTAAGATAATCGAGTCCTGTGGCTGCAAAATGGCCCAAATCATCATCCTCCCATCACTGTTCTGAGCAGCTGTGTGATGAAGGCCAAACATCTCTGCAAATATCTAAACACAAATACCTGCTGAGATTATTTAAAGCAGAACACCAAATTTGTTTCTTTTGGTTGTATTACTCACATAGTTTAACATTATCACATCATAAAATACACAAAAAGCTTCTCTGCACTTTACAGTTGTGCACAGTTGTTTTTTAACACAAAAAACACTGAATGCAGTTTATAATTATTACGGGTGAAAAAGACCAAGCTGCGTTGCAGCACCCTTAGCAGCAAAACTGCAATCAAGCATTTGCAATAACTGGCACTGAGTCTTTTACAGCACGGTGGAGGAATTTTGGCTCATTCGTCTTTGCAGAATTGTTGTAATTCAGCCACATTGGAGGGTTTTCAAGCATGAACCTTTTAAGGTCAAGCTACAGCATTTTAATCAGATTCAGGTCAGGACTACGCCACTCCACAGTCTTCAGTCGGTTTTTCTGTCCCAGGTGGACTGGCTGGTGTGTTTGGGACCATTATCCTGCTGCAGGGACCAAGTGTGCTTGAACCAAGAATATTTTTCTTTGGGATCATCAAGATGTTTTGAGACAAGCCTTTGTGTTCTTTTCAGTCAACAGTGGTTTTCTCCCATGGATGCCGATCTCTTTCTTTTTGTTGAATCCTGGACTCTGGATTGACTGACTGATGGCTCTCACTGTGGTTCACTGGTCACCAAGCCTTAGAAGTGGCTTTGTAAGCCTTTCTAGACTGATAGATGTCACTGGCCTTGTTTCTCGGGTGTTTCTTTAGATCGCCACGTGATGTGCTGCTCTTTCAGATCTTTAGTCGGTTTTTAAGTCATTTCTTGATTGGACTGCTCTGCTAGTCGTCAGGCCCGAGTGTATTTAGTGAATTCAGCTTTCAAACGTGTGGTTAACCACAGTTAGTTCATGATTTAATAAGAGGGGCTTTTTCACACAGGGCCAGTTAGGTTTGGATAACCTTTGTCTCTTAATCAATGAAATCATCTTTTAAAAACGTTTTCTATTTTCTACTTACTCAGTCTTTCTTTTCCTAATATTACAATTAGTTGGATGCTCTGAAACATGTAAGTGTGACAAATCAGGAACGGTCAGACATTTTTTCACAACACTGCACACACAGAGCTGCAAAATAAACCGCATCTCAGAATCCAAAAGAAAAGATCGTGAGCTCCCTGAACTCTAACTTCTGGGCCAATGACCCAGGACTGTGACAGCTGGCCACTCTTGGAAAGACTGGCATTGTGTTAATGCACACACGAATGTTCAAGACTGGCAAACCGTCAGAACATCTGCTTACATAGAGGTGTTCAGACCTGCTCAAGTGCACTTGGATGCTATTTACCCTCACGATTCCTACGGCAGCAGTAATGGTGCGTGTAGTTTTTCCCAGACTGCACAGAGTCCTGTGAACTTGCTTTTTCAGAACAATAAACTTGCATTCTGTGTCGTGGCCTGCAGACATTATATTCAGGTCAAATGCAGAAGTTGGACAGTGTAGATGTCGGGGGGCGGATTTTATTCTGCCGGTGAGTTCAAGTTCTTAATTGCTAGTTTGAAGTTTTCTTTGACACAGTGACGTATGTTTATGTTCATACATCATCGTTACATTAATCAGAGTAAAGCAGACAACAGACTGAGACATGCCTGTATAAACTGGGCCTTTTTTACTCACCACCAATCAAGCACACAACATATTTTAAAAGATTTCCCCCCCCCAGTTTCACCGTTACACTGGGGGAAGTGCAAAAATAATGAATTTTAATAAACATTTTAATTCATTTTTAGGCTATTTATTTATTTATTTGCCATTTTCTGAATGTTAAATACAGGTTCATGGAGCTGAACAGCATTTAGAACATAATGATGGGATGCGACAGGGTCCAGCATAATACAAAGAGCCGTGATTCATGCAAGTGGTTTGAATTAGCATTAATAATAAAAACAACTGCTGTACAAGCTGGCCGAGTTTACCACGAGGGACTGGGAATACATTCCTGTGTGACACTGCAATAACATAATTTCTAATTTGAGTGTGTATGTGGAAATTAGATCAGCCATTACTCTTCCGCTCCACTGGCTGACACAGCTCCGCCCTTTTCATCACCTCGTATCACCCTGTGCTTAAAAATAAAGGAGTGCTGTGTGAGTTCTTAGCCACTTTAATGGACCCGGCTGTAGCATCCTGAATGTCTCAGGATCCTATTGAATGTCAGCTTAAGTCCAGTGTATTTAGAAAATCTCCCTCTTGGAGCTCATCTTAAGGAGTTTTACCTCACAGTGGGCCGCTGCTGCAGAGAAGTGTGAAGAGAACTCTTGTCCGGAAATCACATTATCTGCTTTACACAACAACACAGCAGTTGACGCAGGCCTCAGCCAAGAATCAGGCGGGTTTTGATTGAACTTCCCCCTCCTCTTCTCAAAATGAAGGCCTGTCCATCTATTCAGGCCCCACTCACGTGGCTAATGAGCATGAGGGGCTGATGTTTCCCAGTTCATGGGAACCTGTGAGGCTTTAAGTTGCCCTTTCTTTACATTGACTGAACCACAACATCAGAATGACCAGCGTTACAGAATGAAATGCATGTGGAGTGCTGTAAACAGCTGGCTGTGAAGTTCCTTTGCTGAGCCAAGGCATCAAAGGAGTGCATGCAGAGCACCTTTGATTTCACAGAGTCTTTGTACACTCACTCAATCACTGACATGTAATAACCCAGGCTCAGTTCTTCAGTCATAAGAAAGTCATAAAACCCATATGAGACAATCTGTAGTGGTTCCAGATAAATTTTCCAACAACACAACGACCATCTTTATGCTACATTGCAATGTTAGAAATAAATGTCCTAATCTTAAGAGTCTGGAATCCAAGCTGGTTCCATAATAGAAGAACCAGCTGAAGGAACCAGAGTGCCAAACATTGTCCCTGTTTCTAGTCCCAGTTAGTTCTCTTGCTTCAGCTGAAAGGGAACTATAGAGCAACGTGATATTAATGAATTTCAGTAGACCAGCCTATAAGTAATTAATGCACAAACACGCTTGAACTTAAAAACTATGCTTTTGGGAAAAAAAGGTTGAACACCGTCACTGTCACAGCTCTGTTGTCTGGCCTAAGTTCCTCCCTGTTCAACTATGTGTCTCAATAACTGCAAATTTACTATGGATAATAACAAGTGGCTTGCATAAGCACCCATTACAGTTTTAATGTTGCCACAAAAGACGCACTTTGGGCACTGTGGCAAAAACTACAGAGACTAATGGTTGTTTGGTTTTTAACACCAGGGTGGATCAGATCTGATTAATAATAACGATAAAACCAAGGAGCTGCTGGTAGACCTCCACAGGCACAAACTGTCACGGTCTGGCTGGGGCAGACCGTATGTGTTGCAGAGGAGGACTCAAACGCAGACCAAAACGTAGTGTGGATAAACAAAACAAGCCGTTTATTGAGGCTAGCAACGAGGGTAAAAATAATCGGGCATCGGTGAAAACTAAACAATAACCTAAACTGGGTGAACCAATAACAAAACATGAAAAACCTTAACCATAGTGAACTGACATGGGTACCTGGAGATGAGACATGGATGAGCAGACGACCTGACAACAAATGACTGAAAGCACACGGACTAAATACACACAGGATGATGAGGGAAGTGGGAACACATGGGGAAACAGCTGGCACACATGAACATAATGACGTCACAGTGGGAGAGTAAAACTGAACATGATGAACACAGAACACCAGACCTCTTCACAATAAAACAGGAAACATAATGAGACATAGACATGACAACCCGAACTTGACAACGTAAGACACAGACATGAAACGCATGAAGAGCAGGGGAGACTTAACATGGGTTGGAAACACGAGGGGGAACTAATAAGCAAATGAACATAGGAGGCCTAATGAGCTTAACATACTACAAACATCAAGATGAACTAAAACTCAAAACACTGGGTCCTAAGACCCAGGATCGTGACACAAACATCCTCCACTGCAACCACTGAACATCCAAGATATGGACATCGAGGCTGTGGACAGCTACAGGTACCTTTCTGTTCATCTGAACAACAAACTGGACTGGACTCATAACTCAGACGCCCTCTACAGGAAAGGGCAGAGCAGGCTGTACCTGCTGCAGATACTCAGGTCTTCAGGAGTGGAGGGCCCACTCCTGAAGACCTTCTATGACTCTGTGGTGGCCTCAGCCATCTTTTACGGTGTGGTCTGCTGGGGCGGCAGCACCTCTGCTGGGGACAAGAACAGACTGAACAGGCTGATCTGCAGGCCCAGCTCTGTTCTGCCCTCTGGACCCAGTGGAGGTGGTGAGTGACAGGAGAACGGTGGCTAAGCTGTCATCCCTGTTGGACAACATCTCCCACCCCATGCAGCAGACTGTGACAGCACTGAGCAGCTCCTTCAGTGGCTGCAGCACCCACGGTGTGGGACGGAGAGATTTCACAGGTCTTTCCTCCCCACGGCTGTCAGACTCCACAACAAAGCCTCCAACTGATCAAACACATCCACACATGTGCAATAAGACTAAGTGCAAAACCCTCTGACAAAGTTGTATTTTTACTCAGTTGTATACAGCATTTGTATTCTATTTTTATCCTATTGTATATTTTATTCTCTACTGTACATAGTTGTGTACAGTATTTATTCTTATTGTATTCTAATTTTTGCTTCATAACTTTTGCACTGTCCACTTCCTGCTGTGACAAAACAAATTTCCCACGTGTGGGACTAATAAAGGTTATCTTATCTTATCTTATTATCAAAACATGCTAAAGAAGTATAATTTAGTAGAGTCAGAAACTTAAAGATTTTAAATTTCAGATATACACTACCAGTTGGGATGGCTGTAGCTCAGGCAGTAGAGCAGGTCGTCTACTGATCGGAAGGTTGGTTGTTTGATTCCTGGCTTCCCCAAGTCTGCATGCCGAATATCCTTGGGTAAGATATTAACCCCAAATTAATATCTAATTAATTTGTAACAAGTACATGTACTTGTTACAAGTACAGTACTTAGTGCGTGTTACTGCCCATCTCTGGTGATAGGCGGCTCAGTGGTCGTAGTGAGCAAGTCTCAGTTTCAGCTGTGAGGAGAAGACTTCAAGCTGCAGGTTTGACAGGACGAGCTGCAGCAAGAAAGAAGACGTCAGAATAAGATAAAAAGAGGCTCGTCTGGGCCATGAAACATTGGACTACTGAAGACTGGAAGAAGGTTTTATGGACTGATGAATAGTTACTTCAGTTTCACGATTTACAACCTGAGTAGGTGATAAAGTGATAGATCTTTCAGCCCAATTCTACTTTTTCTACATAATCCATCATACAAAATGTAATCAAATGGAAAAGTCTCTTTTTAAAACTTGTTTTATCAGTTTTAATATTTTAACTTTATGCATCAAGCAAAGATTTAATTATCTGCAACATTCTCTGACTGGAAGAAATTAGTTTAACATTTAAACCTATTTCCTGCACATTCCAGCACATAAAATAAAATATTTTGTGTGTTTACACTCAGTCTTTCAAATAGATGCAAGTAAAACACAGCAGAAAATAAATAAAGTCAAAGACTCAGCGGTCCTGTTGCTCTATTTTCACCTGTAAAGCAGGAGTGGGGCAGGCGGAGGTTTACCCTGGTGCAGGTGTGCCGCGGTCAGTGGAAGAATCCGTGAGTTTCTCTGTGAGTTTCCCATTACGTCGTAGCTACTCGGTGCTTGTTGGAAGTTTAGGGGTTTTTTCGATGTAAAAAGAAGTTTTCTTCCCACGCACAGCGGACACTAATGTTTTTGTCACTTTTTATGGAATCAAACTCAAAGTAAGGTCAGTACTTCCACGCTTTAAACGCTGCACGCTCATACTCTCTCTGCACTCGATATGTGATCCATTGTTGATCTGCACACAGCTGTTGTCACTAACGTCGCACTCGCTTACGTCACTGTCATGAGACATTCTCGCAAAAAAATCACGGTTTTAGTAACGCAGTAACGCAGCGTTCCTACGGGAAAGTAACAGTAATCTAATGACCGATTTTGCAATAGTAATCCCTTACTTTACTCGTTACTTGAAAAAGTAATCGGATTACAACGCGTTACTGCCCATCTCTGTCCACGACATGTGAAGACTCCTTGTTTATGTGAACTTGAATCTGTCACCACTGCAGTTTATTTCTGTGATATGATGTTGCTGTAGTAAAAGCTGTGCTCACCAACTGATGTGCTGAGAGGCACAAACACAGAGACAGTCAGCTGTCAGAGGCTTAAGGAGGCCGGCAGCATCCAAAGGTGAGGAATGTTTCACTCATGGTTTAATTTGCAGATCTTTGAAGCCTGTGATATACCGCCTATTGAAAAAATGAACTGGTCACATTTAAAACTGAAATATTAATTAACGACATCTTCAGCATCATTCCTGCCACGCTGTCAAGACCTGAACCTAAATCAGGTTGCTGGTCACATGGTGGATATTACAGGGTTAATAATTTGTGATGGTTATGATTAACGTCTTGTGAGAGGTCAGTTGTGTCCGAGTAAATGATGTTTGGGCTTTCCTGATTTCGGGGACTTCTGCCTGGTTGTTGTTTTCATGAACACGTCTCAGGTTAACTGCAGTTTATTTACAGTGTGCGATGATCAGACCTTACACGGCGGTGACGATCCCAGGCTCCCACACAGACACGCGTGGCTCTCCGACAGTTTCCGAAAACTAGAAGGCAAGAATCTAGGTGAGGTCCCGGCATTGCACAAAACCCAGCGCACCGTACACACACACACAGACAGAGAGAAATGGCAGGTCCACACAGTGACCACTGTTTTTCCCCACCGAAGGTTTCAAGCATGCATTTCCATGCTGTGGGAATGATTTGATGCTTGGTGCTTTCAGGAGCTTTCAAGATAATGTGTTATTCTGACGAATGGAAGTCTGCAAAGTGCAGCACATGTGAGGTTAGTCCTATAGTGCACTTACCAAGCTAATGACCAGTCACTAACATATGTTCTTTTCCAATACAGTGTCTACACTTCTTACACACACACACACACACACACACACACACACACACACACACACACACACACACGCACAGAGTGTGTGTGTCTCAGCTGTCCAGAGAACAAATGATCCTTCTTCTTTTTTCCCAGAACACAGAATCAGGTCCGATACAGAGGCCGGTGCTTAAAAACAAGACAGCACACCTATATATACAAGCTATATGATATATTTGTAGACACAGACGACCTTTTGAACTGACAAAAAAATTAGTATACCATATCATTCATCTTACTTTATCATCTCTTTAGATCATGTCTTCAGAGTTCCAGAGGACAGCTAAAGATCAACACTTGGAATCAACTCCAGATCTTCAATCTGCTTGATTTGTCTTAAAATAATGTGGAAGTGCAGATGGCTGCCACTCCCTGAGCCTGGCTCTGCTGGAGGTTGTTTGCTGTTAAAAGGGTTTTTGAAGAACAGGACCAGGTCTGGCACCACTCACAGCTGAGTCTTCAACTTTTGGGACATGAAAACAGCAACAAATTGTCAATAAAAACGAGTCTTTGCCATCTTATTACAGCAGCTATTGGTTTGCAGCTGAATTGATTAAGTTTGTCAAAATGTGACAATAAACTGTGATAAACAACTTCAGTTGCTGTTGCAGACATGTTGTTGTCTACATACACAGAAATTCCCATTGGCTTCTTATATTGAGCCAGAACCTCATATTCTTAAAACAGACTTTCTTCCATAAATAGTAACATAGTTGCACAGCTGCAGGATGACGCAGGGATCTTCAAACCTTTGCCCACCTGTCTGAGAATACCTGTCTAGTGTTGGACACTGTTTGTCTCTGTAGATATATGAAGCACGGACGATGCGGAAGTGCTTTAAACCTGCATTGCATCTGGCAATAGCTGTGGTTGACCTCTGGTTCTGTAGATGGGAAAGCTGCTTTCTGTCCTGACCTCTGTCAATAATTTCCTGCTTAGTTTCTGGGCTTGGTCCCTCGTTTTGAACGCAAACTAAAGTCTGTGTGTAAATATCGGTCCTTCCCTTTATCTGTGGGATTATCTGTGGTATGAAGCAACATGCTCACTGGCTCATTAGTAATTAGTTAATAAGCGTGTAGTTTCACAGTCAGACCCAACCCAACTTATCACATCTGTTTTTTAACCTAGATTGTGAGAAAAGCAGCTCTCAAGAACCCATCTGTTATACTGTTTGTCATTTCATCTTGAAGAAGAACAGCTCACCAACGAGCTATGAGGAACTTACTGAGGAACACCCATTTGTGGGTTTCATTTGTAAAGCCGTAGTTCTTTCTTACTGTACGTAGTCCTGCACGTGTCTTTTTACCTTAAAGGTGTAACCTATGGGCTCACAGAAGCTCACAGTTAATGATTGCTTTCTCACACACCTGAAGCTGTTCTTTGAATGACTCGGACGTTCTGCCTGTAACGATGTTTGAAAGTTTGCTGTGATCGATCCCTGCTTATTAGCACTGTTTGGATACAGGACAGCTCACATCTGACTCA
This sequence comes from Astatotilapia calliptera, assembly GCF_964374335.1. Lineage (NCBI taxonomy): Eukaryota > Metazoa > Chordata > Actinopteri > Cichliformes > Cichlidae > Astatotilapia > Astatotilapia calliptera. Next base: position 40,487,379 of record NC_137435.1, on the reverse strand, counting down.
GCACAAACAGCTTCAGCTGAATTCACTGGCGCCTGCTTCGTACCGCTTCGGGTTACACAGAAGCCCTTCCTCTAAAGGAAGCGAGAGCGTGGCTTGAATCCATCAATCTGAAGGATGCGAGCTGTGACTGTGGGGTTCACGGTGAAGACTTCAGCCACAAGAATGTTTTGGTCTCGTTTGTTCGCTTGTTTCAGAGTGAAGCACTGAAGGGCTGAAGTAGAGCCGAGAGCACAGCCACATGTGTGAGTTCAGCATTGTGTGTTTTTAATGAAACCTTTACAGGATGCATTCAGCAGCACTTATTTACAATGAATGTATTTATATTCGTGTTTTTCAACATAGTTAAAACAAACTCTTGATCCTGTTTAACCAGTTTGCACAAATAAAGATGATGATCCAGAAATGCTCATCTTTTCAGATCCTTCACTCAAACTATTTTCAGATGTAATGTTTTTCTGTGGAAAAGCATGTACAGTGTCGGCCCTGAAATCTGTCCAGCAGTCTTTGAAATCAGACGTGCTGAAACTTTTGACCAACTTCAATCGCTTATCAAACACAACACCAGTTTTCGAGTTGTGTTAAATGTTCAACAAAAGGCTTTTCATGATCTTCAAAGGCTATTTAATAGGATGGACAATTAGTTAACTGTCTATTAATCACTTGTCATCTCCAAAGCAGGTTCTGCGTATTGGTGCCTCATTCTTATTTTAGTTCTAATAAATGCAGGAGTGCATATACTTTATTGATCTGTCAGATAATTGCAGTGAGACGCTCCATCCCAGCAAAAACGGATGAAACACTGTTATTTTCCTGTTATCTCAAACCACACAAACAAAATAACATTAGAACATTTTTGTCCACAACATCGGTGGTGATTCAGCACAGCTCTGATTATGAACCTATCATCAAACACAGCCGTCCAATGTCTACATTTATATATAACTTTATTATTTTGGTTTGTTTCCTTTGCTTTGAATTGATAAAAAAGGTATCGTGAAAGAATTGCAGAGCGACACGTAGCATGTCATCATGTCACCGCAAAAAGTTCCATTTGGAAATATCTATGAAATACCAAGTATATGTCTGTAATAGGCCAACAGTCAGTAGTTAGTTAACATCACAATGTTTTAGACAGTGATGCAAATAAAGAGTCCATCAAAAAGCTGCCAAGCCCGAGGGGGCCCGAGGGGCTGGCCAGGGCACTCTGGCACACCTGCAACTGGTGCAAAATGCTGCGGCACGCTTTTTAACTGGTAAAAGAAAATTTGAGCATGTTACTCCTGTTCTGCCCTCCTTGCACTGGTTTCCAATTGAATTTAGGATCTATTTTGAAATCCTTTTACTGGTTTTTAAATCCTTAAATGGTCTGGCAACTGTAAATTTGCCCTACGCCCCCTCGTTCTCTCCGGTCAGCTGAGCTTGCTCTCAGTCCCTAAATCACAGCTGAACTTCACACTAAGCCGTCTACATCAGTGGTGCTCTTTAAATCCAGGTAAAAAGCTCAGTTTTTATTCACTGGCCTTTCACTCAGTGGGTATTTTATTGTTATTTATTTATTGTATTTATTATTCCCATTGCTGATATTTCTGCTGTGCGGCACTTTGGCCACGTGTTGTTTGTAAAGAGTTACATAAATAAATTTAATGAGTAAATTCAAACAAAAAGCTTTTCAGCCCCGGAGATTTCTGCTTGATGTAACGATGAAGATGATGTCCTTATTGTTTTGACATGTCCAGATCCAATGTCCAGACAAATCATTCAAATAGCGCTAATTATTAATCTAATAAAATAATAGAATTTTTCTCTACTTTACTGCTTGGATGTGCTGCGTCACACAGCATGTGGTGACATCTGGCTCACATTCTGTGGTTAGTGTTGAGGCCCAGTAGACAGCTCGTTATCCTGGGACAACTGTCAGCCGGGATCTCCACACCCCAGAGTTATGAAAAACAAAAGATGCAGTTTTCCTACCGTACTATAAATATGCTGATCGCTGCTCTTAAAATGGGCATTTTAATTGGGTTAAAACTGTTGCATTTAATCGAACTGCTTTTTTTTTCTTATTCTCACTGGGTCAGGTTTAAGCTTTGTTTCAAACTTGTTGTCATTGCTTATAACAGCACACAATAGTGCATATTGTTTTGTGTACTGTATATATTGTATATTAGTATGTAGCACAAGTACAGTTGTCCTGTGTTGGGTGAGACTTGGTACTTTAATCTTTTATTTAATACCAGACTTAATATGTGAAGGCTGAAGAAGAAAACACATGTAACTGTTCAAACACTGTCGCTTTCATATGTTTTACACTCAGCTGCTTTCCTAATCGCAAGTGACAGCTGGCAACTGCTGCCAGCGTCTCACACTGACACACACAATTAAGACTGTGTAACTCAGTGTTAGCAGAAACAACATGCACACAATCTAACACCACATCTGAGTGACATAAGGAGGCATTAGTCTCTCACTTCTTCCCCTTTGTTGTTCCCCTCAAAGAAAAAAAATGGTAAGGTCTAAATTGGGGTTTTTCCAGTGCCTACATAGATTTACGTTGCCATGGAGATGTTACAAAATAAGGGCTGGGTTAGTTACCCTCTCCTCCAATGTTTCAACAATCATCTGGGCTGTAACGAAAAGCAGAGAGCAAAGAGAGAAACGAGTGTCACCGGCTCTTTGTAGTGTCTGTCATCCTAGCCGGAGCATTTTCACGACTGTAACAACAGTTTAACAAACGTGTTTGCACCCTGACATGTGCACAGATCACGTGACTTGATGAATTTAACAAGGTTTTCCAAAGCAGACAGCACAGATTGTGCTAAAGCTGTATACTCAGAAGTGACAAACTGAATGCTCCACCAGCCAGAAAAGGTCAAGTTAATGAAAAACAGAGCAGCACCTTTGAGATCCAGCCTGCTGTCCCACTCAAGACACCAACAACGACTAATTCACTTCCACTCTGAGACCTTGCACATTTTAAATGCTTGCTTGCCTCTCAAAACAAAACTGTCTTTTGTGATGTGAAGGAGACGGGACCGATGGATGGCTAGAATCTGCCGAAGCTGCCAGCGGGCATTGATCCTGCGGAGCGGCCTCTGCTCCACGCTGGCTGACGGCCAGACAGAAACAAACTGTGCAGAGGGAAAAGTTGCAATGAAGAAAAAAGGAGAAATTAGGAAAAACAACAACAAGAGGAGACGACAGTGGAGACATTCCCCAGCTGCTATGCTCTAAGTCGCATATCGCGCTTCACTGAGACAGCATGAGTTTAATCATAACACGCTGTGTTTGCTTAACAAGTTTACACTAGAGCAGTTCACCTCAGCCCACGCTGATGAGTCTTTCTGAGGGGAGGCAACGTTCCACAGTGACTCAGTCAGCCAGAGAACAAGCAATCTGCAGGACATGCAACACACGTGCAAATACACACAGACACACACAGAATAACAGTAAATTCATGCTTTTGTTCACTCCTGGAACTCAAGGCACGGGAAACTGCAGTTCCTGTAATGGCCTCTTGGCGACTCAGTCCTCAGAGACTCCCATTAATCAGGATATTTGTAGCAAGGTACAAAAAACAAAATCAGCTAAACAAGTCCCAAGAAACACCAGCCGGGAACATCTGGCTGTGATCTTTGCGGGAACCCTTACAACACGAGTTTTGAATTTTTAGCAAACAGCCCATTCTAGCTCAAATAACATTAGCAGATTTTATCAGCTGTCACTGGCAGTGTTGGGAAGGTTACTTTTCAAATGTATTCCACTACAGATTACAGATTACATGCCCCAAAATGTATTTTGTAACATTTTCCGTTACGTTACACAACGACAGTAACGTATTCTGAATACTTTGGATTACTTAATATATTATCATGCTTTTTACAACTACATGAATGTACTATTGCTGTGTGATTTATTACTGTTACTGCAGGTTACTCTCCACATCTTGATATAAATGAGTAACAGTAGGTGGACATTAGGTAAGGCTACACTTTTTGCAGCGATCTCGTATAGAAAACTATTCCACACGTATATAAAACAGGTCAGCGGCTCTCGACTGTAGTAAAGGGACCTCTGGCTAATACGTCGGGTTTGTGTCGGGCTCGTAGGTGGAACCACGGGACGATCGTGGCTCAAGAGTTGGGAGTTCGCCTTGTAATCGGAAGGTTGCCGGTTCGAGCCCCGGCTCCGACAGTCTCGGTCGTTGTGTCCTTGGGCAAGACACTTCACCCGTTGCCTACTGGTGGTGGTCAGAGGGCCCGGTGGCGCCAGTGTCCGGCAGCCTCGCCTCTGTCAGTGCGCCCCAGGGTGGCTGTGGCTACAATGTAGCTGCCATCACCAGTGTGTGTGTGAGTGGGTGGATGACTGGATGTAGTGTGAAGCGCTTTGGGGTCCTGAGGGACGAGTAAAGTGCTAAACAAATACAGGCCATTTACCATTTTGTTGTCTGGGTCGACTTTGCTAGCAGAGACAGAGAGAGGCGTTGAAAGGCTGCTCCTGCAGAACTTATTGTTTCAGAGGAAACACGAACACAGAGTACAGTCGAGTCTTAACAGCTTACTTACAACTGGGCTGTAACACTCTGCCTGTTGCCTTCATATTAAAAAAATCTTTGAACAGTAATTTTTAAAAATATTTCTTCACGTCATTATGCGGCCGCAAGTAGACTTGACATTGGGCCGTTAGATTGAGACACAGACATTAGAGCCTCCCGTGTTTTGTTTGGGTTTTTCCAAAAATAGAGAGGGGGCAGCCTAACGTATGGAACAGGAAAAGACCGCCGTGTAATCCATTTATTTCAACAAAGTAACTGTATTCTGAATACCACCTTTTTAAACGGTAACTGTAACAGAATACAGTTACTCATATTTGTATTTTAAATACGTAACGCCGGTACATGTATTCCGTTACTCCCCAACACTGGTCACTGGTGCACTAATACAGCTAACACTGTTTAAGGTAAGTTGACTGTTTGTAAGTTTTCAATGAACGCTTTTATTTAGAGCGGGGCTCCAGGCCTCGAGGTGTTCTGCAGGTTTTAGATGTGTCCTTGATCCAACACAGCTCGTTTAAATGGATAAATTAAAATGTTCTCCAGAGGCCTGGTAATGAACTAATTGTTCAGGATTCAGGTGTGTTGCCCCAGGTGATCTCTAAAACCTGCAGGACATCGACCCTCGAGGCCTGGAGTTCCCCACACCTGGTTTAGAGAACCTGCTTTCCTAATCCATGCCTAACTAACATAGTTAGATACAAACTGGCTATGAATGCGTTGCTACTAGTCTCAGTAATTATGGTATATAGTTTAATTAAACAGTTTTCATACATGCTACCTGTGCTGAACTTATACAGCGGCCTGGTCCATCAACCCAAACACCAGATGTGTTTTGTTTTATCCGGGTCTAAATCTCTACTTCAAAAAGCGTCACATGTGAGCTAACAGCTAGCTGTAGTTTCAGGTCATCTTTACAGTGACTGCCCCTGCCATGCTGTGCCAAAATGACATTTTCATATGAGTCACTGGTTTGATCTCGGCCGTGCACCTCTATCTAAATCACAGGGTTGACTTATATTACATAAAGCTTCCATTTTTTTCACCTGCAGGAACTGTGCATGTATAGTACACTCATACCATGAAACTGTGTGTGTGTGTGTGTCACAGCATTTTAACAACACAGTGCTGTAAGGAAAACATGCAGTCGAGCGCACATACACATAGGCAGTAAAAAGGCTCCTTTCACTACCGCTGCTATTCATGCGTCTGTTTTCAATGCGACAGCACAGGATCAAAGACCGTCGCATTATAACAAATGAAACATCACACGATGATGCCAGTGACACGATCCTCATAGTCTGGAAGGTATCAGGTGTCACGCTGAAGAGAGCAAGAGAGACGCAGGGAGTGACATAACAGCACAGCAGAACACTTTCACACAGACATTAATCACTGATGTCTTCAAAGCAGTCTAACACCACACACTGGACCACTTTAGTTCCACTGATGGGAACTGAAGGTGGGCCAAAGTAAAACCATATACAGCACTGTTGGCTTATTCGTGTTGTTTGAATGTCATGCACAGTCTTATTGTGCAGTTTCTGATGCATGAGCTGAAATAAACCTGTGAGAGGAAACCCTGCATTCAGCACAGCCACGCCCACCTGGGGGTACCACCGGGCCGGTCAGCCCCTGTGCACCCTCAGTGGAGACCTTTCTGTCTTTGACCTGTGATGCTGTGTGGAGGTTTAATGCTTTACAAATGTTCCACCAAAGAGTCTTTGTCCATTTGCTAATCACAATAATTTAAAGAACAGTTGGATCAATAAAATCTATTTCTGCTGCTAAGAGTTTAGAAAAAATAAAATGTGAAATTTCTGGACTTTATTCTTGTATTGAATGTTGCATATAGACTCGTTCTTATACAACACTTTTCTACTCTACTCAAAGCACTTTATACTACATGTCTCATCCCCATATCTAAGTGCTCTCTGTCCAAATCAGGAAACCTTTCAGAGAGCAACCCCTGGTTCAACCATATGATTGGTGGATGACTTGCTGTACTTCCCAGCCACTCAAACATATGTGTTCTTTTCTTTGTCGCTTCCCATCACACATTGCTCTTATGTCAAAAACCTGCCCTGAGGAGAGAGTCTGACATTGTGGTCTGGTCAAAGCGTCTCGTACAAAGAAAGAAACAGCAATCATGTAACTGCATTAACAAAATCCAGAGTGTGCGTCAACTCATTTTATTGTGAAGTAAATGCGATAAGACAGTCGCGCAATGTCCTCTCCAAGTAATCCAGCGTCTTTTATCAAACACCCCATTTTTAAATATAAACAATGTTTTAAATTCTCTGTTATCAATAGTATGTGTTAGATTTTCCATTAAAGTTTACAGATCACACACAAAATGCAAAAGTCTTCCACTTCATAATAAAAACCAGGAATAGCAAAGCATCTGTCCAAAGTTATGAGACCCACAATAATCACAATATGTCAAAGTAGTTATTTTCTAAACTTCTCCCTCTTTAACAACAACACAACTGTGTTTTTATTTCTACACATGAATACAGATGATGTGATGTTTGTGGCACATATGTCGATGAAAGCTGATTCTTTGATTTGCATTGCTAATATTGGTGGGAACATTTCAGTGGACTATGTTGTTCAACCATTTAAGGTCGTATTTTATGAATAAAACGTCTTTCTTTCTTTTTTTTACCATATTTTGTGGTAAAATGTGCAAACACTTTAGGAACACGAAGACCTTGTGAGCTGCAACCTGTTTTTGGGCCCACAGGTACTGGAACCAATAAGTAGGGTCTTTCTTTTATGTGGGCTTGTCTGTTTAAAGGTTCTTGGCTCTTGGGACTCTACCCAGTATTTCAGCCTACACTGCACATGTGAACTGCCAGACTGTATCAGGAGAGTGAGCGCTGAGTGTTCATGTGTGAAAAAACAGGAAGGTTGAAAAGCATCTGGATCCACTCCCCTATGATCAACAAATAACTGATCAAAGCCAAATAATCAGAGGCGCTTATGTCATATAAGAACATTTGAATTCTCAGAATAATTGCAAAATGAAGCTTTAGAGGAAAGCTCGTGTGATCTTGGGCACAGCTCAATATGGACACGTTTTGTGGATTTTTAGCATACTGACAACAAATTTCAGCAGTGGTTTGATTGATGTAGTCATGGATTTGTGGTTAGGGATTGTGGCAAGCCACTAAGGCAACTTCTGAGGCAAATAACCCTGAAACAAGTGGTTCTGGCAGTGAAGGAGGAACGAACAGTTGGGGGTCCAAATCATAGAAACCAATCCTGTGCCCACTGCAGGGATCAGATTTCATATGAAGGATTCTTACAGCAATAATCTTTGAGTTAGTAGGTTTTGACGTTTGGGGAAATCCACTTTCAGGCCCTTTGAGAGTTCAGGTTCTCAATTTTAAAAATGGAAAGACAGTGTTTGTTGTATTTTTGTCTTTCCTTCGACTGCATTACTCAAAAATCCAAAGTATTTATCAATCTGTGCTTTTTGAGCTTCTAATAATCAGCACCAGACTTTGTGACTTCAGCATAGTTTTATTAAACAATGTTTTTATTGCTTTTTGCAACAGCATACAAAGGTTTGTTTTCACAGTAATATGCCACAGTAATAAGAACACTCCCGCCTCACCTCCCATCTCTGCTCTCTCCCAAACCTACATCAAATAGAAACACATGAAATATGCATACAGTAGTACAATATGTGGCATTTATAGATATTGAATGAAACAAAAAGGGAAAAGAAATAGAAATAGCTAGCACAGACTAAACAATTTTCCCCTCATCCAGACTCCTGCAGCAGTTGTCCGATGTTTACTTCTTTTACAAAGTTTTTAAATGGCTTCCAGATCTCATCAAAATATGTTAACTTGTCTTTGAGAATTGCCATACACTGTGCCAAAGGATTTATCCAAGCACCAATAGCAGGAGGATCTGATTTTTTCCAGTTTAATGCAACTGTACATTTTGCCTGTGATGTACAATAATCCATAAACTTAATTTGATGGGCTCTTAGTTTAAGATTTTTAGGATACACATGTAGTAGCAACATTTCTGCTTCTAAAGCAATCTTTGTATTCAAAATTGGTTTATTTTATCTCCGAAAACGTCAGAGCACTTATGCAAATATGTGATGTCCTGATGAATCGAGCAGATATTTGAAGTTTACACAGAAACATTCTCGCATGAAAATATCTTAAAAGTTTATTTTGGGACCCAGACAGAGTAATATTTCAAACTCCGCCCCTCTGCGTTCCTCCGCCACTGCCTCGTTTGAGTTTTGGATGAAATGCATTCTGGGATATTGCATTTCATCATTTCGAGCTGATTGGAGACCAAAACAGCCAATCAGATATTTTTGCATCCAAGTCTGTGATTGGCTGGCTTTGTGGCACAAATATAACGGTGTAGAGAAAGAGTTGAGCGCGCACGGGCAGAAATAATGGGTGCGCGCACAGCTGCTTAGAGCTGTAGCATCCAGATTACTTACAGCTACTTCCGTGCAGCTGATATAAGATGCGGTAAACTGAAGACAGCTTCAACCGTCTGTTGAAAAATAGTAACGGACCACATTTTCCTGTTAGTACCTGTAACGGCATTGTAACAATATTAGATTACTTGTTCCTGAAAAAAGTAACGGCGTTATTCCCATCACTGGTAATGAGTCACATAACACTCATCACTGTAGATAATTCATATATTACCATCCCAGTGACATTGGGCAACAGTCTGTGTACTGGGAAAGGATGAGATTATGATAAGAGCCCCTCCCCCCCACTTCAGCACAGTTCATCACTACATGTCTGTCCCAGCCCCGGTTCCTGCCCAGCAGTATTAACAGAACAGAACAAGCCTGCCTGGCATACAAAATAACCCAAACTTCCTGGCATTAAACATGGAGGTAGTCCAGGAGTTTATATGGGTGTATGTGAAAATACTGTGCACAGGAACGCACAGCCCGTCTCAGGTTTCCCTCCTCATCATTCCATCGCATTCTGTAATGCATCACTGTCATGTTGCCCCATTCCAAATAGTTTAGTCTGACAGGACCCACTTGGAGGTGATAGCATGAACCTGTGTGTAACACACTTAAGCTTTCCACGCTGAGAGCTCCACTGTTGAAATGCATATGTAGAAAATGTGGGTTTTTTCTGTTTCAAAGCTAGATGTTTGTTGTTTCTTAAAGTTTTAATTCCTCTGCATGTTTTAGACTTTTGTATCAGCAATAAATCACATCACTCTAATATCAATATATATGATTTATTTTTGTGGATAACATTAACAGACACATACACTAATGCAACATGTAACTGTGGCCAGTAATGACTAATGCATTTCCAATGAACAGCTGCTGCTGCACATTTTCATAACAAAACTGCGAGCAGTATGTCCTGCACTATTTCATCCAACCTAAACAATTATTACTGCAAAAACTGCAAAATGGGGTGTTGCGTACACTTTCATAGCAAGCTTGAATTCTCAAATTATCCCACAGGTCTGTATTTGGCTTGGCAACTTTTTTGGTCTTCATATTTTACTAACAGCGACCCCTGTTTGCGTTCCATCTTAGGCATTGTCTCATCATCGATGGGAGTCAGCTGACTGCTTGACCCCTGAGCTGTCCAACATTTACTTAAAATTCCAGGGAGGTAATTTTGGACAATAATCAACTCATATATAACTGCAGCCTGCTTCACACACCTCGGTATCGTCTTACTTGAGTTAACATTCTTGACTCTTGAGCTGTTCTACACAACCCTGAATCATCATTGCATGCTGAGCTGATCCGTACATGTGTATTCATACTTTTTGTACTACAAAGGTGCTTCACTTACAAAGCCATGGTAAATCACGCTGTGAACCTAACTTGGTTTGGATGAGGTTATGTGCCAGAGTAAAGATCAACAAGTTCGTAGACAATAAAGGCTCTGCAGTGGAGATTACTTACAGTCGGGCATTTTGGACAACACTTTTATTTTTGATGCAAAAAAGAGAAGAGTGTGATGTGCAAACTGCTTCCAGGACAGAAAGGACTGTGCAATACTGCTAACACAACGTTGACTCTTTGCAGGCAGCATGCTAACACCAAGCTAGCAAAGCAGAGTGATGGTAAAACTGAGTGCGCATGTGTTAGCCTCAGGTTTATGTTGTTAAATGGTAATTATGAGACAATACATAATGTAACAAATTACTTTCTCTGCTGAGTAATTAAGTAACATACTCCATTGCTTTAAGGCATTACTTTTTTCAAGAACACTGGATATGACAGAGCAGCTATTTTTACTCCCTGACCTTGGATCATATTTGTTTTTAACTTTACTTGTTCTCAGACTGTTAAACACCACAGGGGCTGCAGCCGCTAAAGTTTCTCAGTGATAGAGATATGATACTGATAAATCTGTCAACTTATATTTTTGAAAGCTTTCTTTCTTTCAGAGATGCTTCAACCAGGTGTTGTGGCAGGACTTGTGGATGTTTCTAGGTTTGCTTCAGATGGACAGTGACGGAATTAACGAGTGCCTTAATTTCAAGCAGACCAATGAAATTAGGGGTTAGTTTCATGGACTCACTTCTCAAGGAAATATTTTTGGAAAACAGTTAAGTTTCTAACTTAATGAGCAGTTGGGAGTCAGTGGTGGTGAGGCTTTTTATTCTGTTCCTGGGTTCTTAGTAGGGCAGCCCTAGTGATCCTACAGAGGTGACGACAGCATTGGAGGTGATGCTGGACAGGTCAGCTCGCTCTCTTGGGCTGGGAGGAGCAGATAGCAAGGTGAGAGGCCAGTGGCAGAGCTGTGAACTCCCGGTGGACTGGAGTGCACCACATATTGCACTGATTTGTTGTCTGTCCATTTGCCTGTGGGTAAAAAAGAGCAGACACTTAGCTGTGTCCAGAATCGGGAACTGAACTGTGAAGCCAAAAGAGACGATCTGTGTGGAGCTCAGCCGTCTCTAGAGGGAGCTTGGAGAGATGTGCTTTGCTTTGGAGACCCAGCACTGGTCAAACTGGTTGCATTACCTGCCTTTGAATTTCTGTTCACAGTTCTGTGGCAGTCTAAACAGTAGCTGTTAAACAGAATGGTCTGTCCTGCTGGTGGTGGTAGAGGAACACTGGTGGGATCATTAAAGTCACAAATGCGCAACCACTCGATACCAAGAATGCCTGTAAATTTTGGACAATTTATAATAAAGTTTGGTATTCACACACACTGCACTGCTAAAGTATTCATTCACCTGTTCAAATCATCAAATTCACTGATTACTTTCACAATAGATAGACCTTCCTGTTCCAGCATGACTGCACACCAGTGCACAAAGCCCATAAAGACATGGATGAGCGAGTTTGGTGTGGAAGAACTTGACTGGCCTGCACAGAGTGCATGACCTGAGGAAGGTGAAGTTTCATTCCCAAATCGGACCTCATCTCCCATGATGTTGCTGACCCTTCCTGGTCTGCTTGGAGGATGAAGGCTTCTCGCCCTCCCTGATGAACTGGATGGATAGCATTGGTCTTGCCCAAACTTGATGTTTCCTCCATTGCTGCTGCTCCAAAATGTCGGCCAACACTTTGGGACCTTGTCATGACACCATTCGTATCTTCCCTGTCTAAGAGCAGTCTTCCATCCTGCTCCAAAATGTGCACCATGGTTCCTCTCCCCACATAACCTGCGCTGTGAGACCTCCCTCAATCCCCACCTATGCAGGTTTGTAGGAGTGTTTCCAGTTTCAGACTGACAGTTTCTCAGCAATCAATGCAATAATGACTAGTTTGAATATATGCAATTTAAAGTGGCCTAGTTTAACCATTTAAAGTCACATGAAATCCATTATGCCAGCTAGCCTTTAGTTCAATATAACAGCCTTTCCCCATATTTCCCCATTTTTTTCTCCTGTCAGCTTTCTCTTGGCTGTCACACATCACAGATGGATTTGGACATTAACACTTTTCTCATCTGCCTCTCAGTTATGAGAAGCCTAATGTCTTTGGAACAAACCATGAGAATCAAACTTCCTCCAGTCAGCAAAAAAGGGAGAGGACACGGTCTGAAAATATCTTTCACACCCAGATCCTGACACTTCGTCCATCATTGTATACTGTTCACCAATCTGTGCCATAAATGTCAGTTTTATTAAAGACCGTGTTGAAATGCTTAATATAAACATGTTAGACTTTGTGCTCAACTACCCAAGTAAGAAAACAAAAAAGAAGAAAAAAGGGTTAGAGCATGAAGTGTTTCTCAGGGCTTTCATCCAAAATACCTCACAGATCTGTGAGTGAATTTCTTTACAAAATGGGGTCTGCCAACAGAAATGAAACACCCTCTGTCATGCTAAAATCGATGATCGAGCCGCTGAATTATCTGAGAAATAAAAAGGAGAGGATATTAGAGGATATTAGAACAAGTCTCTGGAGTACTGCCATACAGGTAAATGGCAAAAGTGACCTATGCTTTGATGCCTGTGAAAAGGCAGAGATGGGATGGGGATTTTAAAAAGCCACCTCTCACCCGCCTCAGCACTCAGGACAAAAGCCAGACCTGGTCCATTATTTGTTCTGTGTGAAGTAAGCCACAGAAATGCCTGTCCAAATGCCATGTGAAACATGTGCTGCAGCCTGCTTTATGATATCATCCACCAGTCATCCACATAAGAAAAAACCCACACAGCCCTGTTAAAAAGGCAGGCAACAACAAAATGTAGCACAGCTCATTAACAAAGGCATGAGTCACTGGGCCTCTCTTCGACAGGATACGTGCACCAAAACATCATCTACAGTGGCTGCTTTTACGAACAGTGGTTCATTTTGTTTACAGGTTTGCAGCATCATTTCCAACGTGTGACAGAGTGCCAGAAAATGACCCTTTTCTATCCTGTACCTAATGAAAGAACAGATCACACGACACAGCCACAGGTCGTTAGCTAACTAAGACCATTACATTCAATGTGAGGCACAAAAAGGATGAAATGGTAACGATCCTACATAACGGAGCCTGCTGGTGGCATCCAGTAACTCGAATATGCAGAATTCACAGCAGATGCTGGAAGCTGGAGCTGCTCAGCAGATCGCCCTGCCAACTTTACAGGAGATAGGGACTGCCGCTGTTTCAGCTCCGAATTATCTGAGGGACCAGAGCGAACGAGGACCTCCAGCTCAGTCTTTGGGCAGAGTTACAGTCAGAGTAGGTTAGCTTGGGAACATACAGTTCAGTCCTTGGGGAGTCAAATCAGCAGCACAACAGTCTCTGAATAGGAACGACAATAAGCTCGGCTCAGAAAGGCCGGCACAGATACAGGACACATAAACTTCACAGTCCACCCACAAACACCAAGTGCAGTTTTCAGCAGGAAACTAAAAATCCGAGCGTGGCTCAGAAATAGAAACACCAGGTAATATTTGACTGCTGTCCGTCTCTGACACGACAAGGTTTCACCAACAGTTCTTTAAACAACAAACTCTGTTTTTTATGTCAAAGACAATAACACAGTTTATAAACTTTCAGTGGTAAAAACACGACAAACGTTTTCGCTCTGTATTTCTGAATCAGATTTAACCTTGGATGATCTTGTGATAACTCTGCACTCAAACCTTCCCTACCAGTGTTTTGTGAAAATAATGCTGTTTGATGAAGTGTGACATGGTATGACCGCACCACCATATTATTTATCAGATATTTCAATGAAATATGTTAGAAAACACACCGACACCCCAAATACAATGGAGAGATTGACATGGGCGGTGACTCATGTTTGTGGAGTTTAATGAAGCCTCATTTTCTGCTCAGCCAGCGTCGGCACACCTGTCAAATATCCATCAAATTCAAATTCAAATTTTCTTTGTCACGTACACAGTCATACACAGTACGATATGCAGTGAAATGCTTGGACAACTGCTCGTGACCTAAAGAAAACAAAAAAGGAAAAGGCTATGAATAAGATAGGAAATAAATATGAAAAATTAAAAAGGGTAAATTTAACTAGGAAGGAATAAAATATAAATTAAGGTTAAAAATGAAATAACTGTACAACACAAATTAGAATGAAGGGTAAATTTAACTGGGAAGAATAAGATAAAATATATAAATTAAAGTTGAAAATAAAATAACTGTACAACAAAATACACAATATAGAACTATATAAGAATGTATGAAGAAAACTAAATAAATATATACACAATAACAGCAGCTGTACAAGTATTAACTGGAAATGAAGAATGTAGTGACCAGTGTTGTGCAATCCACATTATGTCTTGTGCAGTGCAAATATGCTTAAAGTGATTTAAGTGATGAAGTGAAAACAAAGTCCAGAATGTCCAGTGTGTGTGTAAGAACTACAGGGAGTGCAGAACTATTAGGCAAATGGGTATTTTGTCCACATCATCCTCTTCATGCATGTTGTCTTACTCCAAGCTGTATAGGCTCGAAAGCCTACTACCAATTAAGCATATTAGGTGATGTGCATCTCTGTAATGAGAAGGGGTGTGGTCTAATGACATCAACACCCTATATCAGGTGTGCATAATTATTAGCCAACGTCCTTTCCTTTGGCAAAATGGGTCAAAAGAAGGACTTGACAGGCTCAGAAAAGTCAAAAATAGTGAGATATCTTGCAGAGGGATGCAGCAGTCTCAAAATTGCAAAGCTTCTGAAGCGTGATCATCGAACAATCGAGCGTTTCATTCAAAATAGTCAAC
Source organism: Astatotilapia calliptera (assembly GCF_964374335.1). Lineage (NCBI taxonomy): Eukaryota > Metazoa > Chordata > Actinopteri > Cichliformes > Cichlidae > Astatotilapia > Astatotilapia calliptera. The sequence goes on along the minus strand of NC_137435.1, from coordinate 40,472,152 downwards.
AGGGTCGCAAGAAGCGTGTGGAAAAACCAAGGCGCAAAATAACTGCCCATGAACTGAGAAAAGTCAAGCGTGCAGCTGCCAAGATGCCACTTGCCACCAGTTTGGCCATATTTCAGAGCTGCAACATCACTGGAGTGCCCAAAAGCACAAGGTGTGCAATACTCAGAGACATGGCCAAGGTAAGAAAGGCTGAAAGACGACCACCACTGAACAAGACACACAAGCTGAAACGTCAAGACTGGGCCAAGAAATATCTCAAGACTGGTTTTTCTAAGGTTTTATGGACTGATGAAATGAGAGTGAGTCTTGATGGGCCAGATGGATGGGCCCGTGGCTGGATTGGTAAAGGGCAGAGAGCTCCAGTCCCACTCAGACGCCAGCAAGGTGGAGGTGGAGTACTGGTTTGGGCTGGTATCATCAAAGATGAGCTTGTGGGGCCTTTTCGGGTTGAGGATGGAGTCAAGCTCAACTCCCAGTCCTACTGCCAGTTTCTGGAAGACACCTTCTTCAAGCAGTGGTACAGGAAGAAGTCTGCATCCTTCAAGAAAAACATGATTTTCATGCAGGACAATGCTCCATCACACGCGTCCAAGTACTCCACAGCGTGGCTGCAAGAAAGGGTATAAAAGAAGAAGAACTAATGACATGGCCTCCTTGTTCACCTGATCTGAACCCCATTGAGAACCTGTGGTCCATCATCAAATGTGAGATTTACAAGGAGGGAAAACAGTACACCTCTCTGAACAGTGTCTGGGAGGCTGTGGTTGCTGCTGCACGCAATGTTGATGGTGAACAGATCAAAACACTGACAGAATCCATGGATGGCAGGCTTTTGAGTGTCCTTGCAAAGAAAGGTGGCTATATTGGTCGCTGATTTGTTTTTGTTTTTGAATGTCAGAAATGTATATTTGTGAATGTGGAGATGTTATATTGGTGTCACTGGTAAAAATAAATAATTGAAATGGGTATATATTTGTTTTTTGTTAAGTTGCCTAATAATTATGCACAGTAATAGTCACCTGCACACACAGATATCCCCCTAAAATAGCTAAAACTAAAAACAAACTAAAAACTACTTCCAAAAACATTCAGCTTTGATATTAATGAGTTTTTTGGGTTCATTGAGAACATGGTTGTTGTTCAATAATAAAATTATTCCTCAGAAATACAACTTGCCTAATAATTCTGCACTCCCTGTATATGTGTGGGTCAGTACTGTGTGGTGGTGTGATTGAGAGACCGTATCGCCTGCGGGAAGAAGCTCCTCCTCAGTCTCTCTGTGTTGGTCTTCAGGGAGCGGAATCGCTTTCCTGACCTCAGCAGAGAGAACAGTCTGTTGTTGGGATGGCTGAGGTCCTTCACCATCTTCCTGGCCTTGGTCCAGCACCGCCTGCTGTAGATTGAGTGCAGGTCAGGGAGCTCGGAGCGGATGGTGCGCTCAGCTGACCGCACAACCCTCTGTAGAGCTCGTCTGTCCTGCATGGTGCTGTTCCCGAACCAGGTTAAGATGTTTCCCGTCAGGATGCTCTCTATGGTGCACGAGTAAAAGTTCCTGAGCACCTTGGAGGGCAGTTGGAAGTCTCTCAAGCGTCTGAGGTGGTAGAGACGCTGTCGGGCCTTTTTCACCACGGTGTTGATGTGACAGGACCATGACAGGTCCTGCGTGATGTGAACTCCGAGGTATTTGAAGCTGTCCACTCTCTCCACTGGGCACTCGTTGATGACGGGGGTCTGGTAGTTCCTCTCCTGCTTAGTGCTGAAGTCCACTATCAGCTCCTTTGTCTTACTGACGTTTAGAAGGAGGTTGTTCCTCTGGCACCAGTTCTCCAGATTCCTAATCTCCTTCACGTAGGCCGTCTCGTTGTTATCAGAGATCAGGCCCACCACGACGGTGTCGTCAGCAAACTTGATGATGGTGGTGGAGCTGGTAGTGGCCACACAGTCATATGTGTACAAAGAGTACAGCAGGGGGCTCAGAACACACCCCTGGGGGGCTCCAGTGCTGAGAGTGGTGGAGGCTGAGACATGTCCGCCCATCCTTACTGCCTGTGGTCTGCCAGTTAGGAAGTTGGAGATCCACTGACACATAGATGAGCTGAGTCCCAGATGCTCCAGCTTGGTGGTGAGTGTGGAGGGAATTATGGTGTTAAATGCAGAGCTGTAGTCTATGAAGAGCATTTTAACATAATTCCCCCTTCTAGTGTCCAAGTGAGTGAGTGATGTGTGGAGGAGATGAGAGATGGCATCGTCTGTGGAACGATTTGGACGGTAAGCAAACTGTAGTGGGTCCAGTGTGTCTGGTAGTGAAGAAATGATGAAGTCTCTGACCAGGCGTTCAAAGCACTTCATCACTACTGAGGTGAGGGCTACAGGGCGATAGTCATTGAGAGAAGCAGGGTGGGGTTTCTTCGGGACAGGAACAATGATGGACTCTTTGAAGCATGTGGGGATCACCGACTGAGATAAAGAGATGTTGAATATCTCAGTGAACACAGGAGCTAGCTGGTATGCGCTGTCATGGTCCTGGGCCATGTGGGCCCAGTATTCTTAGTTCCTTGTATTTTTGTATTTCGTTCCTTATTTAGGCCATGTTTTCTGAGTTGCCCTGTTGTGTTGTTCCCTAAGTGTTTTCCCTTCATGGCTCTCTCCCCCCTGTGTGCCCTCTATGTATTTATGAGCCCTCGTCTCCCTTTGTGGTTGTTTCATGTTTCCCCAGCCCGTTATGTCTGTGTTTTCCCCGTGCTCTCTCTCCTCCTGTCTGAACCTCTGTGCCTGTACATGTCATGTTCAGTTCACCCCGCCCTGTCTCGTTATGATTATCAGTGTCACCTGTGTTCCCCGTGTGTGCCCACTTTCCTCGTTTACCCTCTGTGTATTTCTGTCTGAGTCTCCCTCTGTTCGGCGTCGCGTTCTCCCTCATGCCGTGTGTGGTTCTCCCCGTGTCTTCCGGTATATGTTACTTTAGCTTTTCCCAGTTTAGTGTAGTTTTGCATTGCTTTTGTATCATCGTTATTGTTTATCACTTGTCAGCAATAAAGCTGCATTTTGAGTTTATCCCCCGTGTCTGTGAGTTTGCAATTTGGGTCCTCATCCTGCCTGCCACACGGCCGAAACATGACATGTGCAGTCTCTGAGGATACGACCTGGGATGCCGTCTGGTCCTGCTGCTTTCCTGGTGTTCACTCTCTTGAAGGCTCTCCTTACTTCATGCTCGGAGATGACGAGCACGTTTCCGGTGCTGGCAGTATCTTCCTGTCTGCAGCCGTTAGCGCCGCTAACACTAGCATTGTTGGAGTCCTTAGCTGCAGCCTCGAAGCGAGCATAGAAAGTGTTCAGCTCGTCTGCCAGAGTCACGGCCGCGTTCGTCATACCGGTTGTTGGTGCTTTATAGGCCGTTATTGTCCTTAGTCCCCGCCACAGGCTCCTAGAGTCACTCTGTTGGAGTTGTGACTCTAGTTTCCTCCCGTAGCGCTGCTTCGCCTCTTTCACCGCCCTCCGCACGTTATATGACGCGGCTTTGTACGGGTCCATGTCCCCCGTCATGAGTCCCGTGTTGTAGGCAGCGGTGCGGGATCTCAGAGCGTCGCGGATGGTTTTATCCACCCACGGCTTCTGGTTGGGAAACGTTGTGATAGTCTTTGTCTCCACGGTATCATCCGCTAGTTTCCCGATGAATCCCACAACCGCTTCCGTAAACACGTTGACGTCATCGTCGGAGCTGTTTCTGAACATGCCCCAGTCTGCGTCATCGAGTGCGTCCTGTAACACGGCCACCGATTGATCCGTCCTCTGAACCGGAACTTCCTGTTTCAGCCTTTGTTTGTATTTTGGCATGAGGAAGATGGCGGCGTGATCAGATTTGCCAAACGGAGGGCGGGATTGTGCCTTGTAGCCGTCCTTGACCGTAGTGTAGCAGTGGTCCAGTGTCCTTTCACCCCTGGTGGGGCAGGTGATGTGTTGATAAAAGTTCGGCGCTGTGCGTTTGAGGTTGGCGCTATTAAAGTCCCCCGTCACAATAAGCGCAGCGTCCCGGTGTTGTGTCTGGTGCTGTGTGAGTGCCTCATGCAGCTCGCATAAGGCGGTGACCGTGTCCGCTTGTGGTGGAATATAAACGGCACTTACAATGACCGATGTAAATTCCCGAGGTAGATAAAAAGGACGACACATGATGGACAGTAGTTCCAGATTTGGTGTGCAGGAGCGTGTGAGAGGAACAACGTTCGCACTGTTGCACCAGTTGTTGTTCACCATTAAACACACGCCGCCTCCCCTTGACTTCCCCGAGTCCCGTGTCCTGTCCATGCGGTGAACCGAGAAGAACTCGGCCGGCTGGATGGCGTGGTCCGGCACCGCTGGGTTCAGCCATGTCTCGGTGAAGCAGAGGAGATTGCAGTCCCGAATGTCTCTCTGGAACTTTATCCTGGCCCTGAGGTCGTCAAGCTTGTTCTCCAGTGACTGGACGTTGGCGAGCAGGATGCTAGGCAGAGGTGTGCGGTGTGCACGAGCTCTCAGCCTGTTCCTGACGCCGGCTCGCTTCCCTCTAGGCCGCCGCCGCTTCCCTTTGTTCTCCCTCGAGATCTCACTCGGCCAGCTCGGATCCGGAGTTAAAAACTTCGAATTGTGAGTACATTGTATACCAATAGAAACAAGAGTGTCACTGTCATACCTAATGTACCCAATGGTGATGATTTTGTCGATTTAGAAACGCTGAAAACTAACTTAAAAAACAAAGACAAAGAAAAAGTGGTCGGAGCAGTCGTGACGGCAGCCGACCTCACCGGCGCCATCTTCTTTCTAACTTTAAAGAAGAATCCGAATGCATGAAAGAAATCATCATCTGCACAGCTGGGATAACAATTCATGTCAATTTTATTTACACAGCGCCAAATCACAACAACAGTCGCCTCAAGGCACTTTATATTGTAAGGTAGATCCTACAATAATACATACAGAGAAAACACAACAATCACATGACCCCCTATGAGCAAGCACTTTGGCGACAGTGGGAAGGAAAAACTCCCTTTTTACAGGAAGAAACCTCCGGCGGAACCAGGCTCAGGGAGGGGCGGGGCCATCTGCTGTGATTGGTTGAGGTGAGAGAAGGAAGACAGAAACACTCAATGCATCATGGGAATCCCCCAGCAGCTTACACCTATTGCAGCATAACTAAGGATTCAGGGTCACTTTATCAAAAAGGAAAGTTTTAACAGGGGATAATATTATAAAAACCATCTGTTCTCTTCTGCTTAGCCTTGCTAGTTAACCCAACCCCTCTATGGGAGGAAGCCAGAGTACCCAGAGAGAACACGAATGACCCTGATGCTGGAATTGAACTCAGGACCTTATTGGTGTGAGGCAACAGTGCTGACCACTGTGCTACTTTTACGCTAGTCCATCAATTTAAAAGCAAAATATTATTTTTTTGTACCATCACAGCAAATTCAAAAGTGTTAAATGTTTTGGTGTTAATAGTCTTCGTGCAAAAGTAGAGTTAATTTTACTCTAAGCAGAGTCACATTCTTTTAATGTAACTCTGAGGTGTAAAATGATAGTAGTTAAAATCGAGTGTTAAAAATGAGTGTTTCTCTGTCAAATCTGGAGGTGTTACAATGGAAACATTAACTCTTGACCTCTTAACTCTGAACTCCTAGAGGGGCTATGACACCAACAGAGTAAATTCACAGACTCCGCCCCCAGCACGGCTCCAATCGAAGCTGAAGTGAAGCCGTTTCAGAACATTTTGCTCTACATATTTGAGTTGTTTGCCATGCTTGGTAAGTCATTTTTTCAAAGATTGTTTCAATTATTGTTATGAGCTTTTACTTCTGTGGCTCTTTGGAGTTGAGACAAAGCTGTGTGAAAGGCATTAGCCATGTTGCTCGCTGATAGCATAATATTCTGTTTTAGCTAGCTGAAAGGTATTGTTTGCCTTGAAAAAAAGCTTGCATGTGAATTTTCAGTCAAACCTTTGGTCAAATACACCTAAAACAATGTGTAGAATGTGAAATGTTGGTATAATGGTGCTGCTTGAAGCCTGAAAACGATCGCCCATAAAAAAAAACCGAGCAAACAGCAGTAGCTGACGTCCTGACTGGATTCTACGTTAGCATAGATCCCTCCAGAGTTTTGTGCACACGGTTTAGGTAAAAATGAAAAAGGTTGAGGTTTTACATTTAGTTCAGTATTACCTGTTGCCTGTGTCCTTGTCTTTTGGGAAAATACTTTACACAAGTAATGGCTCAAAGATGATTCCTTTTTTTTTTTACTGTGCTGCAATTTTTTTGTGCCATTAATTAGTGTCAACTAATTTTTATTCAATCTCCGCACAGGATATGCTTGTGAAGATGGAATATGGGGGAGAGCAGAAGTGCGTTGAAGTTCCACAAAGGGATGAATGAAGGACATGCATATTGTATTGAAGCAATAAGTGATGAGATGCTGTTATTTGCATTTACCATGTCAGACCTTTTGATAAACAAAATTCTAATGAAAGTGAGAACATATATACTGTTACATCTTTCAGAAAATGTTTTGAAATTGTGGTGCACAGTTCAGAATAAATGTTTTTCAAAAACCATTGCATCTTTTTAGTAAATGTTTATTTCCAAAAGAAATGTCTAGAAGTTCAGAACAGGAAAATTTCCGCTTTTTAGAATGAATTAGAAGATAACTCTTACGTAGTTAAACTAAAATACTCTTTGAGAGTTAATATATAAACTCTTAACACCAAGTGTTAAATTATCAACTCCAGACAGATTTGGTGTTTAACACTAAATCAGAGTTAACGTACCAACTCTCCAAAAAGAGTTAAATTAACACTCTCTGGTGTAGACCCATATAGACACTTTAATAGTGTTGAAATCAAATCTGGCAGTGTTAATTTGGACATGCTGGATTTGCTGTGATGCTACCATAGCATTTTAGTACGTGAGGGTTTTTTTGGAGGACCCTCAAATGGCTGTTAGAAAAACTGCAGTTTTTAACACTTCAGCATTGGAAGTTTCTTCTTGATTTTCCTGATTATATCCAGTTTCCAGTGTTAAGAGCATTCATCAATCCTCTGACTATCAGCTGCAATACTCACACCTCACCAGTCATTATTGATTCTAGATCATTATGGCTGACCCATTTGCATTTTCCAGACTTGGACCTTACTTGAAGGACGCCGTTCTATCAGACCACCCTCACCCTCCTTTTTCATGGACTGTACACTGGAAGGATCTCCTGAACGCTATGGTTCAAGCATGCATGGAGAAACTGGAAAGAGTAATCTTACATTATTCTTGTAAAGGCTGTCTCATAGTAACAGGCAAGTTATAATATTAATAGCAATGGGAATTCTTTTTTTTCTTTTTTTTTGCTTTAATGACTGAAAACGGAATTTTAGTGCAGAAAGAAAAAGCTGCTCTTATTTAGGGCGACTTAAATTCAAGAGGAGGATCTATGGTCTCACATGTGTCCGCTCCCAGGTGCTTCCAGCTAAATCTAAACTTTATACGCCGTCAAGTTCTTTGTGACATCACTGGTCTAGTCCAATCACCTTCACCCGGCCTTCTCCAGGCCAATCAGCGTTCATGCCACGTACTTTAAATATCAGTGTGCATCTGTCTTTGTCCTCGCAGATGCCATTGTGCAACCCACCTCCTCCCCATCTCCACCTCTCATCACTCAAGCTCCATTCAAGCCTCCTTTATCTCCACCACCAGCGTCGAGGCTCCAGGGGCTCTAATCCCTTTCACAGCAAGGATGGGCTAACCGCCAAACATCAATCTGTATCTGTTCATCAATAACTCAGGTTCAGTCTTTCTAATGATCTGTCCTTACTCAAGTATATTTAGTGTTTTTTTTTTACAAACAATGTGCCTATAATGTCTTTATCAGCTGACGCTCAACCTTCTCTCCTTCTCAGACCATTAAATACTGTGATTTAACAAAGCCTATGGCATCTTAGTCATACATGTTAGAGAAATGCAATGAACTGAAATAAAATAATCATAATAGAAAAAAGAAAAAAAAACGAATGAAATGATGTTGCGTACAAACTAAAATAAAATAAAAAATACACAGAAAACATCTTTGTCAGTGTGGTCAACGCAAACATAAATGAACTCTGACGCAGATCGTTATGAACACAGGGACGGCTCTTTGATATTTAATGTTGTGCTTGAGAAACATCAGCCACATAAACCAGCCTGAAATGAATAAAATGAAATTAAAAGTAAACATTTACAAAACGCAAGAAATAAATAAAACTGAATTTAAAGAAATCAAAATGAAATAATAACTGTTGAACTGTTTGTTTTGTTTGGAGTTATTTGATAGTTGCACACAGTAAGATGTAAGGAGTGTTAATGGCTCTCCCTTTCAGGTGTGTTTGTTTTTTCCATACATCGTTACATGGACACGTTTTATTTGGCGTCGTCCTAAAAGCCATTGTTGCAGATGTTTAAAGTGCTGCATGAACCGCGGTGCTCAATGTGAACTGCTTAAAACGTCCTTTCCCTCTGATTCGAGTTTCTCAGGCTCCTACTTTGTTTAAAAAGCTGGTGAGAATCATCCACAGAAACTATGATGCAAACCTGCAGAGATCCACGAGGCTTTTTGTACAAACTGGTCTGTCAGAAACTGCCCCAGAGGTGAAATTTGTGGGATGTTGAGCACACTGAAACATACCATGACAAGACATTGAACTGCATATTCTTCCTGTGCCTGTTTGGTTCCCCCCAGCTAACATAGACACATATTAGACTGATTGGTCTAAATTGGTAACAGTGGTAGATAGGAGATTCAATTCAATTCAAATTTATTTATATAGCGCCAAATCACAACAAACGTCGCGTCAAGGCGCTTTATATTGTACAGTAGATTGCACAATAATACATACAGAGAAAACCCAACAATCATATGACCCCCTATGAGCAGCACTTTGGCGACAGTGGGAAGGAAAAACTCCCTTTTAACAGGAAGAAACCTCCGGCAGAACCAGGCTCAGGGAGGGGCGGGGCCATCTGCTGTGATTGGTTGGGGTGAGAGAAAGAAACAGGATAAAGACATGCTGTGGAAGAGAGACAGAGGTTAATAACAGATATGATTCATGCAGAGAGGTCTGTTAACACATAGTGAGTGAGAAAGGTGACTGGAAAGGAAAAACTCAATGCATCATGGGAATCCCCCGGCAGCCTACGTCTATTGCAGCATAACTAAGGGAGGATTCAGGGTCACCTGGTCCAGCCCTAACTATATGCTTTAGCAAAAAGGAAAGTTTGAAGCCTAATCTTGAAAGTAGAGATAGTGTCTGTCTCCCGAATCCAAACTGGAAGCTGGTTCCACAGAAGAGGGGCCTGAAAACTGAAGGCTCTGCCTCCCATTCTACTTTTAAATACTCTAGGAACAACAAGTAGGCCTGCAGAGCGAGAGCGAAGCGCTCTAATAGGGTGATATGGTACTACAAGGTCATTAAGATAAGATGGGGCCTGATTATTTAAGACCTTGTATGTGAGGAGCAGGATTTTGAATTCTGGATTTAACAGGAAGCCAAAACAGGAGAAATCTGCTCTCTCTTTCTAGTCCCTCTCAGGACTAGCATTTTGGATTAGCTGAAGGCTTTTCAGGGAGTTTTTAGGACTTCCTGATAATAATGAATTGCAGTCGTCCAGCCTGGAAGTAATAAATGCATGAACTAGTTTTTCAGCGTCACTCTGAGACAGGATATTTCTAATTTTAGAGATGTTGCACAAATGGAAGAACGCAGTCTTACATATTTGTTTAATATGTGCATTGAAGGACATGTCCTGGTCAAAAATGACTCCAAGGTGTCAGCCGGTGATCGGCTGTGATCAGCTGATCACGGGGCCGGGGTTAAAAGAGAGACGCTGGCGTGAGGGCCTCTGCGCCTACTGTGGATCAGCTCGACACCGTCGTCCCCAGTGCCCGCTACGGCCGGGAAACGACGACGCCAGGTAGACTGCGGGGGTGTCCCACCTGGCCCTTCCCACTCCTCCGATCCCTCTCGTTTTCTGTTACCGGTCACATTTCACCTGAAACACCAACAGCTCTCATCCGAAGCCCTCCTGGACACCGGAGCCGCCGAGAACTTCATCGACCAAAAACTAGCCTCTCGGCTCCGCATCCCATTGACTTCCGTCGACCGATTTCTCCCGGTGACCTCAGTAGACGGGCGACCACTCCAACCCTACCCGGTCCAGTTCCAGACCCAGCCAGTCCGCATGTCTGTCGGGGATCATCAGGAGGAGATCCGGTTTCTAGTAGTCTCGGCCTCTTCCTCTCCCCTCATCCTCGGATACCCCTGGTTCCGTCGACATGACCCCCACGTCTCCTGGTCTTCCTGCCAGATCCTGGACTGGGGTCCCCGGTGTTCACGCCGCTGCCTCCTCCTCCGGACTGGACAGGACTCAAAGCCAGAAGAGGCGTCACCCCCGGAGCCCGTCGATCTGGATAGGATCCCTCCGGCTTACCATGACCTGTCCGAGGTCTTCAGTAAGAGGCGAGCCTCCGCTCTCCCTCCTCATCGCTCCTACGACATGGCCATCGAGCTCCTCCCGGGAGCAGTCCCTCCTCGTGGTCGCCTGTTCTCGCTGTCAACCGCAGAGAACAAAGCCATGGAGGAGTACGTCACTGAGGCTCTCCAACAGGGCTTCATTCGCCCTTCTACCTCCCCTGCAGCTGCGGGGTTCTTCTTCGTAAAGAAGAAAGACGGCGGGCTTCGCCCCTGTATAGACTACCGAGGCTTGAATAAAATCACCGTTAAGAACCGCCATCCTCTTCCTCTGCTATCCACCACGCTCGATTCCCTCTCCCAGGCCTGCATCTTCACCAAACTAGACCTACGCAGCGCTTACAATTTGGTGCGGATTAGAGAAGGGGACGAATGGAAGACGGCCTTCATCACCCCTAACGGGCACTGGGAGTATCTGGTGATGCCCTTCGGCCTCTGCAACAGCCCTGCTGTCTTCCAACACCTGATCAACGATGTCTTGCGGGACATGCTGGGCCGATGGGTGTTTGCCTATCTGGATGACATCCTGATCTACTCCCGCACCGAAGTGGACCATATTCGCCATGTGCGGGCCGTGCTAAGCAGGCTGCTCGAGTACCAGCTGTTCTGCAAACTGGAAAAGTGTGCCTTCCATCAACGGTCCACTACCTTCCTGGGCTTCACCATCTCCTCCAATGGCCTGACCATGGACCCGCAAAAGCTCCAAGCCGTGACCCAGTGGCCTCAGCCTTCCAGCCTTAAGCAGCTACAGAGCTTCCTGGGCTTTGCCAATTTTTATCGGCGCTTTATCCGCAATTTCAGCACCATTGTCGCGCCACTGACATCCCTCACTAAACCAGCTAACCTGCCCAGGCCCTTCTGCCTCCCCCCTGGTGCGAAACTGGCCTTCCGAGACCTTATCCGTCGGTTTGCTACAGCTCCCGTCCTGCTCCACCCTGATCCTGCCGGAGATTTTGTGGTGGAGGTGGATGCCTCCGATGTTGGCGCTGGCGCCGTCCTCTCTCAACATGGCCCGGATGGAAAACTTCACCCGTGCTGCTATTTTTCGAGGAAGTTCTCTGACACGCAGCGACGGTATGGTGTCGGCGACCGGGAACTCCTGGCCATCAAGTGGGCCTTGGAAGAATGGCGGCATTGGCTCCTGGGAGTGAAAGAACCATTTCTGATCTGGACTGATCACCAGAACCTGATCCATATTCGTTCTGCCAAGCAGCTCAACCCAAGGCAGGCCCGTTGGGCCTTATTCTTCGAACCGTACAACTTCCACCTCGCCTACCGCCCTGGCTCCAAGAACACCAAGGCAGACGCCCTCTCCAGGCAGTTCACCCAGGACGACTTCACGTCAGACCCTGGACCTATGTGCCATCCCGGTGCCGTCAGGAGGCCTTGCTCTGGGCTCACTCCTCCCCGCTCTCTGGTCACCCAGGGCCCGACAGAACCCTCCAACTCCTCCGTCGTGCCTTCTGGTGGCCCTCCATGACTCGGGACGTCCGTGACTTCGTTTCCGCCTGTGACACCTGTGCTCGGGCCAAGTCCTCCACCCAGCCGCCCGCTGGCGACCTTCACCCTCTCCCGGTGCCGAGACGTCCCTGGTCCCATGTCGGCCTTGACTTTGTTACCGGCCTTCCATCTGTGGACGGTCTTGACACCATCCTCACCTTTGTGGACCGGTTTTCTAAGGCGGTGCACCTGGTCGCCCTGGCCGGCCTCCCCTCTGCCAAACGGACGGCCGAGCTCCTCCTGGACCATGTCGTCCGGCTTCACGGATTCCCCAAGGACATAGTCTCCGATCGGGGGCCACAGTTCACCGCCAGGTTCTGGAAAGCCTTCTGCCGCCTGATAGGAGCATCTCCCAGCCTCTCGTCCGGCTATCACCCTCAGACCAATGGGCAGGTTGAACGGACCAATCAACAGTTGGGGCGCTTCTTACGGTGCTTCGTCTCCGCCCAACCGTCGCTATGGCCTCGTTACCTGGTGTGGGCTGAGTTGTCTCATAACCTTCACATCTCTTCCGCCACCGGTCTCTCGCCCTTTGAGGTCTGTCATGGATTTCAACCTCCTGTCTTCAGCCATCAGGAAGCGGAGGTCGACGTGCCGGCTGCTGAACGGATGGTCCGCCGCTGTCGCCAGGCCTGGATCAAGGCGCGGGCTGCCATTTCCCGGGCCAACGCTCTGTACACCCGGCAGCATCGTCGCCGCCACCGCCCGGGTCACCCCTTCCGGCCGGGGGACCGCGTCTGGCTCTCCACTAAGCACCTACGGCTGCGTGGCGAGTCCAAGAAGCTCGCTCCCCGGTTCGTCGGCCCGTACGAAGTCACCGCCCGGCTCAACCCCGTGGCTTACCGTCTCCGGCTTCCGCCCGCCATGAAGGTCCATCCGGTTTTCCACGTCTCGCAGCTTAAGCGGCACGTCGCTTCCCCACTGGCGCCCCCCTCCCGGGCCCCGCCCCCGCCCAGGATCGTCGATGGGGGTCCTGTCTACACTGTCCGTCGGATCTTGGACTCCCGTCCCCGGGGCCGGGGGGTCCAGTATTTGGTGGACTGGGCTGGCTACGGCCCTGATGAGCGCTCCTGGGTGCCGTCCCGCTTCATCTTGGATCCTTCCCTCATCTCGGATTTCCGTCGCCGCCGTCCTGGCCCGTCGGGTGCCGGTCCTCGGGGGGGGGGTCCTGTCAGCCGGTGATCGGCTGTGATCAGCTGATCACGGGGCCGGGGTTAAAAGAGAGACGCCACCCACCTGTTCGCCGCTCAGACATCAGTATCCTCGTGTCAGGAGCTCCGAAACTCTGCCGACGTCAGTCTCCGCCTGATTCAGCAACTGTGAGTTACAACCCCTTTCAATCCTTTTTCTCTTCCCGGCTCCGCTCGCTCTCTGTCTGTAACGACCGTTCCGAAGCCACGCTTCGTGCTCAGGTCATTACTAGAATAACTGCGTGTCTGCTCCAAACCCACTGCTAGCCTTCGCCGCGCTTGGGTCTAGCCAGCACGCCACACGGGCACGCCGAATTACTGTGTGCGATCCGCCCGGCCGTGACACAAGGTTCCTCACAGTGTTACTGGAGGCCAAGGTAATGCCATCCAGAGTAAGAATCTGCTTAGATACCATATTTCTAAGATTTTCAGGGCCGAGTACAATAACCTCAGTTTGATCTGAATTAAGAAGCAGAAAGTTAGCGGCCATCCAGGTCTTTATGTCTTTAAGACATTCCTGCAGTTTAACTCATTGGTGTGTGTTATCTGGCTTCATGGACAGATAGAGCTGGGTGTCATCTGCATAGCAGTGTAAATGTATGCTATGTCTTCTAATGATGCTGCCTAAGGGAAGCATGTATAATGTAAACAGAATTGGTCCTAGCACTGAACCCTGTGGAACTCCATAATTAACCTCAGTGTGTGAAGAGGACTCTCCATTTACATGCACAAACTGGAGTCTATTAGATAGATATGATACAAACCACTGCAGCACAGTACCTGTAATACCTACAGCATGTTCTAATCGCTCTAATAGGATATTATGGTCGACAGTATCGAACGCTGCACTGAGGTCTAGCAGGACAAGCACAGAGATGAGTCCACTGTCAGAGGCCATAAGAAGATCATTTGTAACCTTCACTAAAGCTGTTTCTGTGCTGTGATGAGCTCTGAAACCTGACTGAAACTCTTCAAATAAACCTCTGCAGATGATCTGTTAGCTGTTTGACAACTACTCTTTCAAGGATGTTTGATATGAAAGGAAGGTTGGAGATTGGCCTATAATTAGCTAAGACTGCTGGGTCTAGAGATGCTTTTTGAGTAAAGGTTTAACTACAGCCAGCTTGAAGGCCTGTGGTACATAGCCGATCATTAGAGATAGGTTGATCATATTTAAGATCGAAGAATTAATTAATGGCAGGACTTCTTTGAGCAGTTTTGTAGGAATGGGGTCTAAAAGACACGTTGATGGTTTGGAGGAAGTAATTATTGAAGTTAACTCAGAAAGATCAATTTGAGAAAAAGAGTCTAACTTAACATCAATGGTACTAAGAGTAGCTGTAGATAATATTACATCTGTGGGATGATTACTGGTAATTTTTTCTCTAATGATAAAAATTTTATTTGTGAAGAAGTTCATGAAGTCATTACTAGTTAATGTTAAAGGGATGGTTGGCTCAACAGAGCTCTGACTGTTTGTCAGCCTGGCTACAGAGCTGAAGAGAAACCTGGGGTTGTTCTTATTTACTTCAATCAGTGATGAATAGTAAGATGTTCTGGCTTTGTGGAGGGCTTTCTTATAAAGCAGCAAACTATTTCTCCTGGCTAAATGATGATCCTCTAAATTTGTGACACGCCATTTCCTCTCCAGATTACGAGTCATCTGCTTTAGGCTACGTGCTTGAGAATTATACCACGGAGTCAGGTACTTCTGATTAGAGACCTTAGTTTTCACAGGAGCTACAGTATCCAGAGTCGTACGTAGTGAGGAGGTGAAATTATTAACAAGATAATCGACCTCTGTTGGAGCAGCGTTCAGATAGCTGCTCTGCTCTATGTTGGTACAGGGCATTGGAGATGATAACAGTGGGTGGATTATATTCTTAAACTTAGTTACAGTGCTTTCAGAAAGACATCTACTGTGATAAAGTCTACTCTCCACTGCTGTGTAATCAATTATTGTAAATGTAAATGTTATCAGGAAATGATCAGACAGGAGAGGGTTTTCAGGAAACACTGTTAAATGTTCAGTTTCTATGCCATATGTTAAAACAAGATCTAGAGTGTGATTAAAGTGGTGGGTGGGTTCTTTTACATTTTGACAGAAGCCGATTGAGTCTAATAACAGACTAAATGCCATGTTGAGGCTGTCACTTTTAGCATCTACATGGATGTTAAAATCACCCACAATAATTATTTTATCTGAGCTCAGAACTAAATTAGATATAAAGTCTGAGAAATCAGACAGAAACTCTGTGTAAGGCCCAGGTGGACGATAGATGATAACAAGTAAGACTGGTTTCTGAGTTTCACAGCTGGGGTGGACGAGGCTAAGCATCAGGCTTTCAAATGAATTAAAAGTCTGTCTTGGTCTTTCATTAATTGATAGGCTGGTGTGAAAAATTGCTGCCACACCTCCCCCTCGGCCTGTGCTTCGAGGTTTCTGGTAGTTAGAATGACTCGGGGGTGTTGATTCATTTAAACTAACATAATCATCCTGCTGCAACCAGGTTTCTGTAAGGCAGAGTAAATCAATTTGTTGATCAATTATTAAGTCATGTACTAACAGAGACTTGGAGGAGAGAGACCTAATATTTAATAATCCAGATTTCACTGTTTTACTCTTTGGTTCAGATGTGGATACTGTATTGTTCTTTCTTTGTGATTGTTTATGTTTAAGTCGTTTGTTTCTGGTTTTTAGTTTGTTTTTTGTCTCTTTGGGAGCTGACACAGTCTCTATGGAGATGGGTTTTTGGGGGGGTAGCAGGAGGAGAGAAGCTGCAGAGAGGCGTGTAAGACTGCAACTCTGCTTCCTGGTCCCAACTCTGGATAGTCATATTTTGGGGGGTTTAATAAATTTGTCCATATTTCTAGAAATGAGAGCTGCTCCATCCAAAGTGGGATGGATAAAGTGCTTATAATGTACACAACAGAGTGCTCTTTTAATATGTTGCTTTGCACATAAAGTTCATTGAATGGTCAGTAAGACTATCAAAGTACTAAATACCTGCAACTTTATTTTCAAACAAATCAGTCAGAGGAAGCTACGATGATGACCTCGGACTATGTCGGGTATCCAGTGCGTTAAAATAATACCAGAATTTGTCCTTTCAGGGTGTGCAAATATTAAAGAAACCAAAATGTGTAAAACATTAGTGTGTGACAGTCATGTTAACTTACTGTTAACACCAGCTGTTCCTGCTTCTGGATGTTATAGATTTTACAGTGACTTTTACAGGCTTTTAAAGTGTAGCCATGTTCATCCAAATATCAGCAAACGTAAAACGCAAAGTTTAAACAGTACAAAGAAAAAGCCAGTGTGACCCAGCTTTAAAGACTTTAACGACAGAAAGCATGATGATGCTACGAGGAGCAGAGATAAAGAAGTGTGGGCGTGACGAGGGTGTTTTCCTAACAGCTTCCAGCTCCATTCATCATTCTCAGATTCCTTGTGTAAGACGTGCTAGCTGCAGGTAGGACAGGGAGAAGAAGAGAGGCCCATTCTGACAGCTTTTGATGGATGACCTGCATATTTCACCATTTCTTATTAAATCTACTCAAAAATTAAAAAAAAAACAGGGTCTTTCTTTTTTTAAAAGTTTTTAGCTGTATTTGTGTTCAGTCAGTGGGTAATCAGGAAAGTCTGCACATTGCTCTGACAACATTTTGGAAATATGTGTGATCATGAATGTATTTTCTACCAAACTTCAACCTTGCAAGAAAAAAAAGAAAAAACAGTTGTCCAGAGAGCAAAGCTGGATGATTTCTTAGCTCGTCATAAGACAGAGCTATCTGTTCCTCAGTTGTCTCCTTTCCCCTCAGTAATGAAGGAGTGTGTACAATGTGTACCAGGTAGGTTAAATGCTACACATTTAGCAGTAATTTCAAATCAAATACCAGTACGTGATTTGTCAGTGCACTTTAGATCAGCGGTCCCCAACCCCCGGGCCTCGGACCGGTAGCGGTCCGTGAGTCGTTTGGTACCGGGCCGCGAGAGTTGAGGCTCAGGTGTGAAATGTACATTTTTCAGGGTTTTTATCGGTTTTCAGCGTTATTTTGTTATCGTTTTTATCATTAACTCGGTTTTCCTTGATCTTTTCAAGTGTGTTATGAAAAAAATCTTCTTTTTTTCGGTACCGGTTTTATTTTGTTGTATTTATCCGCGACACCTTAAAGGCCGGTCCGTGAAAATATTGTCGAGCATAAACCAGTCTGTGGTGCAAAAAAGGTTGGAGACCGCTGGTGTAGAACCACCGTCCTTTGTCTCTACAAGTCGGGTTAGGGACAAAGTCTTGGCTGGATTTAGAGAAGGGTTGGTAATTAAAATGGCCGGAAATGAGAAGGATCATGTTTCCCTATGTGGACTCTTTCCCTTTAAAATAAGGATCCATAACTTTAACTTTTAAAAGAAACTCTTTCTTCTATAACCACCACCAAGGCAGCAAAGTAGTGGCATGCACTTTCCAGTCATTGGGTGGCCTAGCCAGTCTGCAGACCTCAGTCCTATAGAAAATACATGGAGGAAGCTGAAAGTTTGAGGTACAAAGCAGCAACAAGACACTGAAAGGATTCAGAGTTCCAGTAAAGAAGAGTGGACCAAAATCCCTCCTAAGGTGTGTGCATACCCGGTGACCAGCTACAACAACCCTCTTACCACCGTGCTTTCTCCACCAAAAGCCATGTTTTGGTTGGGGATCAAATACTTATTTTGCTCAGTGACATGTAAGTCAATTAATAATTTTCATGTAATGTTATTGGAATGTTCATTTCTTTGTAAGTGAGCAAACCTAAACCCTAGCAGTGGATCAAACAATTATTTCCTCCACTTTGAACTGAACAGTGTGGAACGTTAAAGGATCACAGGGATTTTTCTTTGTTCAGTTCAAATTATTGATTTATGTCGTCTGGCTTGGATTGTGCTCGTTGCCACTTTGGTTTGGATCTGAAGAAAGCTCTGTGCGAGTATCTACAGGCCAGTTTAAAAATGTTGCAATATTTTGTGTTGTTTTTTTCAATCTAGTTGTTTGAAAAGAAATTGCCTTCTGCTGCATCAACAGAATGAAGAGCTAGTTTACACAGCAGTTAAGCTCAGTTAAGTCTCCTTTTATATATTTTTCATATACTAACAAATAAATAACTATGAGCATCTGTATAACAACAAAAACACCTTCCATTAATTAACAATTACTAATCTCTATACAACTAAATAAACAAGAGATATTTGAACTCATTGCACTCATCCTACAATTAAATAAATTAAACAACCATCAATTAAAGTCAGTTCGCTAATTCTCTGTAAAGTTATGCTATGAAAGATCAACTGTGACCTACCATCCAACCATGCAAGTGGAAATATTAGTCAAATTAATCTTTGCAAATAACCCTATTCACAAAGATTTCCATGCTTGTGTTGAATCTTGAACAGCTTAATCTGGATTTAAGGAGGGTTTTAACAAACATACCAATGAAGTGACTTTTAATAAGCTTACCTAAAAAGAAACAAAGTTTATCTTGTCTGTGATAAGGACAGAGGTGTTATTACTGAGGAAAACATCTCTTATTCACAATCATTCAATTACAAGCAGCAGAGGAAGGAAAGCCGCATGTGACTGTACTCCTGTTGTACAGGTGATGTGTTGGTACCTACACACATTGACTCGCCCGTCCAAATCCCTGTAATCAAGTGTTCCAATGACTGTGCTGGGCACAGCTGCATAAAATCAAGGCAAGCAGGCTGCTTCTACATACGTTTGTGAAAAAATGGGTCGCTCTTAGGAGCTCACTGTAGTGCAGTGTGGTACCATGATAGGATATCATCTGTGAAACAAATCCAGCTGTGAAATTTCCTCACTACTAAATATTCCACAGTCAACTTTTATCGTTACATAGAAGTGACTGTAAATGGCAGAAACTCAGCTGAGAAGTGGTCGATCACTTAAAATCAGAGAGAGGCACATAAGTGCACAGAGGTCACCAACTTTCTGCAGATTCAATTGCTACAGACCTCCAAACTTGATGTGGCCTTCAGATTAGCTCCAGAAGCTTAATGCACTGGGTTTCCATGGACCATGCAATGCAAAGGGCAGTCGTGAGAAGCACACTGCCTCTGGAATATATAGCAGTCAAGAGATGTTCTGTAGAGCAACTTATCCATCTGGCAGTCCAATCAGTGAATCTGGGTTTGACGGTTGCCAGGTGAACAGTACTAGCCTGATTGCACTAAGTGTAGAGTTTGACGGAGGGGGGTTATAGTGAGGCCGTTCAGCCTCGGGATTTACACTTGGCTCGACACGGATATGTGAAGAATGAAGGGACCCTGCAGCAAAACGGAGAGCCAACCTCTGACTGAGTGCCTGTTTATACAGTCTGACCACCTGTTGAAGGTAACACGCTAACATGGCTAACGCTAGCATCACCGCACGTAGCCCCGTTATTTTAAGGTCATCTTAGCTTATGAAAGTTTTACGTCGCGGCTGTACGAGCTAGCTACGTGTTTTGTAAGCTGCTGTGCTCTTCACAAATAAAGCTGGAAGCAGCTCAGACTATTAGAACCAGCACTGAGGCCTGTTACATTCATACAGTGTTAGAGCGACGGCTGCAGCCTACAGCCTTTAAACTAGCGATTAAAATGCTGACAGTAAACTCGTCAGTCCAGATGTTACATTACTTTGTGATACTTAAGAGTTAAAACAACTGAGACAGGCTGATTAAAATAACAGCTGTCAGTTCTCTCATTCAATATATGAAGACTGGAGATCACACTACTGATTTCGGTTCATTTAATATGTGAGTGCACTGATTCATTCTCAACTGGACATAAATGATGATCAAAGGTTGTATATATGATGTATTCATCCAATCCCAGCCTCTAACACAGTGCGCTGACTCTTAGCTTTGAATGTCCAGTATATTCTAATCAGTGCAATTTCAGCATTCACTGAACCTACAGTATCTACACCTGTGTGGCAAATGTGTGGGAGCAGGTTTACTTTATGTAAACAGGATTAGATCGCGGCCACGCAGGTATGTCCGCTTCATTTATACGAAAGCAACAGCGATATTCCACCACTGTTTCACCATAAATAAATAACATCAATGTAACTAAAGATAATGCAGCACTTGATCCTTTTATTGATGTCACACAGATACATACAGGTCATTTCCTAAAAAAGGGAAATGTACTATTAACATTCTATTACATGTATGTGATTATTACAGATGTAATTCATATTTCAGAGTAGTAATTGTAAATTACTTCGTGTAATCAAGATGAGAGACCACGGCTATAAAAGCGAAGGTGGATTTGGGAAGTCTGTCGCAGCCATGTCCTGTCCGTATACGCGAGCCACCCATTGTGGAAGGTGCAAGATTGATAAGGAGAGTCCTCAGAATTCAGCGTATATTGCGGGACAGACAGGATCCTTTAGCTCAGCGCGACAGTGTGCTCATAGAGAGATATCGATATTCCCGTGAGGGTATTATTCACTTAACCAACTTGTTGACGAGGGGGTGCAGGACCACCACCTGTCTTTTTTTTGCTCTGCCCTTTTCTTGGTTGCTGTTATGAAAAAAATAAACAAATTATTTCAGGGTCTCTTTTCAAGAGACGAAAACCAATATAAGTGATAAATATTACCATTCTGTAGAATATTCTTATATTTCACTTTTACTTGTTCCCATGTTCTAGTGGGTCCTGTTGTGGCTCTAATGTGAAAGGGGATATAATATAACATATTATAATGTAATATAATATTGGATAATATAGTGTGATATGTTAAATCTACCCTACCGCCTACTGGTGTTAGCCAGAGGGGCCGATGGCGCGATATGGCAGCCTGGCTTCTGTCAGTCGGCCCCAGGGCAGCTGTGGCTACAACCGTAGCTGCCTCCACCAGTGTGTGAATGTGAGAGTGAATGAATAGTGGCATTGTAAAGCGCTTTGGGTGCCTTGAAAAGCGCTATATAGATCCACTCCATTATTATTGTTATTATTAAATTACTTACGAGTTTAATTTGTCAGCAACTTCCTGCCAGCCCTCTCTCCTTGCTTTTGCAGCCTTTGCAGTGTTCCCTTGCGTTTTAATTAAACTCTGAAACTCCTGAAATCCCTCACTCAGGAGTTCTTGCTCTGCTGCCGAAAAATACCGAGCGCGCTCCTTCAACATTTTCGCCGACCAATCAGAGGGTTGCCGATCAATGTTTCTACTATCGATGCGTAGCCCCTGTTGGGCCACCCAGTGATCTCACATTACTTCATCCAGCTATACTAATCGTCAACAGCAGGTGTGTTCGGAGAACCGGATTAGCGAGCTCACGGT
Source organism: Astatotilapia calliptera (assembly GCF_964374335.1). Classification (NCBI taxonomy): domain Eukaryota; kingdom Metazoa; phylum Chordata; class Actinopteri; order Cichliformes; family Cichlidae; genus Astatotilapia; species Astatotilapia calliptera. The sequence goes on along the minus strand of NC_137435.1, from coordinate 40,450,628 downwards.
TAGCGCGATGATTTGGTCTTGGATGTGTCATTTGATCTTGGATGTAGTAAGCGACATACGAAGAACGGGCCCCTGGACTTCATGCATGAGAGACGGCCTCAGTGATGATGGACTCTGCATCCTCTACTTTACCTCCTAATCTCTTTCTCTTTAACACACAATTAAAATCACTCCAAAAGAGTGTAAACTTACTGAGGAAGTCTAACTTGTACACATTTGTACTTTTACTTGTTTTCTGAGTTATATTTAAGAAGAGTAAAGTTATTCACAAAAAGTTTTTATTCTTCTGTATTTATTCTCTTGTATCATGTGCCACAGTCATACTGAACTTTACAGACCTGGTGAATTGGAGAAAAAAAAATCACATTTATATATATATAATAAATATATACATATATATTAGGGGTGCAACGATATTCGTATCGATATTGAACCGTTCGATACAGTGCTTTCGGTTTGGTACGCATATGTATGAACAATACAAAATTTTTAATTTATTTTATCAACTTTCCTTCTGACGATGCTGTCTGTGTTGAGCGCTCAGTGGATTTGCGCTCGACAGTGCAGCCTAGGCGGAGTAGTCGAACGCAGATTCACTGAGCGCAGGGCAAGCTAGCGAGACAGAAGTTAAGCTCTCCTTGCAACATTGCAAACTGAACCTCCCCCACCCTCATTCAGATCTGGCGTTTGGAATTATTTTGGTTTTCATGTGACGTATGACCCTGAAGGTAAGCGCGTCATGGACTAAAGTAAAACAGTATGTTGGATGTGCCAGGCAATGCTCAATTACATGGGTGGGAGCTAGTGTGTTAGCGCAGTTAGCTCGTTAACGTGTTGGCCGTCCAGCCCCACGCACGGGGCTATCAGGGGTAGCTCGTTAACGGAGATTTGCCGTGTTGTGGCGTTAACGTCATTTCAACGAGATTAACCTGAAAGCACTAGTGGGAACACAACGAATATGACTGCACATTTACTCCGACATCATCCTAGTGCAAAGACAAGTGGAAGCAGACAAAAACAACAAGCATGCATGCTACAAACTTTACCCGAGTCATTTAGACAGCCGTTAGCACAGGATTCTCCTTATGGGGACCTGATATGTTTAATGTGCTGCTGAGAATATAGCCCAGAAGAAGCGGATAGTATAGCTTTTATTTTGAAAGAGCCATTTCTCTGTAATAAACTCTCTTTTCCAAAGATGAGTGATTTCTCCATCAGATAGATTTATTATTTTATTACTTTGTTGTTTCAGCAACATTAAATTTAAAAACTGTACTTTTGAGTTAAAATATATATTTATAATTTTAATAAATGACAAATTAAAAAGGCATGAACATAACACATCTTCCTCTATGCTTTCTCCTTTCACCCCCCCCCCCTCCCCCGGTCCTTTTCCTCTTTCTCAGACAAACCTTTCCCTCCTCATCTCTCTCTCCCATCTGTCCCAATGTGTCTGTTATGTTGTGGTTTATTGTGTTTGAGTCACCCCATAAGACATGAGGCGTTATAGCTGTGAGGGGGTGAGAGCCCAGCTGGTGCAGGCCTTGTGGCTGTCAGGAACACACAACAAGACTTTGTGTTTCAAGGGAAACAATGCCACATATCTCTAAAAAATGGCACCTGTAATATTTTAATGATATTGTAAGTGTTCTTCAAATTCTCAATCTTTTTTAAAAGTTCATTTTCCATTACAGTATTTCACTCCAACATTTCAGCTTTAATGATGATATTGAAATAATTTTCACGTGCATTATCTTGATGCATGCTCCATCATCCAGGTAAGGAATTCCCAGGTGATTCCGTTCATCTGGATGTAGCGCTTTCAGTGGGACCAACGTTTCGTCACCCATCCAAGCGACCCCCATTACTGCTGGAAAAAAAAGAATTTGGTTTGTTTGGGGTTTTCTCTAATCCAAACAGTATCAATGTCAGCCATATAATCTCAAATAATACAGGCACTTAAATCCTTTAATAGGTGGGGCTGAAGGTTCTATGATCTTTTTCTTTACAAGGATAATTTCTTTTAACTTTTCACCTTAATTTGTTTGACCACACTCATCGGATTGGCCAATGTTTACAACAATAGGAGGGTCCAAGAACTGTAGAAATCATCAGTTCAACATTATAACTATTATTATATGTGAGTACAAGTTATTGAGATGGGTCACCATTTTGGCGAGGTCTGGAAGAAGATCCAAACTGTCGCACCCAAATGAAATAAAACTGAGTAGGATGTTCAGGAACAACCACGGTTCAAACCTGCCACGAACTGGTGGAACACCAGCATCAAGGCTCACAGTGAGGCAAGCTTTACATCGCCATGGGCTGACACGGTGCCCCTACTCCAAAATCAGCACTATCAAGCTTGACTGAGATCTGCAGCTGCCCACTTGGACAATTCAAATGTCCCCTGAAGCCAAACTTTTCCCTTGCTCTCTCGCTCTCTCTCTGTCTCGTCTCCGTTAACTGTTCCTGCGTCCCCCTCGTTATCTCCTCCCATTATCTCTCTAATCCATCTCATTTCCTCTCAGTTCTCGTGTCATGTTGTGAGTTAGTCTGCGTCTTAGTCTTTCCTGTTTTATTTTGCACTCCATGTTCAGTGTGTTTAGTTTTGCTTCTTCTGTCTCGTTGTGTCTAATTTGTCTCAGCACTAGGAGAGTCCTGGTGGTTCCAAACTTCTTCTTCATTTCTTCATTTATGGATGATGGAGGCCACTGTGCTCAATGGGACCATTAAAGCTGCAGAAATGTTTCTTCCCCAGATCTGTGCTCGTTACAATCCTATTCCCGTGGTCTATAGACAATTACATGGACTACAAGGCTTTGTTTGTGCTTGACTACACTGCCAGCTACACAGAGACAGGTGTGTGCCTTTCCAAATAATGTCCATTTGACTGAATTTACCTCATGTGGATTCCAGTCAAGTTGTAGAAACATCTGATGGATGATCAGTGGAAACATGATGCACCTGAAGCCAGCCACACCTGCTGACAGTCATACTGATGATCGTTGTCACTGGCTCACTATTTAACAGAGTGGCTGAGCTTCAGTCAACACTAGATTGTTGAGTGACATGTATCGCAGTGCATGCACTGTATTTGTCCAAAATGACAAGAGGTATCTTTGCATGACTAAAAGTGACAATTTCAAACCTAAGATCAGTGTACCAGCGATGCAGTGGTGCCTCATGCATCTGACTGCCAGTGTTACTGGTATTTTGCACAAAGTGATGTAATAATGAGGGAGGATTAGCTCTGAATTCTTCAGCTTCACCACTGCCAAAGTGTCCAGCAGAGGTGCAGTTTGGAAAACTGAACCAAATGTCAGCAGCAATCTATGAGACAAACAAGAGACTGAACAATATGTGTTGATGTTGGCCGTGGCTACAGCTTCCTGAAAAAGAAGAAAACTCTAAAGGCCTCAGTTACCATATTAAATATTAACATTCATGACAATACAAAAAAGACAAAGATGACTAGTTTAGAAAGGCTGTCAGGAGAAAGCTGCTTATTTCTAAAAGGACCATGGCGTATAGGAAAAAAGCACTACATAAGAACCTGTCCTTTTACCATTTACAGGACCAAAGTGGATTCAAAGTTCTGAAGTTAGAAGCAGGACATTAGAGTTAGAATGATCCAGGTCTTTATATATTTAAAAGATTCCTGATAAGAGAGGTTGGAGGTTGGCCTATAATTAGCTAAGACAGCTGTTTTTTTAAGTAATGGTGTAATTACTTAAAGGACTGAAGAACAAAGTCCAATAATTGAGCGATCACATTTAAGACCATTCAGTATTGATTAATGGACAGTAACACATCTTAAAGCCTAATAGCATGATATACTCATCTTATTCCAGTTTGTTTCAGCTGTATCTGTGCAGACCAGTTTTCATTAGACTCACAGGGTCCCTGTGGAGCACGTTTTACAGATGAAGTGAAAAATGACCATTTACACTGTGTTAAATTGAGCCAGTTAATTATACTGTGCCTTGTAAATCTTTAAAAATGATTGTGAGAGTGTAACTTCCTCTGAATGTGGTCTGGGATAAAAGGAACTCTTTGTGCCTGGACTTTGTGTGTGTGTGTGTGTGTGTGTGTGTGTGTGTGTGTGTGTGTGTGTGTGTGCACGAGTGTTATGGTGTAATGTCCCTTAAATAATATGTTAATGGTGTGAATGGTGTGCAGGGCAGGACTGTTTATTCTAAGCACAACTACGCATGGATGGCAGCACCTGGTAGAGATTACCTGTTGTAGGGCCGAGGAGTACCGATGTTCAATTAGCACTAGACTCACACCCAGCCTGGCCTGCTGGGCTAGTAAACAGCAGGAGGCAGCTCAGCAGTTGGATTTTACAACTAACACCTGCTCCTCAGAGGCCAGCGGTAGACTGCTCTACAACCGAACCATTAACCTGAAGAATGAGTGCCTACTTGGAGCACTGCTTCTTACATTTTGTCAGAGCAGCTCATGATTATGCTTACAATCATTTTCACCTTGGGAGATGATGTAATATAAATGTTAGCTATTGTGCTTTTATGGGTTGTGTAAGATCACACATTTGCCTTCCACTTGGAGGTCATTTTGCTCATTTGTGTATTTATCCTACATGTCACGTTTTTGCACAAAAAGCAAACAAATCTAGTTTGTCCTTGTGTTTGATATTACCAACAATCAGTGATAAGTTTATGCTTTTTCGATTGATCAGGTCTCAGGATTAGCTACTGCAACAAATCAATTATCATTAAAAAAGTGGCACATAAATGGAGAAGAATAACTAAGCTTAAATCCAGCTACACAAGTCCACTGTTGTGTGCTACAGACTATTTTAAAAGCATATTGTAATGTAGTTAACAAGTATAAACTCAAAATTGGGGGTAGAGTACAAGTACATTTTTGTTCCTGTGGGCACCAGTGTGCCATCTAGGGCTAATTATTGGACCTCACAGTAACTATGTGCACCTTTTCACAAGCCAAAAAGGTCTGCACGTGTTCCAAAGCAGGTTCATATTTACACCATGTCATATGGTTAGCAATACCAAAATATCATGTGTTCATTCCGCATGCAAAGTGTAATCACTCAGGGTAAAAACACAGTACAAAGTACAGCAATGTACATGTTTAATTTTCTACTTTCTACTAAACTGAGCGCTTCCTAACTACATTCACACTCTTGACATGCAGGCTGGAGGAGCCAGGGATCGAAGCACTAACTGTCACGGTCCTGGGTCGGGTCGACCCAGCATTTTGAGTTTCTTATGTTTTGGTTTATTTTTGCATTATGGATTGGTTATTCTCTGGTGATACTGTTTTGATTACAATTATATTCTGATTCTTTAGTTATCTGATGATGATGTTGATGACGATGATGATTATGTCTGGTTTAGGTTTTGTTATCTTGCCCTTATGTTTGGTTTAGGTTGCCTGTGCTTGGTCTTCTCTGCCCGTATGTCCCTCTGTTTGTCCATGACGTCATTATGCCTGTTTACGAGTCTGTCTCTGTCTGGCGTGTGCTTCCTGTCTTATTTTGTAGGTCTGTGTCCTTTGTCAGTGCGTTCAGCTTTGTGCTCTCCCTGTCTCGTCAGTGTAATCAACGTCAGCCGTGTCTCCCAGCTGTTTCCTCTTTGCTCCGTTCACCTCTTGTATTTAGTGTCTGTGTCTTCCCCTACTCGGTGTCGCATCGTTAACGTCTGTTTACCCTCGCTTCCTCCGTGTGCTCCGTTTGCCAGCCAGCCTTCTTGCCTACTCATTCCGTTCTTAGTTAGTGTTTTTCTGTTCTGCTTCTTACCAGCAATAAAGCTGTGTGTTTTGAATTACTTCCGCCTCAGTGAGTCCTGCATTTTGGGTCCTCTCTTCCTGCCTGCCCACACTCAGACATGACACTAACCTACTGATCAGTAGGTGACCTGCTCTACCTCCTGAGCTACAGTCACCCAGTGGTAAACCTGAGTAAACCGTCACTAGGTTTTGGATAAAGTGTACACTCACAAACCTGTCAAACCTGCATTTGAAACGTTGGCTACCATAGCAGTATAATATTGCAACATGGCATTTGGGTCTTCTAACCAAAATAGGAAAAGAGGAACATAAATAGTGCCATCATTGCCAGACCTGGCCCACATCTGGTTGACACACACCCTGCCATGACACCAGTCAGTCAGAAGTGCCGGCTTGATGCCGGATCTGGGCCAGACCTGTTTTCTATGAGCCTGGGCCACAAACCAAACTACAATCGGGCCAGATGTGGCATGCCATCACATAGACAGTGCCATCTACGCCAGGCCTGGCCCATATCTGGATGACATGCGTCTTATCATGCCAGAAGTCAGCCAGCAGTGCCGGCTTGACACCAGATCCGGGCCAGACCTGTCTGCTATGTGAGTATTGGCTAACTGTTCACAGTATCATTTTTAACATGTTTGTGAGCAGGTCACCTTTGTTAATGACATTTTAAAGCTCAATGAGTTTTTCTTAGGAAAATAAATGTCTAATAAATAACATGTTTATGTCTATAAGAAAATATTGAAAAGTTACAAAAAAGATTCAAAAAATAAAATAGCCAGGTAAATGTGAGGATTTTATACTGTTGTATCTTCAGCTGTTCTCCAGTCCAGAAGAAAAGGTAGGTCTATGAATGAAGTGGGCTGGGACTTGATGTCTCTCCTTCTGGTAGAAACGTTTTGACTTGTTGGGACGAGAGAAAAGAGGAGCACAAAAACCCCAAAACAAAAAATCAAGGCAGGAACCATAACCCAAACTGTTCGTGTGGGACAAGCCAAGACGGACTTTTGGGGAGAAAAATTCAATAAAGCTTTGAAGAAAATAAAATGTAGTCAAAAATATTTTTACTCAAAACAAAGAGAAAAAATGTGATTTCTTTTTTTCCTTATACAAAAACAGTCATGTCCCACTAAGTGCTCAAAACACCTGTTGGAGAAACTTTTTTTGTGCAGTTGTCTACAACACTGAGACGTCTGCAACGATTACAACAACAATAAGACTGAATTCTGGAGGGAAGTTAAGAAGCCCGTGAGAATAAAGACCCTTTGTGTGTTGAAATAAATGCAACAGTAGCTTCACTGTCCTCAGTGGGTGAGAAGAAAAACAGTCAAACACAGCTCGAGGCAAAGCAATTATTAAACGTAACAGAACTGGCAATTAGATGGGCGTCTGGAGGGATGGCTGATCCTGCTCACAGACCTCAACATTCATCTTTTAGTCAACAGTCAACTTCATCTGACTGCACCAGAGGACAAAATAGCTTTTTTTACACAACAAAAAAAATAGCTTTGAGAAGAAGCCAGAATGCTGTAAGGCTTCACTTTTGAGCTGCTCATCAAATTAAGATGGCTGTGAACTGGCTAATGATGCAACAACAAGACAGAATAGTTGACAACCTGTAAGATCTATTGTTAGAGAAGTCAGACAGCTGGAGACCCAACATGCACAACGCCAGCGTTTTATAATGAAAACCTTACATCTTAAAAGTGTTTAACAGCCTGCAGGCGGAGACGTTTCTAAGGTCAGAACAACATCTGTGTGGATAGAAGCCTAAGGGAGAAAGACTCTTTGGATCTCCTGTCAACCCCCATCAGTTAACACTTTAACTGTTTGTAGTCTTAGTAGTTTCAATGTCTAAGCATCCATTAAATACTTCTCCATTTATTTTCTTTTATCCATCCATCTATCTTCTTCTGCTTATCCGGGCCGAGTCGCGAGGGGCAGCAACCTGAGCAGACCTCCCTCTACCCAGCTTGTCCGGGGGAACACCAAGGCGCTCTCGGGACAGCCAAGAGATATAATCTCTCCAGCGTGTCCTGAGTCTACCCTGGGGCATCCTCCTGGTGGGACATGCCCAGAACACCTCACCCAGGAGGCGCCCATGAGGCATCCGTGGAAAAAGGATTACCTCAACCTCAATTGGCTCCTTTTGATGTGAAGGAGCAGCCCCTCGCGGACGGCCGAACTCCTCATCCTGTCTCTAAGGGAGAGGCCAGTCACCCTTCGGAGGAAGCTCATTTCCGCCTCTTATATCTGCTATCTCCTTCTTTCAGTCGCTACCTGCAGCTCATGACCATAGGTGAGGGTAGGAACATAGATCGAACAGTAAATCAAGAGCTTTGCTTTTACACTC